>NC_136927.1:45398608-45855783 GCF_949752795.1 Hyperoodon ampullatus | reverse complement strand
CAGGATGAGAGCCCTCACCAGAACCTGACCATGCTGGCAACCCTGACCTCAGAATTTCAGCCTCCAGAACTATGAAAAAGATAAATGTCTGTTGTTCAAGCACCCCAACAATGGTACTTTGTTATGCAGCCCAAGCTGACTTATACAAAGTTAGCATCCTTCTCTTTGCTGGGGCACTAGAATCTAATTCATACTAGTGTGTGATCCACTGCTGATGCATCAGTATTATTTCCTTCTTATTATAAGACAGGGGGTGGCGACTCCAATGCCTACAGGGATTGGGCAGTAATGTAAAGAGGCAAAGCAGCCAAGTGTCAAGCAAGCAGGTGACCACAGTGGAATGGCTCACCTTGTCCAAAGGAGTAGCCACAGCTCATCACCTACTGACTGTTGCTGTGAGGGAGTCTGGCACAGCATGGCCAGATGTAATGTTTAAAGAGAAGCTAGAAATCCAGACGGTTAAAACAATAAATTGACTGATTTTTAAGTGCTGGCACCTACTTCAAAGGTTTAAAACACTTTGTGAGAAAACAACAACAAAATTAAAAAACACAACAACTCAAAACCAAACAACAACAATGGCCAACCTCTTTGTGGGCTGGCTTTTGCCCAGGAGCCCCCAGTTCACCACCTCATTTTAGAAGAACCTCCTGGGACAGTTCTGGAAGCCAGAGCAGTGACTAAGATGCTGGGACCCCAGGCAGTGGGAAGAGGCCTAGGAGATAATGTGTGGCTGCAGGGCACCAATTGGGCCACTGGCCTCGTCGTGGGGGACCCGGTTGGGAGGTACAATCAAGCTCTCACCTGTGGCTTCCTTTGGCAGTGGTCACCCCAATGCCTACCTCTGGTGTATTCCCCGGGGTCCAGGACCCTCCACCTAGAGGCAGCACCAAAAGAGACAGACAGCCTCAGCCCTAGACCTAATTTGCTTCCATGCTGTGGTGCTGCTCTTCTGGAAGCTGGCTAGTGATGCCTACAGGGGGCCCCTTCACCCCACCCTTGACACTTTCCAGTCACCTGGAACATCACACCCAGCTGAGGACTGTGCTGTGCTGGGCTCGGCTGGTACAGGTGGCACAGGGCAGCAGCAAGAAGCCGCAGGGAGCTGAGGCCAAGGGCCTTGGTCCAGGGTGTCATGGCCAAAACATGCTTCAGGTGCCGGGTCAGCTGCCAGAGGGGGCTCAGGTTCTCAGGGATTCCCAGGAGAGGCCTGAGGCTTTGTCCAAGGTGGAGTGCAGGAGACATGCTCCATGAGTACGGTTGAGGGTGTCCAGGCTGGACCTGGAGGCCGGGATTTGGGAAGCACCAGTGTCGTTTGGTGCCCCCCACCTCCCATTCCCAGGGACTATGGCTGCCCAGAGGGTTGAGGGCTGTGGTCACCACATCACCCCAAACACCCTGCAAGCCCGACTCCACCTCTCCAACCCAAACGAGACAAAGATCAAACGCCGGACAACAAAGTCAGGGCCAGAACCGCCGCCAGTTTGTGTGGACAAGCCCGCGTCAGGGCAGGAGGCAGTAGATTAGGACCTAAACTAAAAGTGACAAGGAAACCAGTTACCGGCCTGCGGGGGGCTCCGCTCCCACATGCTGCAGGCCTGGGCTCTGCCAGCGCCACTCTCTGAAACCCCAGCCTCCCCTGCCGGCGCTGGTTCCACTGTGTGTTTAAATGTATTCATTATATTTTAATATGATTATGTTCAATCCGGTAGACTAAAACAGATTTGTCCAGATGTATAATTAGTTTCTAAACGCCTGTTATTCTTGGTGGCAGTGTTGGCAGAGGCTTTGAGAATGGAGGGGAGTCCATTAGCTCTTCGTGTCCATTAGTCACGGTTGCGGGGGCCTCATCAATGGGTCTTGGGGTCACCCTGGCTGCATGGGATGCAGGGACTTCTCTCTTGGGCTGTGCCAGTACCCCCGCTTAGGCCAGGATACCAGGAGGGACTTTCTGCTGTTGACTTCTAGAAATGGAATGTTATATGGCAGAATATGAGGTCCAGGCTTGAGTTCGCTTACCCTCAGACAGCATGGAAGAGCCTCACCTGGGCAAAGGGACCAGAAGGGGGTATGAGCCTGGCCCGGCCCAGTTCGATGAGACTCTTGTCCCATCTCATGACTACTTGTTCTCTGCTTGAAAAACTGTGAGCCCAAATTTCCCAGAAAGCCAGACAGGGCTAGGCAGGGCTGTTCTGCTATGACCACTGGGCTGAATTGATCACTCCAGGAGTGATCTCTTAGGAACCACTTCTGACAACCTCATTTAGGTCTTTGTTCTGGGGACAGTGACTAGCTATGGTCAGCACTGACCCCTGGTGTCTGGGGCTCATCCAGACTCCCCACTACTGGGCCCATCGTCCAAGCCTCCTTCCTTCCCATCTAGATGACCACGGCAGCCTGCTTCCACTCCTGCCTGTTCTCCGAAGAGCCAGAGCAATCTTTGGAAAGCATGAAATAGGTCACATCATGTCTTGTTTAAATTTCCAATCATCTGCAGAATAAAATGCCCATGCCCTACCGTGGGCTGTGAGGCCCTGTGTGATCTAGGTCCGACCACCTGCTCTCTTGTTCCTATCACTTAATCCCTGGCCCTCCTACGCACCCAGCTCATTCTTGCCTTGGTATTTGTATAGCTCATGCTCCCTCTGGAGGGCTCATGCCAGATCCAGGAACATCTGGCTTCTCCTTATCATTCAGGTCTCCGCTCAATGTCACCTCCTAAGAGAGGCTCTTCCCAATCACTCAGGTGAAGTGCCCCCTCAACATACACTCCAGACACTCTCTGTCCTATTTTTTTCCATTATAGCATTTATCACTATCTGAAATGATCCTATCTATCCATCTATCTAGCTACTTGATAAATTTGGGAGTTCTACTTATAATAATTGCAGAGCAGCTCATGGAAGACTAACTCTCCAACAAATAACAATCACAAATTCTGGGGAGTATCTAAAAGACAATGCTCAAAAGTCACTGAGAGTGACCACAAATAGGAAGAAACTGATAGGGAGTTGTTATTTGGAGGAGGGAAAGCGATTTCCCATTTTTATGATTTTCACCTGAAGGTAACCCCCTGACAGTGCCCTGTGAGGCTAGAAACTGAAACCTTCCTGTTAAGGAATCAGAAAACAGAGTTCAGGGAGTCAACAGCATCAGGAATGTACCAGAAGGGAGAGGGTCACAGACGGGAGACCCAAATACCCCGAGTAACTCTGCCGAACCTCTGGTCAATCCCAGGACTATACACCCAGGGCAGACTCAGGCAGCCCAGCTAAGCCTCAGAGAACTGAGAGGATGTTTCAGCTCCTGTCCAGCCAAGTTAACTTCCTGCCAAAACAAACAAACTGACAAACAAGTGGATACGCTTCAGATGCACATAACAGAACCCAGAGTCTCTGCCATGTGTCATTCACAAAGCCCAGGACGCAATTCAAAATTACTAGACATACATACAACCAGGCAAATATGACCTGTATTCAAGAGAAAAGGCAACTGATGGACACCAAGCTCAAGCTGACTCAGATATTGGAATTAGTTCAAAGACATAAAAGAAAATATTTGCTAAATGTTTATTGTCTGTCTCTCCCTCTAGAGCATGAGCTCTACAAGTGTGGGAACCTTATCAGCTCTGTTCCTTGCTCTAACCCAGCACCCAGAATAGCAAATGGTGCATAGAACGCATATAAACGTGATGTAAAGTAGGATTGTATTTCTTCCTCCTTATTTTCTGTCTTTGTAACTTGAGGCCCCTCTTAGATGAACTTAACACCAACAGAGAACAGAATGATCATTCTTCTCTTTTGAAAAGAGGGCATTATTTTATGGTCATGAATTAGTAGGGGCTGTTATAGACAAGTGGCTTTGATCTCTAATTACTGCCAAAAAGAAAGTGTAGATCAGCTACTCTGAAACCCAACGTCATCATTTTTCAGAAATCATTCTTCATCACTTAACTGCCTTGGAGTCAAAAATATGTATATAAAATTAGCTCATTCTGGGACCTACAAGTTTAATTTGTGGTCAGTTTATTTCAGAGGAAATGGCGATGCCTTAAGTTAAATATAATGGGTTTTTTTATGGGGAGGTTAATCACTGAGGTGGATGTTTACATTTTTTTCTGGATTAGAAGTTTTTCTGCCATAGTCAGAGTTGGGGGAGTTGTTAGACCCTTGGTCTGGACTCTACAGGGGACCCCAAATTCTCCCTGAGGAGTTTCTCAGCCGCACTGCAGGCGGGGTGATATTCAAAATGAGCAACCACGTAGGGCGCAGACACTGACCAATCAAAATGGACGCTAGTCGAGCACCAACCAATCGGAAGAGAGGCCAGTTCGAAGGCGCTGGTGTGGCGGTAGATGCATCCCAAACAGCATTCTGTTCAGGAAGGTGTCCTGGTCACCTCCTCAGTTTCCATAAGAGGATTTCAGGGCCCCCTCCGGCTCCACCACCTGTTAAAGCATATGGGATTGTACCCATCCAGCAGCCCAGGGCAGCTGCCCTCCAAGAACTTGTCAAGGAGAATTACCTCAAAATTCATTGCCCAGTGCTCATGCTTTTGGGAGAAAACCCACCCATCGAATTAAGTTAAGCCATTTTCCTAAACCATGATTTTCAAGCTTTTATGACTAGTGGGGAAACCCTTTCTTCAGGTAAATGTTATGAAGAACCCCAATATGAAAAATGACAGGGACAAAGCTGAGGGTTTGGAGTAGGTAAACCCTCAGCACAGCCATCTTTACCACCCTCCCATACACACACACACACACACACACACACACCCTTGAACACTACAGCAGCCTCTGATGCCATGCCTTGGAATCACTCATCATGGAAAAAGGCTTGAGGGGAAGGCAGCTTATCATCGATCATCTCAATTCTAAGTTTGAGTCAGACCTCCGGAGAGTATTTGGGGGCAGCTCTCTCTCCCTAACCATCCCCCCGCCAACCTTGAGGAATGTTCCAAGAGGCGGCCCTATTAAACTCCTTGCCATATGGACAGTAAGGCCATTCAGGACATTGCATGTTGTATTACACCGTGTCCCTTCTCTGAGGACCCACGGGGAACATTTCTCTCTGCCTCCAGAAACAGAAATAGCTGTGCCTTTTCTGAGCAGTTGGTTGGCTCTTATGGTGAGGATGCTTTAATAAAGGACCGCTTCCTTCTCTGTGTTGGCTGTGAGAAAGCTCAGGGCTGCCCCAGAGTTCCACCTCTAGCAAATGCACAGGAACTGATGTCATGAATTTTGTGTCCTAACCTCATTCCTGGCTCCACTCTTGCTTTTGCTGTCTTGTTTTCCCTTTGTCTTATTTTCTTTGTCCATTTATTTTTTCACTTAATTATGCCTTGCAGTTGGATATGCATCTTTGCAAACTGTCTTGCATCCTTTCTGGAACAAGGTAGTGAAGATATAAATGGATCCTAAACGCGGGGTTTCTGCAGTGCGCCATGGCTCTCTTAAGTTGGCCACTTTATAACCGACTTCAGCAGGGACCAGCTCTCACATCAGCAATTTCACTGTCTTTTAAAACCAGGAAATCATTCTGCCTGGCCAAAAAGATGATGCTGATGAACTAGCTAGATTTCACTTTATTACATATTCATGTAATCTTGTTAGCTTCTGTGTGCACGGTACAACCATGCCAAGAGGAGGTGAGAAAGGAAGAAACTCATGACTGTTTGAATCCCAAATATTTGTTCCTCTCCCTACACGTGCCATGGACTATCCTTAGGCCTTGATGGGACAGAGCAAAGGAAAGGGAGGATTTGGAGTGTTGGACAATCACTGAAGCTTAGATGTTTTACATTTTTGCTGGTATAACTTCACTTTCCACCCAATCAGTGACTAGAAGGGAGAAAGCCATCTGCCCCATCCAGGAATCTTTAAAATATAGGTCATGCTCCCAGCAACCTCCCACTCAAGTGGCAGTCTTAGTGACCTGGGGTCGAAAAACAAAAACAAAAACAAACCAGTGTCCCAACAAGAGTAGTGTATCCACAAGAACGCAGGAACTCAATTACTGGGCTTCCCAGCTCTTAGTAGGAGGGTGAGCTCTGAGGCTCAGGTATCAGCTACACTATATACATAGGGACTAAACAGAAACATGCTGGAGGAAAACCTCTCCCAGAGGGACTGTAAAGACAAGGAGATCTCCCATACTGGCCCTGAGCTTTTCAGCTCACCATGAACCACACAGATCATGGCAAGGCTGGGAGCTCCCTAAGCGCACGGCCCAATCCCCTTCCCCCCCACCCCAAGGACTCCATGATGGCGTGTGTGGTTCCTGGTATGTTATGGGTGGAAATCTACAGGGTACCAGTGGATTGATAAGCCCCCGAGGGCAACTCCAGGGCACAGTGGCAGAGACGCAAGAAAACTCTCAGCCTTGGCATTTGGGAAACATTCTGAGCTTTTCTTTCTCACTTTTTCTCAAGCAGAGGTGCCTCTGGGTTCACGTGAATTTACAGTCTAGCTAGTCTTGAGGTGGCAATAAGAACTCAGGGCTAAAAAACCAATCAGGACACCACCATTGGCTCAAAAGCACCTCTTAGGGGGTTGGAGCCAGGGTCAAGACAGCAACCTGGGACTTGGTTCAAAATGCACATTGGAAGCCAGGGATCCCCTCCCCCACTCCAACCTAAGGTCTCTAGAGAGCATCTCCCTCTGCAACAGAGGACACATCATCCTCCCACTTCCTACAGAATTGAGCAGCGGGGAAAACACCCTCATCTCATTTCCGGAGAATGCTTGGGAGACCCGGACAGCCCAGTGACCAGCTCCCTGGTGATGGAACCACCGGGAAACAGCCTTAGCTGAGTGGAGGAAAATTTGGTCCCTCCATCTGGTTCTCAAAAGACAGAGGCGGGGGGTGGGGGGACTTCCCTGGCGGTCCAGTGGTTAAGACGCCGAGCCCCCGGGTTCGATCCCTCCTCGGGGGAACTAAGATCCCACGTGCCACGCGGCACGAAAAAATAAAAATAAAGACAGAGTGGGAAATAAGCCTGAGGGTATGGCAGAAGAGAATGTGGTAGAAGCCCACAGTCAGCAGCTTTCCAAGCTCAAATGTTCGGTCCCAGGATTAGAGAGGGGGCCTCCTGAGAGCAAACACTGGTGAGGTGCGAGGCCCCATGTATCCACGCGTCCCTCGGCCTCCCCAGGACGTCCTTGAAGTGGACAGAGGGGCTGCCTTCCCATGGGACCGTGACCTGCAGCCCTGGAGAGCCCCAGGCAGCGCCGGGGAGGGGTAGCAGCCATCAGTGAGAGGCCAGCCGTGCTCTCCGTGAATGTGTGAATTTGCTGCCCTGCTGGGACTCGAGAATTCCAGGAGCCAACCCTCGGCCTCCCTCTGACAGAGCCACTTTTCATCTTCTTTGGCTTCGGGCGCCAGCAAATGCACACAGACGAAAATCAGTTAATAACTATGCACGTTTTATAATAAATTTTAACAATTTAAGAGTCTGGTACAGCTTTATTACAGTTTTTATTTCACCACACTAATTCAGTACCTAATAACCTGCCAGAGACAGAGAATTCACTTGACATACGCGCTGAGAGCTAAGATAATGGAATATGCACAGGGAGACCCTTGGGTCACACCCAGCAAGGCGTTCCTCCTTCCCCTGGGGATCCGGGAGGGAAAGCAGCTCTCAGAATTGCTGGGAGTGGACTGTGACCTGGGAGTCCCAACCTGGGTCCAAGCAGCGGGTTTCCCTGTGTTTCTGTCCCCCACGGCAGGACAGGCAGGAGGGATGGAATAGCCCGACGGTGCTGTGTTTAAGGACAGCCTGACCCTGCCGGGATTAGTCTCAGAGCACACAGCCTGCCCCACCGCATTCCTTAGATCTTTTGGTGGCTAGAAGGTGGAATGGCTCATCTTCTTGGGGCTGGCAGCAGGCCACCTCCACCTCATTCAGGCCTGACCCGAGGGAAATGAGATCAGCCCAAGTGAAAACCTCTTAGGAACTAGGTCCAGCTTCCCTCCCTGCCTCTTCTGCCCACATACCTCCCCAGCAGAGTTCTCAAAGCCTGGCCCCCAGACCAGCAGCCTCTGCATCACCTGGGAAGCTGTTAGACATGCAAATTCTCAGCCCCGCCTCAGACCCCAATCTGACGTTCTGGGGGTGGAGCTCAGGGAATCTGTGTCCTAACAAACCCCCCAGGTGATTTTGATGCACGCTGGAATTTGAGAAATACTCAAGTTTGAAAGATCAAGAGAGAGCATTCTCTAGTGCCACCAGGAATGTTTACAAGTTAACGGGACTCAGTTCCAAAGACTTTAAAATCACATTTCATGACCTCTACATTCTATTGCCAATCTTATTTAAAATATAGTAATAGGTAGATACATACATAGATACATATGTAAATACATACATACATATGTTTGTATATGTATATATATCAATATATGTATATATGAGTATGTATATATATACACACACACATACACACACACATACACACAGCATTGTTTGGCATTCTCAAGTGAAAAGAAAAATTTTCTTTATGTGCTATTTCAGAAATACATGGAATTTAATAAAATGTCTTATCCATGTGGGTGTAGTGCTGTAACCTCTCACTGTTCTTCAGGTAAAATAAACTGATGTGGGAAAACATTGAAAAAAAAAAGAGAGAGAGAGAGAGAGAGCGTTCTAGAAATGTCTGTTGAAGCTGTGATCAAGCCGTCCAGAGGTCTGGGGGTGAGTTCTGTGCTGCTGTCTCTACGCTGCCAGGAAAACCTGGGCCTCAGTCTCCTCATTTAGAAAAATAAGGACACAGGCTGGACCTCACTAAGGCAGCCCTGACATCCGGGACAGATGGCTGAAATGAAGCCCAGCAGGTACCCACAGTGCCCCTGTCTTTAGGGAGAGGCCCGAGTGGATCACGTCCTAGAGCCCCCACTGGGGTGTGTGGTTGCTAAAGGCATCTTAGCTTCCAAACCAAGGAGAAGAACGGCAAGGAGAGGGGTCCATGGCCAGCAAGAGTGACAGAGGGAGAGAAAGCAAGGTAAGCTGAATGTGTGAGCATGTGTGTGTGTCTGCACACGCGCACTAGGAGAATTTAGCTAGGTCCCTGCTCCTTTAGTTTTCTTTTCTCTCCCCTTTATCTCTTTCCTCTATCTCTTGACCATCTGTTTCTCTGAAAACATGATGAAGTCTCTCCCATTCTACTGAGAAGTAAACTCAGCGCTTCCTGAGGTTTTGCAACTCCCTCTGTCTGCCACCCTCTCTCTCCTTCCCACCAGAATGGATCCCCTTGAAATAGTGGTCTCCAATCAAAGGCATCACTTCACAGCTCCAGTTCCTTCCCTGACCTCCCTCAATCTGGCTTCCACCTCCATCGCTCCAGGAAAGCGTGCTGGGTGCCTCCTACTTTCCAAACCCGAGGGTTGCTCCCTGCCCTCGGCCTCTATGGCATCCCATCCTCTCCAGGTTCTGCCTTCTGATGCTAAGTAACTGCCACCCTTCGACCTTGTGTATCCTTAGTTTAAATTTTTACATTTGATGTTTCATTACATACACATGTATACATTATACTATCCAAAATATGTTAGGGAAATAGACAAGGTATAGTCTACCAGATTTTTTCAGTGTCCCTTAAATGAAACTCCAGAAGAAAATATTCTTTTAGAACAAAATGCCAGAAAAATTTTCTTTTCCTTGCGGAACTAGCATATCATCTCATGGACAATGAAACTCAAGAAGCAATTCTCAAAAAAAGTTTGAAACAGGGGCTTCCCTGGTGGCGCAGTGGTTGGGGGTCCGCCTGCCGATGCAGGGGACACGGGTTCGTGCCCCGGTCCGGGAGGATCCCACATGCCGCGGAGCAGCTGGGCCCGTGAGCCATGGCCGCTGAGCCTGCGCGTCCAGAGCCTGTGCTCCGCAACGGGAGAGGCCACAGTGGTGAGAGGCCCGCATGCCGCAAAAAAAAAAAAAAAAAAAAAAAAAAGTTTGAAACAGGCAAGTCAACAATGTCAGTCTCTATGGAGAGAGGAGGGATCTGGGGTGTGAATACTGTCCTAGTTCTTGATCTGGGTACTGCTTAGTGTGTTCAGTTGGTAAAAATGTATGGAGCTATATAATTAATGATACGAGAACTTTGGGATACATATTGTACTTCTGTAAGTATTTTAAGGAATTCCCATTTTCCTTTTTTAAAAAATTGAAATATAGCTGATTTACAATGTTGTGTTAGATTCAGCAAAGTGATATATATATATTATATATATATATTATATATATATATAATCCCCTTTTTAAAATCCTTTTCCATTACAGGTTATTACAAGATATTGAGTATAGTTCCCTGTGCTATACAGTATGTACTTGTTGGCCCATTTTCCTTTTTTCTGACCAGAAGTTCTGATCAGATTGGTGGCGCTATTATTTCTTTTTTTTCTTTTTTTTTGGCCATACCGTGCGGCATGTGGGATCTTAGTTCCCTGACCAGAGATCGAACATGCGCCCCCTGCAGTGGAAGTGCAAGTCTTAACTGCTAGACCTCCACGGAAGTTCCTCAATTATATTCTTATACAACCCTTTGACCTTCAGTTGTGCATTCTATTTTTTTCTGATCTTGTGCTTCTAAACTGTATTCTCCTTGGTACAGAATTTTTCTCCTTAGTTTATGATTTACATATTTTCTACTTCATTATATATCCACCACCAAAATGCTATCCAAAATGCTTTATGGAAGTAGCCAAGGTAGAAATAAATAGATCTTCTTTCAAGTGGAGAAAGTCTATTTTTTGTCTCTGCATCCTTCATGCCTGGCATATAGTAGTTACTCAATTAATGTTGAAAGAAAGAAAAGTCTATCTGTAAAGGAAAAGAGAAAAATAGGGCAAAAGCAAATGGAGATCTCAGGAGTCAAGAAAGGGTTCCTTTTAAGATGAAGGAGACCTGAGCAGATCTCTAAGGATGTTGGGACGAAGCCAAGAGAAAAAGACAAGTGGAAAATGGGGAGGATGATCTATGAGCCTTGTTCCCAGGAGAAGAGAAGAGACAGAATACAGGAAAGGGATGAATTGTCTTAAACAGGAGAGACACCTCTTTTTCCATCTCCTTGACTGGTTTCGCTAGTTTCCTCTCTTTAACCTGTAAGTAGTTGTAATGCCTCAGAATCCAGTCCCGAGTCCTCTCCACCCGTAGCCGGTCTCCTGATGATCTCATCTGATATAGCTTTAAATACCATCTGGACTCATGGCTCCCAAGGCTGTACCCAGCCCAGATCTCTCCTGTGAACTCAGGACAGCCCACTCAACATCTCTGCCAAGATGCTCAACAGACGTTGCAAAGTTAGCAGAACCAACTCCTGATCTTCTCCCAAACCTGCTCCACCCACAGCTGCCCCATGAGGCCAAAGAAGCTTGAGTCATCCTTGACTCATCTTTTCATCTCACACAATTACCCAATCCATCAGCAAATCCCATTGCCTCCATTCTTAAAACAAAACAAACAAACAAACAAAAAACAGTAACAAAAAAACAGAATCCTAGTACTTTGCACACATCCACTGTTACCCCTCATCCAGCCACCGTCCCCTCTCACTGGGATTTGGTAATCATCTCCCAGCTGGTCTTCCTGCTTCCACCCCATCACCTACAATTGTTTCCCAACATGGTAGTTAAAAGAATCATTTTTAAATGTCCCTCCTCTGCTCAGAACCCGGTGCAAACTTCCATCTCCCTCAAAGTCAGAGCCCAAGTTCTGGTGACACCTCCAAGGGCATTACTCCAGCACTGCCTTCTCCCCGCATCCTGTTTGGGATTGCGTCCACCCAGGCCCATCACTCTCCCTGAGTGATGTTCTCTCCAGCTCTTGCTATTTACAATTTACAATTCACACTGCTGTTGCTTATTTTTTGTCTTCCCCACTGGATGAAAGTTTCACAAGAGCAGGGCTTTCTGTCTGGTTTGTTCACTGCTGTGCCTAGACCGCAGATCCGTGCACGTTTTGTGCTCAATATGTATTGGTTGAATTCCATTTTCCCAAGTGGCTCTCTCTCCTATCTCCCTTAGAATAAAGTTCCCTCCTTTGCGGGCACGCAAGGCCCTTTGGGACCTGGCCCTCCAGAACATAGCCAGGTGGAATCACCCACCACCCCCTCAAGTGTCTCTTCCACCTCTGGCCTTTGCTTGTGTCACCTCCTCTGTCAAGAATGCTCTTCCAAAGCCACCTCTTTGGGGACTCACTTTGGGGGTCACCCAAATAACTGAGCTGAGCCCAAGTTAGGGCCCTACCGCTGTGCGCCCGTGGTCCCCTGGACTCCTGCCTCTCATAACCTGCATCATCTGCATGGACACAATTGTCTGTTTCCCACTTGACAGCAAAGGTGCTGTCATCCTGGGCTTGATGCCCTGGGTGAATGCTAGGTAGTGATGGTATTAGTTGTTGTTATTATTATTACTGTTATTATTACAATTATTATCTTTGATAAATATTTATTAAATCAGTGACTCTCCCCAATGGGCACTGTCTACATACACATCAACTGATTGATCAACTGACTGATCTATTGATTGACTTGTCCTACACACCAGAGTGACAGAGTGGTTTTCCCTTTTCAAGGCTCTTCTCTTCTTCAAACATGACAAAGAGGGGGTAGCCCACGGTGAGGGAAGGCAGTGGTGACTTCAACGCCCAGCAAAGCAGAACAGCTTCCAGGACATGCCTGGGGTCCACAGGCTCCTTCTCCAGGTCCTCGTGCAGGAGATATTTTGTATTAGTTCAGATTTCCCCACAAAAGGACATATTTGAGTCCCAATTTATGACAGTCACGGGGCTCTTTGATGCATCTGGCTCCGCTGCATCTCTTAAGTAAAGTGAGTGAGCAGTGGTTTGGTTTAGCTGTTAAAGATCACCTATGTTGAAGGTTACATGTCCACAGACCATCAAGTATTTATTCAATAAACTTTTATGTAGTTTCAGGGCCACACCAGGCCCCGTGCTAGCCATGGGGAGGGGTGTGATGGCACGGATGAGGTCGTCCCTGCCCTCAGAGAAGGCACGGGCCAGCGGTCAGTGAAGGAGCCATTGGAGCTATTTAAATATCAATAGTTCCATCCTTGGTGATACAGTTCACTTAACTGAAGGTGGCTGCCTTCATTGGAAGGAGAGAACAATTTCTTTTATACCTGCTGTGTCCCCAGACCTGAGCTACATTATTCCATTGAATCCTGACAACTTTACCATATCACAGTTGAAGAAACTGAAGCTCACTGAGGTTAGGTAACTGGCCCAGGCCACACGCTAGTAAGCGGTGGAGCTGAGATTCCAACAGTGGTCTGTCCTTCCCTGAAGGCCACGTCCTTTCTGCTCCATCACCCTGGTAATGTGAGAGCCTGCCAAGGCCATTAAATGAATTCCCATGGACCACAAAACTCTACGAAGTTGCCGGGTCTAAACAAACTCCATTGGGATCTCTTTATAGCTCCTTGAAAGCCAGCAGCCATCCAGTAAATTTTGACACACATACACACACACACACACACACACATCATTAAGGTGAAGAGAAAAACTGACACAAAGGAACAGTCTACCCATTTAACCATTGGGCCTCAAGGGGGTGAAGGGAAAAGGGCATGAAGAGGGGCCCGTCTCTGCCTGAGGAGCACCCGGGTTGAACCCTCTATGAGCGCAGGGAAGTACCCTGCTCTCCATGGCCACGGTCCCACCTACCATCCCAACACCAGGCAGAAGCCCAACCCTCACGATGCCATTCACAGACCAGCTGGAAACAAAACTGGGAAGGGGGTACGAAACCCTCCCACGGGCCTCCCCCCTTCATCCTGCTTCCCATGTGGCTTTCAGTTTACAGGAAACATCTCTCCCTGGATGCCTCCCTCAGAATCTCCAAATTATTAAACGAATCCACTGATGGGCACAGTGATTAGGAATGCCATCAAGTGCTTCATTTGTAGGTTCTGAATAGTCTCTCCTTACCAGAGTGTTTCTGCCATGGCTGAGAGTTTTATTGTCCTGAGAATACGAATCACATTGCAACCCTGGTCTCCAGGAGGCACAGACACTGACTTCCATGCCATTCACCCAGAGAAAGTTCCCATTCTTTGCTGGGGGATCGGAAAGGATTTCCCTGCACACACCCTAACTACTGTTCCTGTGAACAGCTGGGGACACTGCAGGCAATGACTTTGTGGGGAAATCCCCACTCCCGCGAGCTATGTTTTGGCCCAGATCCCTCTCAAGATTTGAAAAGCAATGTTAATCATCCAGAGTGTTTTAAAGCCCCTGGAAACATCAGTAAAAGTGCTTTGCATCCGAAGCTACTTTCCCAGGGCAGGGGGTTGCAAGCCTCCTCTCAAAGCACATGGACCCCGTATTTCGGGCACCCGGGGACTGTTACCCAGGACGATGAAAATGGCTCCCTCTGCCAGGGCCTGGCTTTCAGGGACATCTGTGAGGTCGTGTCAAGCTGATTAAGAGGAAACCTCTCTTTCGGGTACGACTCGAGAAGAGCATTTCCCCGAGAAGGAAGCTCTGGGGATGAAAACAAATCAATGAAGGATTTACAGATAGATATTCTCTGGGCCCAAGTACAATTTACAAAATGCAATGGGAAAGAAGATAAATCTCCTCCCTCTCTCTGCCAGCCTAGAGAGGATTCCTGAAGAAAAACAACTCTTTGCCACAGAACCTTAGACTCGGCTAGAAGTGAGTTTCCTCAAAAGGCACCGGGAAAGGGTTATGGATTCCTGAAATCCTACAGCAAGCATTTTAATCGAGTAGCATTCAATGTAAAGGGGAAGGGAGGTGCTGCACGGTGTTCCTGCGGGGACAATTTACAGAGAGAAAGTTCTATGCGATGAGTTTTCCAATAACACAGGGGAACGGCCATCATCAGACTGACCCAGTGGCAGGTCATTGATTTAAAAAGCGAGTCAAAGTCAGGGTTATGCCCTTTTCATGCTGACCTGAGGGAGGGGACCCGGCCAGGGAGGAAATGGTTTGGCAGGAGCCCGAGCTTGAAGAAACATGTTCCCTGGCTCCTCCAAGCCACTTGGGCAGCTAGGTGAAGCCAGGGCCAAAACAAACACACTGGGAGCTCCCTCCAGACCCCGACCCCTCCCCTTCCTCCGAAACCCATGAAAACTTGATTTGTTTCAACTAAACACAAGCTGGGAAATTGGAGAGGAAGCAGAGGGGAAGCAGGAAAGAAAGGCGGGCCAGGCAGCGTCCATGCAGTCAGTTGTGTTATTGATTTAGAGCCACACAAGCCCCAGAGTGCCATCGACAAGGATCATACCTCCTGCTGATCTCGGGGGAAATTCTCCAAGATCCATGGCTGGGAGTTAAGGAGAATCTCTAAGCCATCAGGACGGAGGGGAGCACTGCAGCTCCTCAGGATGATGGACCAGGGCGAGCTGTAATTAACAGGGCCTGAGGCCTCTTCTTTTTTGGTAACTGAGAAGATTTAAAGGGCTAGAGTCCCAATTTGGAGGGGGCCGGTGCTGCGCCTGCTGCTGCCTTTGCTGCTGCTCCGTCCACTGCTCCCAGCTGCTGGAACAGCTTCCTGCAGACCTCTCTCTTCAGCAAGGAAGCAGAGCAATGAAGGTGGAAAAGTGCAGCCAGGAACCCCGGGGGGATCTTGGGCTACGTGGTTTGAATCAGAACTGCAGGGCCGTGGACCCAGGCACTGCCCATCCGAGTGAGTCCTGCACGCAGTCTCCCAGACCGGGGAGAAGAGCTGGGCTCCTTGGGTGCAGGTGACTGTAGGAACCCCCTCTCCAGATGTGGGGTTGGATGGACAGTGCCCAGGAAGAGTGGGCAGCAGGGGCTCTGCTGTGTGCTTCCTTCCTGAAAGGACGGCTGGGTGACAGCTACCGTGTACGCTGTACACACACCCCTGCCCATATACACACGTATCTGTCCAGGTACACACACATGCCTGCACATGCACACACACACGTACCTGCACATGTACAAACGTCTGCCCAGGTACACACACACCCCTGCCCATGCACACACATGCCTGCCTGTGTACACACATATCTGTCCATGTACACACATGCCTGCCCAGGTACACACACACCTATCTAGGTACACACACATGCCCGTCTTCCAGACCCCCAGGTACAAAGGCACATGACCTGCAGCCAGCCAGACGTCCTGTCCTATACCTGTATTTTACAGGTAGATCAACAAGGGAAATAGTTGTAACACAGAGCACAGCCAGAAGGGAGCCTAGGGTAAGGTGGTGGAGGTATAAGCCAAGGGCGGGGAGGGCGGGTCCCTGCCTCTATGCTGCCTGTCCAGGAGCAGGGCTCTATGCCAGGGAGAGTCTCAGTTCAAGGCCAAAACCCCCAGAGCCCCCCTGGCCACATGGCCTCTCTCCAGCTGCTCCTGCTGTCTATTCGTGAAGCCTCACCTTGGATAAGACCTCACTGTCTCATCCTCACACTTACCTATCCTGGGCTTGGCATCCTTACAAGAGTTGATTTCCTCTGTGACACTTCAGCCGATACAGCAGCACCTAGTGTGATACTTTTAATATCATTTTCTCCCAGTAAGCACCCAAAAGAAATCCGGCCAACTGGGGCTCAGCAGACTCAGGGCCCAGCCCTCAGGGGTGGGGGGTGGAGAGCGGAGTTGAGCGGCCGGGTGCGGGTGAACCTCAGATCCTGCCCAGCTCTGCTACGAGCACAGCTGCGACCCTCTCCCCATCTTGAGCCTGGATTTCCTCATTTGTAAAATGACAGGGTTGAACAGCACCCTTCCCCGAGAAGGGGAGCAAGGAGGGAGACGTGGGGACTCTCAGAAAGCACGCTCCATTATCCAAACACCAAGCTGGACCACATCTTCTCGCCTGACGGGGACGGCACACTGCAGAGGGCATCCGCTAAAAAAAAATCTAGAAAAACACT
The DNA here is from genome assembly GCF_949752795.1 of Hyperoodon ampullatus. Taxonomy (NCBI): domain Eukaryota; kingdom Metazoa; phylum Chordata; class Mammalia; order Artiodactyla; family Ziphiidae; genus Hyperoodon; species Hyperoodon ampullatus. The sequence goes on along the minus strand of NC_136927.1, from coordinate 45,838,903 downwards.
GTGCGGGATTATCTCCAAAGGCCTCCGAGTCAGTGAGGGATGGAGTGGGGCGGACACACTCTCCTTGATCGCAGCTTCTCCTCTGAGCCATGCATGGGTCCTGCACACAGCCAGCTCGGGCTGGCAAAAGTCAGGAAGCAAGTGCTTGCAATTCCAGCCGAGCCTCAGGTAAAATCACTGACAGCTCCAGTCTCTCCCCATCTTTCCCACACCCACTTTACCCCTGCCTGGCATCCTCCTCTCACCCTCAGATGCCAGTGCCCTCAAGCCCCCTGGCAATAAAAACCTTCTTAGCAAAGACCCTGCTATCACCCGCTTAGACATCACCTCCATGTAACTTCCTGTCTCCATCCTCTGGGGAGACTTGCATATGGCATCTTCTCTTGCCTTGAATGAGAGTGACCAAGAAAAATGGGGAGATCGGGGCTGGGGGCTGAGGTGGGAGATGTGTGCCTGGCACAAAAAGTGTCCCCACAGACTCACAGCCCCAGAGCCCTCTGGCCCTCGGGGCATCTCTGAGGAAGGTGGCCTCTGGGGTTGACAGAGCTGGCACAGCAGAGACACGTCCAAGAAAAGTCACATGACAAGGAAGTATCTGGAGGGGACAAGGGAATTCCAAGCTCCATTCCTACTATCAGATCCTTGGGGTCTCTTCCCCAGTTTTCATTAATAAAATCAAGCCCCACATCTTTGAGACTGGCAACAAAGAGACTGCTCCCCTGGGGAGGAACAGTGGCCTCGATACCTCTCGCTCGGGGACCCCTGGAGTACTCTCCCCATGGGACCACAGCTGCCAGCGCCATGGCCCCATGGCCCTTGGTGCCCCATGATGCCGCAATACACGTCTTTCCTCAGAACAAAGGGCTATGAACGCAGAGAGTGACAGGATCTAGGTCCCCGGGGCAGAGACAGTGGCTTACTCAGCTCCACCACAGCCCCCAGTGGGCCCTTAGGAGGGGAGGTCATCCGAGGCCCCCACCACGGGCAAGTGCCCTTGGGAAGATCCTGACCTGCCCAAGTCCAAACGGAAGAGACCATGGCCTAAAGAGACGGGTGGTCCCTCCCCACCTGTCTGAGGTCCACCGTTTCTGCTCCTTCGGCCCAAATGATGACCTGCCTCTCCTCCAGTGATTGATGAATGAGAATGTCCACCCCCTTCATTCCTATCTGCAGGAGCTTAACTCTATCTGACTTTTGCAAGATAAGTTTACCAGAATACAACTCAGGAGGCCTCACTCTTTAGATGGTGGGACTGATTCCGTGGAGCCTCGAAATTGGCCTGCCCCCAAATCTGTTTTTGTGAATCTGGTTATCCACCCTGGCCCCTCGGCACAGGCCAGTCGCAGATGCTCTGCCACGCTGGGACCGGGCTCTCTAGACCACTCTTCCCAGGCACCCCTGCCCACTGGCTTCCAGTGGTTCAGCCAAAGGAGGCAGATGGGAAGGCCAGGAGGGAGAGAGTGAAGAGGGATGGCTCCCACTCCCAGCCTCCTTCGTTACTGCTGAGACCAGCCTCACTGCACCCCTTACGAGGTCCAGCACCAGCTTTGCCAGCCTCGCAGAGATGCCAGCAGCTGGGTCATGTCCCCCTGCAGTCAGACCACCCACCATCCATCCACACTCCACCCCAACTGCCGTGTCCCCTCCACTGTGGCAGTCCTGCTGGGTTGATGGCTCCATCAGGGCCTCTCTTAGGCCAGGTAAGACCACCTCTTCTCTTGTGTTCCCCAGCCCTAGAGATGGTAGCTGTTCTCAGTGATTAATTCTTGGATAATTTCAGCTTTCCAGTTCCTGTGTAATTAATCCTCTGTGTTAAATACCATCTGTTTGAAATAGCTAGTGTGGTTTTGTTTTCCTGACTGGACAAGAATTTTCCTTGGAGATCCCAAATTGGAGTGTTCTGATAGTCATGTTCAAGTCAGAATCTGAACATTCTGGCACATACCACACGTTTTGGAAAACAATGTTAACATTTGCAGGTTAAAAGAAATTACGAGAGAGAGGAAAGTTTTAAGATTGTTCCTCATGTTGGAGCCCACTGGCATATCCTTATGTTACATATTTGTCATTTATTACACCAAATTTACAGATATCAAAAAGAAAAAATAGGGCTTCCCTGGTGGCGCAGTGGTTGAGAGTCTGCCTGCTGATGCAGGGGACACGGGTTCGTGCCCCGGTCCGGGAAGATCCCACATGCCGCGGAGCGGCTGGGCCCGTGAGCCATGGCCGCTGAGCCTGTGCGTCCGGAGCCTGTGCTCCGCAACGGGAGAGGCCACAGCAGTGAGGGGCCCGCGTACCGCAAAAAAACAAAAGAAAAAGAAAAAGAAAAAATACTCCTGGTCTAATTTTAGAGCTACTGAATTCAAAACAAAAGATTCTTCAGGGGCAACTTAGGAAGTCAACCTCAGAACTGAACTGAAAGCCAGCCCTATGGGGAAGAACTCAGGGTAACTTACACATGATCGTTCTGCTTACTGGTAGATGCTACGTTAGGTTCATTGAGTAAATCTTAGTACATTTCATCAGTATTTTGGAACTTGGACCATGTAGGCTATTAGGATATTGGAGCTCCTTAATTCATTTCTCATTTCATCCCCTTGGGGTTCTGATCTGAGAACAGAGAGCAAGACAAAATTGTTCCTCGGGCAGGGGTAAGAATGTGGAGGCAAAATGTTTTTGCAGTCCATTACATCATCTTGACCTCTGCCCAGTTTTCCAGGACACCACATCCAGCATGGTCAGCGTGTGCTACCCTAGAGATATGGCCCTATGCAGCCCTCTCCTCTCCATCCGCACTGTCACCGGCTTCACGCAAGCCCTTTTCTCTCTCAGCTGATCTCCTATGAGAAATTTCTAAATGAATCCCCCTCCCTCCATTCACCAATAATGCCTGGTGTCCTGCTAGGCACCAGAGATATGGTGGCAGGTAAGGGAGATGCAGCCCAGCCTTTGGGGAGCTCAGGAGCTTGAGAAAGACAAATATCAAGCAATTGCAAAAGGGAACAAGGGCAAAGAACAAGAAATGCCCAGCTCTCATCTGAGGACTGATTTACTCTGCAGGAATTGGGGAAGGCTCTTGAGGTGGGACCTGGTGAGTAAGTAGGTGTTGATGATGTGACGGGAGAGGGATTGCTCCTGACGGACAGAACAGGCTCTAGGGTACCAGGTACCAGGCAAGCAGGATGCCAACACTGACCAAGCGGAGACACTGGTTCGTGGTCAGATGGAGAAGTAAGTAAGCAAGGGACACCCACAAGGCCTGTGTGCTTCACGGTAAAGGAGAGAGGAAGCTGTTATGGGGCTAAGCTGGATCGTGAGATGTACCTAAACGATCCTTCATCAATATGCATTCTCTAAGGAATCTGCGGTACAATCCAAGTAAGCAATGAAGGAAATGTGAACAAGGCTTGACAGTCGGAGCACAGTTGGATCAATGGGTCTAAAATACAAAACATTTGTTACCCGTGGTGTGTGGGCTAAGATCAAACTCCTTATTCTATCTAAAAGGCCCTTTGTAAACTGGTGGCACCAATCTACCTTTCATCCCCCTCTCAGCTCCTCCCAGGTCCCCTCCTAACACACATCAATCAGCTCCAGCCACATGCAACCACTTGCAACTCCCAGAACAGGCCAGCCTCACACATGGAGCCTTAGCACTGCTGTTCCTCCATCCTGGAATGTCCTTCCTTGCTGCCCTAGTGAATTCCTACTTATCCCTCAAGGGCCGACTCTGATGTCACCCCAAGGATCGCCTTTCCTCCTAGCTTCCCCCAGGCAGAGAAGGGTACCTACCTCCCCGGGGGCAATTACCACCCTGCACAGCCACATGACTGCCTCGTGCTCCCTAAGAGTACCAGCAGTTGTCCTCCTATTCTTAGTGCATCGTACAAGGTAGTCCCACAAATTCTGTTTCAAATGAACTAGAGTATATAATTCCACATTAACAAACTAAGCGAGCTTAGCTCCCTGGTGTAAAAATGCAAACTTTGTAAAACTCACACCTATGAATTTTGAATCAAATGTCAACAATCTGGGAGCCACTAATGGCCTATAATCAAGGGAAAGACTGCTCAGTAAGTAAATAGTTGTCTTCTTTGTTGGAATAAACCACAAGTAATGATTTACTAATTTTCTCGTTTTGCGCACATTAGTCCAATTTTCTAGAGTGGTTTCCCTGTGTCCTTGCCCGCAGAAGTAGGCTAGACATGCCCCCTCAAGGCAAGAACAAGAGGCCCCTGCTCCTGTAGGCTTGCCCATGGGTTGCCAAATCAAAATAAATGTATAGGGTCCCAATTTAAAGGGAAAGCGCTCCAACATGGCATGGCTTCCATGTGTATGGGATACGGGCGTGCAAGATTTGCACCCACCAGCTTACAAAGCACCAAAGTCCAAGTGCCAACGTACAGCCTTCTCCCACGAAGGTAAAAAGACGTCCACCTCATTCCTCCAGTGGTAAAGCAGAGATGAAAATCCCCAAGCTTACTGCCCCAGGAGATTTCTGTGAGCCCGTGGGATCAACTGTATAAACGTAAGGTCTTGGCTGAAGTCTCCTCTTGAGTCCCAGCTCTAACTAGTTGATCTGCTCTTATGCCCAGCTCTCTAACATATCACGGATCAGCCTCTATGGCCACATTTACCTGGTGGATGTGGATCTGGTACAGATGTTGCTCTGCCCCCCCATCCCCCACTACAGGGCACAGAGCTTTGCTTTCCTGAATCCCTGGTGAATCTGAGTTCTGCTTCACTGCCCTGCAGTTCAAGGGCTCAGAGGATTTGCAAATCGCAGAAACGGCAGCCTGCTTTGTTCTCTCCAAACGGCCAGATTCTTCCCTCTCCAGTTCCCCTCTCCTTCCTCCTTCCTTCTCTCTGTCCCACTCCCTGGGCTGAGAGGGTGGCACACCTGGTGCCACAAACACCTTATGAGAGGGCACGACAGACTCAGAGCATGAACTGGACATGCGAGGAGTTATTAGTGAAATCTGTTCCCAGAACGTGGAAGGTTAGGGCCTCAGGAGCCCCTCTAAATCCAGACACAGAGGCGCAGCCTAGGCAGATGTTAGGCTCCCAAGTGGCTCACCGGCTCACGCAGCGGCCTGGGGAGGTGGGGAGACATCCCCAGGTGAACTTTCTGAAGGTGATGAGTGGCTTGCAGCTTGACGGAGAGCCTTGCTCTGTCCACCTGACCGTGGGCATCAGCACAGCTGGCCGCACTGTCCAAGCCTCTAGGGGTAGAGCAGCCCCGCAGGGTGCTCTGGGTAATGCGTATGTGAGCGAGCGTCAGTGTCATTTCCCTAAATCACACTGCTGTCACTTAGCAAGGCCATCTACCGACGTTCAAAGACCGAACTTCCTCTCCTATCTCAGAGCCGGACGAGATGCCAAACTCAACAATAAAACCATTGGCTTCTAAGAAAACAAACCAGTCAGGCAAGCCTGTGTGTACAGACACAAGCTGAGGCCAGAAGAAGTGAAGCAGAGCGATGTCCACAGCTCCAGTATCCTGACTCCAAACACAGAAAACCTACTGTGGAGAGAGGGCTACAGTCAAGCAGTGAGATTCCAGGCAAAGGGCAGCCCTGTCAGGGGCATGAATGGCCACCAGCCAGCCTTGCAACCAGGGTCTTTTCCAACCAAGAGATAGGAGCCGTGCAAGGAAGCTTGAGTGGGGAATGGGATGGGAGCTGCTAGGATGCCCTAAGCACCCACTCCCCTCCCCAAAACAAAAGACCCCCATTTGGCTCTCTCCCGTCCAGCCACCTGTCTTAGTACACTCTGAGGTTTCCCTGGCCAGAGTCCTTGTTAATTTCCGTGCAATTTCGACACAACTAATGCACACTCATCTTTGAAAGTTGGAAAACACAGAGGAAATCTTTCCAAATGCTGCCACTCAAGGGTCACTGCCATGAAAATTTATTTGATTTATTGCCAATAAGAGCCTGGCAAAAGCCTCCTTCTCCACCGCCCGCTTCTTTATAAACTGTGACCAGGCACTAAGGTGACTGGGCTCTGAGCCTCTTCTGCAGGACCCAGCCTGCTTGCGCCCCACCTGCCGAGCCAGTTGGGGCAGAGGCTGGGCCACAGAGGCTCAACACCTGTGTGGGCAGGCTGTCTTTGGAGGTCAAGACCAGACCCCCCTCATCTGCCTTCTCAGGTTCAAGAACTAGCACATTTTCAGGAGATAAAAGACCACCCTGGAGCCAACTACTATTTCTTCTAGGAACTCCGAGAACTCCAAGAATCCAAGGACAGCTCAGAGGGGAGTGAGGAAGATCACTGCAGGATTAGAAGATCACTATAAGCTTAGAGGGAAAAACATGGAAGAACCTGAGATTGCTGAGTCCAAACTGGTTGGGAATGGGACAGATCTGATCTCTTACTGAGTCCCTACCTCATTGTTGGTTACATCAAACGCTCCCCCCCCGCCACTACCCCAGGGTAGCTGTGCAGAAGGGGTAAATAATTATATGGTTCCCCTTCCACCCTGAAAACCAGTAATGTCAAGGCTCTGTTGTGTCTTTGTATAGCCGTGAATAGATAGGTATCTCTTTATTGGGTTCTGTATGCAATTGGACTCAGGCACACAGCTAAAAACTAGGGTAAAGTACGACTAATATTACTTTGCAAAATAATAAAAACGCCATCCTTATTTTGTATATTCTCATCCCCCAGCCCACCTAGACCACAAGCCCCCTCAACAGTAAGAAGAAGAAGAATAAAAAGAGTCCCTCCCTTGAATTCATATTATAATAGTGGCCAAATAGCAATATTAGGCACATCCACCCCAAGGGCATCCCACTGCTAGCGCATCCCTGCATGCTAATCCCACATGTTCCCGGCTTTTTCATCTTGCCTTCTGTTTCATGTGGCCAAGGTCCCACCAAGCCCTTAGGCTAAGTTTTCCTTAGCCCATCTGAGATTGTTCATTGAATTTGGCAGAGCAAAGCCTGCTCTAGACTCTCCAGTTGCAGCTGTCCCAGGTGATAGTGTAGCCTGAACGACTCCAGCTTTGGGAAGTACACCACTCAAGCAAAGTTAGAGCAATATCTCCAGCTCCCTTCCTCAGCCACGGGAGGAAGAGTCACTGTGAGGATGGCTTATGGCTCCCACTTGGATTCATATGTTTTAGTCCTTGGGACGGATGCCATCACATAGCAAAGGTGCTGAGAGTGGAAACCACTAATATCCTACATCCCAAACTCAGATTCATCTCATATCTGAGACTCTCCTGGACAGAAATCAGGAGTGGTACCACATATGGCAACCCCAAGGCTTTCCAAGAACCTCCAGTCCCTCTAGAGGTCTCCACATCTGCCTAGGGTCAGAGGGGAATAGCCATGGGTGCCTCGGTCCAGCTAATGCTTCAGAAGGTTATCAAACCAAATTATCCTGGACAAAGCACAGGGGGGCATCTCAGATGCCTCTCTAGTGTCTCCAGAACTTGAGAGAGAGGAGAGAATTCGGGGATCATGGTGCAGATGGATATGCTCCTGGATAACTTTTGTTTGCTCTTCATGGCCCAACCCAGATATCACCTCATCCAGGAAGTCTTCCTTCATGCACAAGGTTAGGCTCCCATTCTCTGTGCTCTCAAAGCATCATGTACTTCCCTTTTAGACTTATTACACCACATGTTGAATTCCCAGGGGCCTCTCTGCTCCCAAACACACACTAGACTGTGTGCTATTGAGCCTAGGGGCTGTGTCTTACTCACTCGTACGGGAGGCTATAGCCATGACCTCCTGCGTCTGCCAGTGGCCTGGCTGCTCCCAGCCCAAAACTTGAGTTTTAAGACCTGGCCTGTGTCTATCTGCACCAAGACTAACAGCTTTCCACTCACCCCCAGCCCTAATTGCTGCAATGGGGGGAAACGAGAAGTGGGATTTGAAAACAGAGCTCTCCAAGGTCAAACCAATAGAAGGGGGTTTTGTAATGTCACAGTCAAGGTTGGGAAAGAGACAGACACTCTTCCAGCATAATAAAGTCCAAAAATTATGTCAGCAGGAAGACATGAATCTTGTGTATAGATCATTGAAGTCTGTGGGCAGGAGATTAACACTTGCAGTATAAGTGATTTGTCGTTTAAAAGAGTTTGGAGTGATCATAGAGGAACAAAAAGAAAGAGGAAGCTTCCCCCCAGAGGTCAGGGTCCCCTCCCTTCTCTTGTCTGACTTCCAGGCTCCAAGTCTCCCCCTCACTCTGAGCAGCAATAAATGAATGGGGACTCTAATACTGATGAGGAGCTGGGTTATCCCAACGGAGGGAGTAGCTCCCACCCGGGAAAGGAGAAAAGCAAAATGGAGAAGAATGAGGATGAGAAACAGGTCCAAGTGGGAGATCTGATCAACCAAGAGGACACCTACTCGGGGGTCAACGCCCTAAAGGTCTGGTCAGGGAGATCCATGCCTGGTGTGGTGCAAGGACTTGAGCTTATTATGCTCATCACTAGGCCCATTGCCACCCCAGTTCTGTATAGTTTAGATTCTATCACAGACACCTGGATTGAGGAACAGACTGAACTTTCCTTGAGGTTGTGTGTGTGTGTGTGTACATTTGCACACAAGAGTGAACAGGTACTTGCCTGGCAAATTAAGAGAAGGGACTAGCCCTCCGTCCCCAGATCAATAGCAGGCACCCAAGACACCAACAGGGTCACTGATGTGGAGGTAAGAGGACCCCCGGAAGAGGGCACCCAGCAACAAGGGAGTCCACCGGCTAGCATATGACATTTATAATCTAGTATAGAAAATGGTATATAGGAAGTGCAGGATGCCTTGAGGACACAGAGAAAGGGCACCTTAGGGCTTGGGAAGGCTTCCTGCAGAAGGTGACGTCTGTGTTAAGCTCTGAGGATCAAGTAGAAGTTAGCCAGAAGCATGTTCATGAGATATCCCCCGCCCTTACCCCCAGAAAACAGCTAAAGCCCTCTTGTGGGTCTAAGGTAAGGAGATCAGTGTAGGTCACATCCACCTCAAATGTGTGAGAGACAGTCTATTCCCCTGGTGAGGCCCCAGAGCTCAGACCCTATCACTTACCGGTGTTCCTGGAGGTGGTCCCAAGCCCTTTTCCCAGAGCTGCCAAAGTGGTCCCAATCCTGGCAGCTGTGCTAAGAAGAAGGATTTGCAGTGTCTGCAGAGCTGGGGAGCCCCACTCCAGAGCTGGAGCCGGCCTGGCCCCTTGGAACCCACTGAAGGTGTGCCAGACCCTGGCGAGGCTGGCTGCTTGGGCTGCAAGACGGAGAAGTGAGCCGCGAGCTCCCTGGAGCCTGGCCAGGGCCCTCTGGCCAGCCAGGCAGGTGGAGGAGGAGCTGGCGAGAGCCTGATAAAACCTCCAGAGGCTCAGATTAACTCGCGAGAAGCTGTAGAATCAGCGGGCTGACCCAAGGAGCCGCTTGCAGAGCGCCACCCAGGCAGGTGAGGGTGCATCTCCCTCTGGACACTCCCCTGGTTAAGCTGCTGCTTAAATCTGAGCTGCACTTCCTGCCTCACCCCACCTGCCACGCACCCTGGGTAGTGTCCTCCGCTACGGGGCTGGCTCTAATCCTTTTTTTTTCCCCAATATATATTTTACTGAGGTAAAATTCACACAAAATAAAGTTAACCTTTTTAAAGTGAAGAATTCAGTAGCATTTAATACACCCACTGTTTTATGCAACCACCATCTCTATCTAGTTGTAAAATATTTTCATGACCACAAAAGGAAACCCTATACCTTTTTTTTTTTTTTTTTTCCCTGTACGTGGGCCTCTCACTGCCGTGGCCTCTCCCGTTGCGGAGCACAGGCTCCGGACGCGCAGGCCCAGCGGCCATGGCCCACGGGCCCAGCAGCTCTGCGGCACGTGGGATCCTCCCAGATCGGGGCACGAACCCGTGTCCCCTGCATCAGCAGGTGGACTCTCAACCACTGCGCCACCAGGGAAGCCCCCTATACCTATTAAGCAGTTACTTCCTTCCCACCTCCAGCCCCGGACAACCACAATCTGTGTTCCACCTCTATGAATTTGCCTATTCTGGACATTTCATATAAATGTAATTGTATAATACGTGACCTTTTGTGTCTGGTCTCTTTCACTTAGCATAATGCTTTCAAGGCTCATCTACATTGTTGTACGAAGTATCAGTACTTCATTCCTTTTTATAACCGAATAGTACTTCATGTATGTATACACCACAATATTTTTATCCATTCATCCATTGATGCATATTTGGCTTTCTACCTTTTGGTGATTGTGAATAGTGCTACTGTAAACAGGTACACTTATTTGAGTACTTGTTTCATTTCTTTGGGGTATAGATCTAAGAGTGGAATTGCTGGGTCACATGGTAATTCCAAGTTTAGCTTTTTAAAAAAAATTATTAATTTTATTTATTTATTTATGGCTGTGTTGGGTCTTTGTTGCTACGCACAGGGTTTCTCTAGTTGGGCTGAGCTGGGGCTACTCTTCGTTGCAGTACTTGGGCTTCTCATTGTGGTGGCTTCTCTTGTTGTGGATCACTGGCTCTAGGCACGCAGGCTCAGTAGTTGTGGCTTGCGGGCTATAGAGCACAGGCTCAGTAGTTATAGCGCACGGGGCTTTGTTGCCCCCGCGGCACGTGGGATCTTCCCAGACCGGGGGTCGAACCCGTGTCCCCTGCATCGGCAGGCGGATTCTCAACCACTGCACCACCAGGGAAGCCCTTATGTTTAACTTTTTGAGGAATCACCAATGTTTTCTTCAGTGACTGAACCATTTTACATTCCCACCAGTAATGTACACGAGTTCCAAATTCTCCACATTCTCACCAACACTTATTTTTTTCTTAATAGTCATCATTGTGACTGTGAAGTGCAATCTCATTGAGGTTTTGATTTGCATTTCTTTAATGACTAATGATGTTGAGCATCTTTTCACCTGTTTGTTGGCCATCTTCTTTGAAGAAATGTCTATTCAAATCCTTCACCCATTTTTTTTTCACATCTTTATTCGAGTATAAATGCTTTACAATGTTGTGTTAGTTTCTGCTGTACAACAAAGTGAATCAGCTATTATGTACACATATATCCCCATATCCCCTCCCTCTTGAGCCCTCTTCCCACCCTCCCTATCCCATCTCTCTAGGTCGTCACAAAGCATCGAGTTGATCTCGTGCTATGCAGCAGCTTCCCACTAGCCATCCATTTTACATTTGGTAGTGTATATATGTCAGTGCTACTCTCTCACTTCATTCCAGCTTCCCCTTCCCCCCTGTGCCCTCAAGTCCGTTCTCTACGTCTGCGTCTTTATTCCTGCCCTGCCATCAGTGCTGCTTTTTTAAACTCCATGTGTATGCATTAGCATATGGTAATTTTTTTTCTCTTTCTGACTTACTTCACTCTGTATGACAGATTCTAGGTCCATCCACCTCACTTACAAATAACTCAATTTCATCCCGTTTTATGGCTGAGTAATATTCCATTGTATATATGTGCCACAACTTCTTTATCCATTCATCTGTTGATGCATATTTAGGTTGCTTCCATGTCTTGGCTATTGTAAATAGTGCTGCAATGAACATTGTGGTACATGACTCTTTTTGAATTATGGTTTTCTCAGGGTATATGCCCAGTAGTGGGATTGCTGGGTCATATGGTAGCTCTATTTGTAGTTTTTTAAGGAACCTCCATACTATTCTCCATAGTGGCTGTATCAATTTACATTCCCACCAACAGTGCAGGAGGGTTCCCTTTTCTCTACACCCTCTCCAGCATTTATTGTTTCTAGATTTTTTGATGATGACCACTCTGACCAGTGTGAGGTGATACCTCATTGTGGTTTTGATTTGCATTTCTCTAATGATTAGTGATGTTGAGTATCTTTTCATGTATTTGTTGGCCATCTGTATGTCTTCTTTGGAGAAATGTTTGTTTAGGTCTTCTGCCCATTTTTTGGATTGGGTTGTTTGTTTTTTTTATATTGAGCTGCAAGAGTTGCTTGTATTTTGGAGATTAATCCCTTGTCAGTTGCTTCATTTGTAAATACTTTCTCCCATTCTTAGGGTTGTCTTTCGTCTTGTTTATGGTTCCCTTTGCTGTACAAAAGCTTTGAAGTTTCATTAGGTCCCATTTTTGTTTTTATTTCCATTTCTCTAGGAGGTGGGTCAAAAACGATCCTGCTATGATTTATGTCATAGAGTGTTCTGCCTATGTTGTCCTCTGAGTTTTATTGTGTCTGGCCTTACATTTAGGTCTTTAATCCATTTTGAGTTTATTTTTGTCTATGGTGTTAGGGTGCCTTCACCCATTTTTCAATTGGTTGTCTTTTGCTGTTGAATTGTAAGAGTTCTTTATATATTCCAGATCTTTATTGGACATATGATTTGCCAATATTTTCTCCCATTCTGTAGGCTGTCTTTTCATTTACTTGATAATGTTCTTTGTTGCACAAAAATTTTTAATTTTGATGAAGTCCAATTTATCTATTTTTTCTTTTGTTGCTTGCACTATTTCTGTCATATCTAAGAATCCACTGCCAAATCCAAGGTCATGAATATTTACCCCTATGCTTTCTTCTAAGAGTTTTATGGTTTTAGCTCTTATTCTTAGGTCTTTGATCCATTTTGAGTTGATTTTTGTAGAGGTAGGGTTCCAAATTCATTCTTTTCCTTTCTCTTTTCTTTTTTAAAAGCACAATAGAAGCTTCTCACTTAAGGGACGCCTTAAATGAGTGTTTCTGATTGGTGGGTGGCTCTTCTTTAAGTGGTGGGTCAAGCTTCTTCTATCTTTGGTTCTTCAACACATGGCTCCAAGGTTCCTATACTTGTGCATATCAAGTAGGCAAGGAGAAATGAGCATAAAGCGTTTATAGGCCAGACCTAGAAGAGGCACACATCAGTCCTGCCCATATTCCATTGGCTGGAACTCAGCCAAACAGTGTGGCAGCCATGAAAATGCACCTTTCAGGGCTCCTAGTGTAGGTAGCATAAATGACTGGCAGCCTGGCTGTGGTCCACCTGGATTTACCATCACATTCATACAGAGGGAGGCCATGCTTCTGCTGGACTGATCCCAGCCAATGACTAGTCATTGCAGAGGTCTTTTTTTTTAATCAAAATATAGTTGATGTATAATATTATCTGAGTTTCTGGTGTACTACATAGTGATTTGACATTTGCATATGTTATGAAATGATCACCACTATAAGTCTAGTAACCATCTGTTCCCATACAAAGTTATTACAATACTACTGACCATACTCCTTATGCTGTATATTACATTCCCCATGGCTTATTTACTTTATAACTGGAGGTTTGCATCTCTTAATCCCTTTAATCTATTTCACCCCTCGACCCCCACCCCCTTGGCAAACACCTATTCTTTGTATCTATGAGTCTGTCTCTGTTTTGTTATATTCATTCATTTGTTTTGGGTTTTTTTTTTAGATTCCATATATAAGTGAGATTGTATGGTAATTATCTTTCTCTATCTGACCTATTTCACTTACTATAATACCCTCTATACCCATCCATGTTGATGCAAATGGCAAGATTTCATTTTTTGTATGACTGTGTAGTATTCCATGGTATATGTGTACCACATCTTCTTTATTCATTTATCTATTGATGGACACTTAGGTTGCTTTCATGTCTTGGCTTTTGTAAATAATGCTGCAGTGAACATGGGGGTGCATGTATCTTTTCCAATTAGTGTTTTTGTTTTCTGTGGATAAACCCAGAAGTGAAATTACTGATCAAATGGTAGCTCTATTTTTAATTTTTTAAGGAAATTCCATATTGTTCTCTGTAGTGGCTGCACCAATTTATATTCCTGCCAACAGGGCACGAAGGCTCCCTTTTCTCCACGTCCTCACCAACACTAGCTATTTCTTGTCTTTTTGAGAATAGTCATTCTGACAGGTGTGAAGTTGTATCTCATGGTGGTTTTGACTTGCATTTCCCTGATGATTAGTGATATTGAGCATTTATTCATGTGTCTGTTGGCCATCTGCATGTCTTCTTTGGGAAAAATGTCTATTCAGATCCTCTGCACAGTTTTAACTGCACTGCCGGGTTTTTTGATGCTGAATTGTATGAGTTCTTTTTATACTTTGGGTATTAATCCCTTATCAGATATATTGTTTGAAAATATCTTCTCCCATTCAGTAGGCTGCCTTTTCATTTTGTTGATAGCTTCCTTCACTATGCAGAAGATTTTTAGTTTGATGTGGTCCCAGTAGTTATTTTTGCTTTTGTTTCTCTTGCCTTAGGAGACATATCCAAAAAATAAAATTGCTAAAACCTATGTCACCCTTCCCAATTTCAAACTATACCACAAAGCTACAATAATCAAACAGTATGGTACTGAAAATAAATGAACATACATCAAAGGAACAAAATAGAGAGCCCAGAAATAAACCCACACTTATACGGTCAACTAACCTACAACAAAGGAGGTAAGAATATACAATGGAAAAAAGACAGCCTCTTCAATAAATGGTGTTGGAAAAACTGGATAGCGACATGCAAAAGAATAAAACTGGACTATTTTCTCACACCATACACACAAATAAACTCAAAGTTGGTTAAAGACTTAAATGCAAGACCTGAAACCATAAAACTACTAGAAAAAAACATGGGTCTGCACCCTTCTATTGTGGCAGGGCTGACTACTGTGGGCATGTGGGTAGGTGGGGCTGGTCCCCCAAACCAGGCTGTGCCTCATGCAAGAGCTGTGGGCCTACTGGAGGGCCAGGTAGGCTTCCTACAGAATTGGCTGCACAGACCCAGGGAGTGGAGGGTGGTCAGGATTGGTGGGACTGGGTCCAAGCACAGCTGTCTACTTGGCCCAAGGGGGGGTTGGGGCTGATGCCAGCCTGCTGGTAGGCAGGGCCAGGTCCCCACACAGCTGTCTGCCTGGTCCCAGGGGTGAGACTTAGAGCTGGTGTTGGCCCACTGGTGTTATGACAGTAGAACCATCTTCCACTAATGGCGGCTGTCAGCATCTCTGTCCCCAGTTGCCTCCTGCCTCTACAGGAGGTTCTCCAAGATCATCAAGTGGGTCTGACACAGGCTCCTTTCAAACTACTGCCTCTAGGCTGGGACTCGGAGTGTGTGAGATTTTGTGTGCACTTTTTAAGTGTGTATTCTCTGTTTCCAGTAGCCTTCTGGCTCTCCCAAACATAAGCCCACTAGTTTTCAAAGCCAGACATTCTGGGGCCTCATATTCCCAGTGTGTGACCCCCAGGCTGGGAAGCCCAATGTGGGGCTCAGACCCCTTTCTCCTTGGAGAAGACCTCTACAATTGTGGTATTTCTCCTGTTTGTGGGTCACTGGCCTGGGGTGTAGGTCTTCCCCATACCATGTCTCTGCCCCTCCTACCCATCTCTTGTGGTTTCTTCTTTATGTCTTATATGTGGAAAATCTTTTCTGCTAGTCATTAGGTCATTCTCACAGGTAGTTGCTCTGTAAGTAGCTGTAATTTTGGTGTGTCCGTGGGAGGAGGTATGTTCAGGGTCTTCCTACTCCACCATTTTGGCCACCTCTCCTCCTAACTTCATTCTTTTTCATGTGAATTTCCAGTTGTCCCAATCCATTTGTTGAAGAGACTATTCTTTCCCCATTGAATGGTCTTGACACCCTTGCCAAAAATTCACTGGCCATAGATATATGGGTTTATTTCTGAATCCTTGATTCTATTTCATTGGTTTATCTGTCTATCCTGTGCCAGCACCAATTTTTTTGTTTTGTTTTGTTTTTCATTTTTTTGTTTATATATATATATTTTTATTGGAGTATAATTGTTTTACAATGTTGTGTTCATTTCTGCTGTACAATGAAGTGAATCAGCTACATGTATACATATGTATCCCCTCCCTCTTGGACCTCCCTTCCCCCCCCCCCATCTAGGTAATCACAGAGCACCAAGCTGAGCTCGCTGTGCTATACCACAGCCAATGCCAGTTTTGATTACTATAGCTTTATAATAAGTTGTGAAATCTCTTTCCTTAATATTGTCTATACCCAGTCAAGGGGAGGTGACCTAAAGCAGTGCTCCTTTTCCTAACTGGATACCTCATAAGTAGTGCCATACTCTCAAATGTCCTTTGGGACTGTGGATTATGGCTCTAATTCTGAAGTCAGAGTAAGAGTAAGGAGGGGGAAGAGGGAGAGCCATGAGAGGCAGTGCAGGAATTACTCCCTTCAGTTCCCCATGAAAGGAGGTGGCATAATGAAGTGAAAAGAACGTGGGCATGGGTGGGTTTCAAGCCCAACTCTGAAGCTACTAGCTTGTAGTCTTGGACAACTTATGCTCTCTGGCCCTTGGTCTTGTCACGTGGAAAATGGGCTGCTGTGAGAACTGCATACGTGCAACAAGGTACATAAAGCATCTGGCCCAGAGTATCTGCTGAATAAATCGCACAGAATGGAATTGGGAAATGACCATGGAAACACGGCATATCCTGACTACTCAAAGATCCGATATATCTACTCTGGAAGGGTGTTCATTGAGGGTAGATCTCGTGACCGCTTAAATCCGTCCCAGGCACACCCTGAACCAAGCTAGGCAGTACAAGTGACAACATAGGTCTTTTTTAATATGTCCTTACCTCCTTTGCTATAAATGAGCTCCTTTACTAACTAATGAATGAATGAATGAACAGTCTTATGTGGGATACCATATGGTAAGTTAGGCTTTCTGTAAGTCCACAAATAATGTTGTCAGAAGCTTGGTGAACAGGGAAAGCAAATACAGAATGAGGGTCTATTTCAGTGATAACCATTCCCTGTTCCGTTCCTGATGGAAGGGATCCAATATAACTAATCATCCTACATTTCTATTAAAGAAGGAGGCAAGACAGAGCTCATAGGGTTATCTAACTGCTTCCCAGAATTTCTTTTGTGTGAAACTTCCCTAGAGGTTCACGTAAATGCCTAAATGGAGACAGATGTATTGAATTGGACTCTTCTTTGGAGAAGGAGTCCATTATGGGCCTGGAAACCCTCAGGGCTTCAGGGCAACTGGCCTGAGCCAAGTACTAAAGAGAGATTGCCAACAGTCAGTGGTGTTTATCCCTGAGCCTCCCTGAGAAACTCGCCCACCCCATCACCGGGCACAGGCTGGACCTGTGCTGCTTCTGGAGGCCGGGTGTCTCTGCACCACCCTTGCCAAAGTGGAGCCCATGTGGTCCCTGCCTCTGTGGGTCACATGCTTCCAAACTGAAGTTTGTCCAGCGTGCCTGTGACTGACAGAGCCTCGTCACATGCCTGCCTCCAGCCGCAAGGGCATCTGGAGAAGCTTATTCCTGAGCTTTGCATTGGAGAGGCACTGACACATCATGGGAGGGATTCTCCCAACACAGGTTGGGTGGTCAAAGGAGCTGAATGTTAATGATAGTTGTTCACCACTCGGGGTGTCTTAATGAGGTCCGATTTAGTCTTTGTAAACATAATACCGCTCTTCTGCTCCCAATCATACTGCAGGGAAGGCAGGGGAAATGGGTCAATAGAAAGATGCGGCATGACAGGGCCATCTTCGCTAGTCCTATCAACGTAGTCACGGAAACCCTCCTACCTACTGGGTCTCTTGAGCCTGGCATTTGCTCAGCAATACATCCTTGTACTGGGTGAATGAATAAATGAAAGGACAAATGAGGCAGTGTAGGCAGATCTTCTTTGCCTCTGACACAATATCTGGCAGGTCTGGGGTTGAGCCCCAGGAGCTATAGTCCTGAGCTGTAGTCTCCCCACTCTCACCTGCTCCTAACCCACTGGCCAGATCTGAAAGACAATGCTTTGGGCTTGTTTTCAGTTCTCCACTGGGATGTGGGTCCCTGCAGCCTGAACACCCTTGCTAACCCTCCCACAAGAGGCTGGATGCAGCCCGTATCCCTGATGTTGGACAGAGTTCTGTCTTCAAGAGATTTATGTCTAGCAACATACAGGGAGGGGTGCTACTAGGGGTCTGACTCTGATATTACCTGCTGCAGGGAATCCCCCTGCCTGTCCCATCTGCTGGACCAGAGTCCATGCTGGCCCCAATCAAACCCCTCTCAACCATGCTGAGCTGAGTCAGCCCCCCTGTGCCTGTGCTCGCTGCTCCTCACCATCAACTAAAGCTGCCGAGGTCCCAGGGTACCAACCTGAGTCACAATACTCCCTACTAATGCCCAGAGGAACCTTTCCAATGATCTCAGGGACTGGGCATCCCAAGGCTAAAGACTAAGAAAACAGCTCCAGGCTTTCCAGTTCCATCACTTGCTCTTTCACAGGGATTTTTGGCTAAAACACTGACGCCAAAGTGTGACTTTCAAAAAGTGAACACAGTTATCATGCAAATATAGAATGAAAACACATCAAAGACTTATTTAACTTATAATGAGAAGATCAGAGCATTGGGTAAAGCTGATTCAAAAAGCATTTGAGGAATTGGGTTTTAAAAAAAAAGAATAAAGTTGTTAGGTTAGACAGAAAACTGGTTAATGTCCTGATAGTCCAATAAGGCCTTAACATTTGGATTTATCGTTCCTACCAGGTAAAAATCAATTGTCTCTCCACTAGGAAAAAAGAAAACAAAACATCGAGTTAACGTGTAATTCCATAGTATCTGGGCTTTCAACCAGTGATGAAATAGTCTAACAAAGGTACATTCTCCTATAATTAAATAATGCTTGGGGGGCTTGCACAACAATGCCCTTGTGTGATGCTGAAAGAAGATGTTGTCCTTTCTTTGCCTTATTTCCAAGATTTAGATGTTTGTTTGTTTGTTTGTTTGAACTCTGTGGATGGGTTGTGAAGGTCTCCCTAAGACCTAGGAGAGCTAGGCTCTCAGGAAAATATCTTAAAACATGGACCTGAAGAGTTTAGAACCCTGTAATGACACCTCACTGTTTCCTTCAAGGACAAAGCCCAGCTCTTGGGCAGGACACCCACAGCCCTGCATGCACTGAGTCCTTTACCAGATCACCTCTTGCCACTTCTGCACAGGCACCCAGCACTCTGGCCCATGCAGACCCCTGAACATACTGGCCTCTTCCATCCTTGACTTTGCCCGAGTCTCATTATACCCTGAACCTGGAACATTCTTCCCCTACTTGTTCATCTGGATGACTCCTATGCTTACGTCATGACCTGCCTCAAGGAATACTTATTCCAGAAATCCTTCCTCGACTCCTCCAAACTTGGGGAATCAAGCCATGCCAATACAGTATTTACAGTGGTAATTCTGGCAACACTACCAATTACTGGGTTCTTACCATACATTAGTCTTTGTCCGAAATAATCTATTGATCTTATCCAATTTAAACCTTTCATGAATGGTTGAACAAAGATAATTTTATCCCACTTTCCACTTAAAGATCACACAGTTGGAAAGTGGTCAAGGCAAGACTCAAACACAGATCTTCCGGATGCTTAACTCTATTTGTTTCGCTACTCTAGAATGCTTTATTTTTCACACTGTTAATGCCGATTTTCATGAATTCAAGGGAATGAGTTTCATGGCACATGTCCCCTGCACAAAATGCCCAAGATTATCTGAAAATTGGACAAGCCCAGCTCCCACAGAGAGACAGGAAGGACATTGAAAAAGAGCATCTACTGTGGAGTTGGTTGGGAGTCCCTAGGAATTCTGGAATGACCTCAGCTGGCAAAGCCTGGCCCTTGGGTGAAGTGTAGTGCTGTGAGTCACTTCCTGATGGAGATCTCTCAGGTCCCTTGCAGACAGTGGAATTCTACTGGATGCGCCCAAATCACGTCTCAGCCTGAGCCTGTCAGCACTCTGGGGGCCTGCACAACCAAGCCCCTCAGCCTTCAAACACGATCAGCCTATATCATTTAGGGCTGCTTCTTCAGCTTCTCTTCAAACTATTCATTCGTTTGTTCATTCATTCATTCCACACAAAGGTGCCAAGCACTTACCCTGTGCCAAACACCATAATAGGAGCTGGAGGTGGAAAAGGTTAGCAAAACTCTTTTCTTACATCCTTATCTTACCCATTCATTTCTAAGATCCATTAAGACGGGGATTGTGTGGTATTCATCTTTACATCTTCAGGGCCTCGCACATTGCCTAGAACAGAATAGGCAGGAAATAAATGAATGAATGAGTGAATGAATGATTTGAGTACAACTCTAGAACATCTGTAACCAGGACACGACATGGGCAGCCCAGCCATTCTGGGCAGATTCATCTCAATGAGGGTAGCAAGCCCAGAGGAGGACCTTGACACCTCAGAACCTAGTGAGGGTGCCTGTCCTCCTGTCTTCAAATGACTGCCTACCACTGATTCCCCTCCAACTAGTATAGTATCTTGACACCCTGGTATAAAGGGATGAATTGTGAGTGTATCATGAATAATTGGATACCAAAAATAAAATCAACATTTGCAAATAATCTAATTAAAATAATAAATTACAGGGGGTGTACTGTAGTTTTAATTTGCATGTCCCTAAAGACTAATGTACTGATCTTTTACTCACAAGCTTATTTGTTATGCATATGAGTTCTTAGTGAAGTGTGTGTTCATATATTTTACCCATTTTAATGGGTTGTTTCCTTATTATTAGGTTTTGAAAGTTCTTTATGTATTCTGAATATGATAATTTTTTAACATATTTCTCCCACAAATATGTTTCTGTACCTTGCCTTTTTATTCTCTTAAGAGTATCTTATACACAAGTGAACTTTTAACATTTTGATGAACTCTAATTTATCAATTTGTACTTGTATGGATCATGCTTTTGGTATCAAATAAAATTTTGCCTCTCTGGTTTATTTCATTTAGCATAATGTGTTCCAGGTCCATCCATGTAGTTGCAAATTTCCTTCTTTTTTAAGGCTGAATAAGATTCCTTTGTATGTATATATCACATTTTCTTTATCCATTCATCTGCTGAGGGACATTTGATTCCCCTTATATGAGATATCTAAAATAGTCAAATCTATAGAAGCAAAAAATAGACTGGCAGTTGCCAGGGCATGAGAAGAGGGAGACGTAGGGAGTAGCGATTCAATAGGTATAAATTTACAGTTATACAAGATGAATAAGTACTAGAGACCTGCTGTACAACATAATCCCTATAGTTAAAGACAGTGTTGTGACTTCAAATTTTTTTAAGAGTGTAGATCTCATGTTAAGTGTTTTTACCACGCACACATCAAAAAAATTGATCAAGGAAATTTTTGGAAGTGATGGATATGTTTATCACTTTAATTGGGTGATGGTATCATGGGTGTACACATATGTCCAAAGTCACCAAATGATATATATTAAATATGTGCAGGTTTTTGTATATAAATGATACCCCATTATGCTGAAAAAAAAAACAGGTTGCAAACATTTTCTACTATGAAATGTTATAATTTTAGGTTTTACATTTGGGTCTTTGATTCATTTTGAGTTAATTTTGTATATGATATAAGGCATGGATTTAAGTTCCTTTTTTGCATATGGATATTCAATTGTTACATCACTAGTTAATTGACTAGACTATACTATCCGTTGTCCACGAGATTGTCTTTGCACCTTTGTTGAAGATTAACTGTTCATATAAGTGCAGGTATATTTCTGGACTTTCTATTTTATCCCATTGAAGTTTTGTCTTCTTTTATGCCAATAACACACTGTCTTAATTACTGAAGCTTTATAGTAAGCCTTGGGATCAATAGTGTTAGTTTTCTAACTTTCTTTTTCTTTCCAATAAGGAGGCCTCTTATTTCTTTTTATTACCTTATTGTGGCTAGAACTTCCAGTACAATGTTGAACAGAATGGTGAGAGTGGACATCCTAACCTTGTTCCCAATCTTAGGGGAAAACATAGATCTACGTTCTGTTCCTAGTTTTATCAGGCTACCTTCTGTTCCTAGTTTTCTGAAATTATTTTTCAGGAATGGATGTTGGATTTTGTTATAAGTTGCACTGGTTGATTTTCAAATGTTAAACCAACCCATCATCCTTGGGATGAAGTCCATTTGTTTATCCTTTTTATATATTGTTAGATTTAATTTGCAAAAAATTTGTTTAGAATTTTTGCACCTATGTTCGTGAGGGATATTGGGTTGCAATTTTCTTTTTCTTTCTTTCTTTTTTTTAACAATGTCTTTGTCTTGTTTTGGTATCACGGTAATCAGTTGGGACATATTCCCTCCCTTTCAATTGTCCAGAAGAATTTGCACAAATTGGTGCTATTTCTTCATTAAATGTTTAGAACAATTCACCAATGAAGATGTTTAGGCCTGGGAATTACTTTGTGGAAATGTTTTAATCTACAAATTCAATTTCTTCACTAGATACAGGGTTTTTCAGGTTATCTATGTCTTCTCAAGTGAGCTTTGATAGTGTATCTTTCAAGGAATTCACCTGTTTCATTTTTATTGTCAAATTTGTTGGCAAAAAAGTAGTTCAGAATAGAATCTCTGTAGAATCTCTAATGATGTTATCTGTCTCATTCCTGATATGGACAATGTATATATGTCTTCTCTCCTTTTCTCCTGACTGGTCTGGCTAGATGTCTGCCAATTTTATTGATATTATTTAAAAACTAACTTTTGATTTCATTGATATTCTCTATTGTTTTCTGTTTTCCATTTTACTGATTTTCATTCTGTTATCATTTCTTTTTTTTTTTTTTTTTTACCTTGCCTTGGATTTATTTTGCCCTTCATTTTCTAGGGTCTTAAGGTGGAAGCTGGGGTTACTGATTTAAGACCTTTCTTCTTCTCTAATATAGGTGTTGTATATGTCCCTCTAAGTTCTGCTTGAGTAGCATCCCAGAAATTTTGATTTGTTTTATTCTGATTTTCATTCCACTCAAAATGCTTTCTAATTTCATTTTTGATTTCTTCTTTGACATATGGTTTATTTAAAAGCTTGTTATTTGGTTTCCAAATAGTTGGAGATTTTCAAAAGATTTTCCTGTTACTGACTTAGAATTTAATTTGATTTCTAATTCAATTCCATTGTGGTCATAGAATGTATCTCTATTACTTGGATTCTTTGAAATTTACTGAGACTTATATATTCTATAAATCTCATACAGATCTACTTGGTTGACAGTGTTGTTCAAATCTTCTACACCTGTATTGATTTTGTGTTTACCTGTTTTCTTATATATTGATAGAGGGTTATTCAAACCTTTTATTATAATTGTGGATTTGTCTATTTTTCTTTGCAGTTTCATCTGGCTTTGCTTCAGATATTTTGAAGCTTTCTTATTAGAAGCATAAACATTTAGAATCATAATGTCCTCTTCATGAATCAATCTCTTTATTATTATGAAATCAACATTTTTTAAAATCACTGGGAATGCTCTTTGCTCTGCAATCTACTTTTTCTGATACTACTATAGCCATTTCAGCTGTATTTTGATTAGTGTTAGCATCATTTACATTTTACCTAACTGGAGTTTTATACTTAAATGTGTTTCTTGTTGGGAGCATGTACTTAGGTCTTCCTGTTTTATCCAATCTGAAAATCTCTGCCTTTTATTGAAGTGTTTAGATTATTTACATTTAGTGTAATTACTAACATTAGGTTTGAGCCTAGCATATTGGTATTTCCTTTCTATTTGTTCCATTTGTTCTTTAGTCACTTTTTCCTCTTTTTCTATCTTCTTGTGGATTAAGTGAATTTTTTATGACTCCATTTTATCTGCTTTGCTGGCTTTGTTTTGTTATTTTAGTGGTTGCTTCAGGTTTATAGGATATATCTTTAACTTATGACAGTCTACCTTTAAGTGACATGATATCAGTTCATGTATAATGTAAGAATATTATAGTAGTATTCTTCTATTTCACTACTCCCAACCCATGCACTATTGTTATCATATGCTTTACTTTTTCCATATGTTACAAGCCCAATATTCCATTATTCATGTTTTTGTTTAAACAGTCAATATGTTTTAAACAAATTTAAGTAATAATGAACAATATTACGTATATAAGCAGTTACCATTTCCAGCGTTCTGCATTTCTCTGTGTAGATCCATATTTCTTTCCAGTATCATCTTTCTTCTGCCTGAAGGAACTCCTTAGACATTTCACATCTTGGGAGTATGCTGGTGATTAACTGTTTCAATTTTCTATATCCAAGAAACTCTTTCTTTCACCTTCATTTTTGAAAGATATTTTGCTTCTAGTGTGAAAGGTATTTTTGGTTTGTTTTTCAGTGTTTTATTATTTTAGAGATGTTGTTCCACTGTCCTCTCAGCTGGTTTGTTCCTAACAAGAAATCCACTATCATCTTAATCTCGTTCTTTTATATATCACATGTCTTTTTACTGTGGCTGATTTTAAGATTTTCTCTTTATCACTGGTTTTTGGCAGTTTGATTATGATATACCT
Source organism: Hyperoodon ampullatus (assembly GCF_949752795.1). Classification (NCBI taxonomy): domain Eukaryota; kingdom Metazoa; phylum Chordata; class Mammalia; order Artiodactyla; family Ziphiidae; genus Hyperoodon; species Hyperoodon ampullatus. Next base: position 45,814,612 of record NC_136927.1, on the reverse strand, counting down.
TGGTCTACATTTTTTTCTGTGTTTCTTGTGCTTTAGGTTTATTGAGCTTCTTGTATCTGTGAGTTTATAATTTTTATTAAATTTAGAAATTTTCAGCCATTTTTCCTTCAAATATTTTTCTGCTTTATGAAGGAGTCTCTCCTTACTGGCCTCTAGTTATACATTTATTAGATTGCTTAAGGTCCCAAAAGTCCATTGATACTCTGTTCTTTATTTTTCTCTCTTCTCTCTGTGGTTCATTTTGGATAATTTTTATTGCTATAACTCCAAGTCAGTAAAAAAAAATTACTTTTATTCTGAAATTTCTAATTTGCCATAAATTTCATCCAGTGTATTCTTCATCTCAGACATTGTTTTATTTCCAGAAGTTTGATTGCATTTTTTATTATATCCCCCATGTCTCTACTTTTTAAACATACTGAATACCATCCAAATAATTGCTTCAATGTCTTATCTTCTAATTCTAACATCTTTGGCTATATTTTCCTGCTTCTTTACAGGTCTGGTAATTTTTTATTGGATTCCAGACACTGTGAATTTTACCTTGTTGGGTGATGCCTATTTTTAAATTCTTATAAATATTCTTGAGGTTGGTTTTGTTTGTTTGTTTGTTTGTTTTGGCCACGTTGCACAGCTTGTGGGATCTTAGTTCCCTGACCAGGGATCAAACCCAGGCCCTTGGCAGTGAAAGCATGGAGTCTTAATCACTGGACTGCCAGGGAATTCCCCTCTATTTGAGACTTGACTTTAAGATTTCTTAGGTGGACCCAGAACCATGATTAGACTTAATTATTCTATTGAGGAAAGACACTTTATGTACCCTGCCAAATGTCCCATGAATCATGAGGTTCTCTATTCTGGCTGGTGGGGGCAAGCTTTATTCCCATCCTGTGTGAGTGTCAAGCATTGTTACCTCTAATTCTTTCAGATGGTTCTTTTACCAGCCTTGAGTAGTTTCCTCATAATCCATGCACCCATCAGTATTCAGCTGAATACCTGGGGGCTGCCCTCTGCAGATCTCAGGATTCCTCTGTGTGGCTTTCACCTCCCTGGTGCCCAGTCCTCTGAACTCTAGCCACCTTCATCTTCCCAAACTGTCAGCTATCTCTTCTCAACTCAGGGAGCCTGCCAGGCTCTGCTTGTCTTTCCCCTCCCTGAAACACTGCCTGGATACTCTCTCAAAGGAGTATCCAGGCAGTTACAGGGCCCACCACATTTTTTTCATGTCTTAAAGAAAACTGTCATTTTTTGGCTGTGTCCACTGTCTTGAAATGTTTTATATATATATATATATATATATATATATATATATATACATATATATATATATATATATATATATATATATATATATATATATACACATATATACACACACACTATTTGTTGGCTGGTTACTTAAGGCTGGTTAGTAAATGTGGTCCCTGTTACTCCACCATGACCAGAAGTGAAAGTCCTCCATTTCTTATGAAGAGAGAGAAAGTGGTGATCCTATATTGGGTTGGCGAAAAAGTTCGTTTGGGTTTTTCTATAACATCTTACAGAAAAACCCAAACGAATTTTTTGGCCAACCTAATATCTGGCCTAAAAGACAGACAAATAAGCCACAGCTTCTCTTACCTATGTCACCATTTTTGATGTACCATTAATAGTTGTGATCATGAATAATCACAGAATTTATATTGAAAGTTTTCACTATTTTAATTAAAACATTTTTAAAATCTATGCATAAATCTCATTAAAAATAAGGAACTGAAGGAAGTTTAAGGGGTGCTGTCTACATACATGTTGTGCATAAGCGAGATTGATCCATGGTCATTTTGCGTAATTTGAAAGTGAACTGTTGCTAGACCAAATATACATATAATAATAATGCAGAGGAAATTCTCAACAAAGGTACTATGGTAATAATATATGTAAATCTGTTAATCATATCCTTTTCTACAATACAGTAAGATCCATTTATGCTGTCTCTTCACTGTATATAGTGTTAAAAATAAAATTTAATGTTTTTAAACTTTTATTACCACCATTTATTTTTCCTTCATAGCCTTCCTCCATTCAAACATTCATTCAACAAATATTCACTAATTGCCTAGTACTGTACTATGCTAGTCCTTATAAAACACCAAATTTAATTATTTTAATGGCTACTTTAATTACAAAGTTATAAAATGCATCTGGGGCAACTTTTTTTGCTTCTATAAAGAACATTACTGCGTTCAAAATCCAGGGATATTCATGGGAATGTGATGCACAGGCACACACAATGCATCATGCATGTATCACGCGTAAGCATAGTCATCATAGATGTGGGTGCGTCTCTACTTGCTTTTTGATGTGGGTCAGGGATGGATAAAGATTGGCAGAGATAGTCAAGTTAGGGAGAGTGTTATGAAAAAAGAAAAGAGGAGTAGGCATAGGAAAAGGATCAAAAGGAGGTTATAAAAGTTTGACACATATGACAAAGACTGGCGAAGCTTCTTCTGGACGTTGACTCTAGGAAAGAAAACCGCCCCACAGGGGATGAGAAAGTAAGACCGGCATAGAGGGCAGCTGGCGCATGAGTTCAAAGTCAAGTACTTTGGAAGTTGCTGGAGGTCAGAGGACCCAAGTTTCACTCTCCTCTTTCTCCAAGATTCTCACTGGTAAGAGAACACACACAATGGGGGTGCCAAATGGACACCAGAGGATCATCCTTACTAGTGGGCCAGATAGTACCAACGACTCCAAAGAATAGGGCTTTCTGCTAAACTATGTTAGCACATGTGCCTTGGGCTATATTCCTGGTGGGTCTCCTCATACCCTGCCAGCTTCATGGAGCACCCCAGGCTGGACTCACACACCCAGTTACTTCTCAAAATGGGCCCCTGCCCTGACCCAAGTGTGCATACTCACGGGAGTCAGAAGCCGAGGAGAGCCCATGGACTCTCTTACCCACCCAGGAGGCAGACGGTCTAGAGAGATGCGGTGGAATATTTTTTGCTTCGGAAGGACAGTGACAACCCCCAATGATGTGGATCAAGGCCTGATGGGTTCTGAGAGAACATCAGCCACTCCCTGCCCAGGTGAAGAACTGAGTAAGTGGTGGAAACGGGTGTGGAGGTTTTCACCCCAACACTCCTCCTCCAGGACACAGACCAGAGGGCATCTCCACTTTGGAAACATGCAGAAAAAAGGGAAAATGACTCCCTCTTTACCAGAAAGAATGGTTATAGCTTCTCTAACTTCAAAACAGACACATTTGCTGAGTGTGTGGCTCCAGGCGCTCCTGGAGCTTGGATTTCTGACACAATCTTATCTGTTATTATTCTTAGCACAAGTCAGAAAGCAGAGTTCGGAGCATTTTATTTTTTAACTTACACTTTCTTTTTTTTTAAGTTTTAAAAAATTTTTTATTTTTTTAACATCTTTATTGGAGTATAATTGCTTTACAATGTTGTGTTAGTTTCTGTTGTATAACAAAGTGAATCAGCTATACATATACATATATCCCCATATCCCCTCCCTCTTGCTTCTCCCTCCCACCCTCCCTATCCCACCCCTCTAGGTGGTCACAAAGCACCGAGCTGATCTCCCTTTGCTATGCAGCTTCTTTGCACTAGCTATCTATTTTGCATTTGGTACTGTATATATGTTAATGCCACTCTTGCACTTCGTCCCAGCTTCCCCTATCCCCTCCCCATGTCCTCAAGTCTATTTTCTATGCCTGCGTCTTCATTCCTGTCCTGGCCCTAGGTTCTTCAGAAACTTTTTTTTTTTTTTTTAGATTACATTTATATGTGCTAGCATATGGTATTTGTTTTTCTCTTTCTGACTTACTTCACTCTGTATGACAGACTCTAGGTCAACCCACTTCACTACAAATAACTCAATTTCATTTCTTTTTATGGCTGAGTAATATTCCATTGTATATATGTGCCACAACTTCTTTATCCATTCATCTGTCAATGGACACCTAGGTTGCTTCCATGTCCTTGCTATTGTAAAAAGGGCTGCAATGAACTTTGTGGTACATGACTCTTTTTGAATTATGGTTTTCTCAGGGTATAAGCCCAGTAGTGGGATTGCTGGGTCATATCATAGTCCTATTTTTAGTTTTTTAAGGAACCTCCATACTGTTCTCCATAGTGGCTGTGTCAATTTACATTCCCACCAACAGTGCAAGAGGGTTCCCTTTTCTCCACACCCTCTCCAGCACTTATTGTTTCTAGATTTTTTGATGATGGCCATTCTGACTAGTGTGAGGTGATACCTCATTGTAGTTTTGATTTGCATTTCTCCAATGATTAGTTATGTTAAGCATCCTTTCATGTGTTTGTTGGCAATCTGTATATCTTCTTTGGAGAAATGTCTGTTTAGGTCTTCTGCCCATTTTTCGATTGGGTTGTTTGCTTTTTTGATATTGAGCTGCATGAGCTGCTTGTATATTTTGGAGATTAATCCTTTGTTAGTTGCTTCGTTTGCAAATATTTTCTCCCATTCTGAGGGTTGTCTTTTTGTCTTGTTTATGGTTTCCTTTGCTGTGCAAAAGCTTTGAAGTTTCATTAGGTCCCATTTGTTTTTGTTTTTATTTCCATTTCTCTAGGAGGTGGGTCAAAAAGGATCTTGCTGTGATTTATGTCATAGAGTGTTCTGCCTATGTTTTCCTCTAAGAGTTTTATAGTGTCTGGCCTTACATTTAGGTCTTTAATCCATTTTGATTTTATTTTTGTGTATGGTATTAGGGAGTGTTCTAATTTCATTTTTTACATGTAGCTATCCAATTTTCCCAGCACCACTTACTAAAGAGGCTGTATTTCTCCACTGTATATTTTTCCCTCTTTATCAAAGATAAGGTGACCATATGTGTGTAGGTTTATCTCTGGGCTTTCTATCATGTTCCATTGATCTATATTTCTGTTTTTGTGCCAGTACCATATTGTCTTGATTACTGTAGATCTGTAGTATGGCCTGAAGTCAGGGAGCGTGATTCCTCCAGCTCCGTTTTTCTTTCTCAAGATTGCTTTGGCTATTCGGGGTCTTTTGTGTTTCAATAAAAATTGTGAAATTTTTTGTTCTACTTCTGTGAAAAATACCATTGGTAGTTTGATAAGGATTGCATTGAATCTGTAGATTGCTTTGGGTACTATATTCATTTTCACAATGTTGATTCTTCCCATACAAGAACATGGTATGTCTCTCCATCTGTTGGTATCATCTTTAATTTCTTTCATCAGTGTCTTATAGTTTTCTGCATACAGGTCTTTTGTCTCCTTAGGTAGGTTTATTCCTAAGTATTTTATTCTTTTTGTTGCAATGGTAAATGGGAGTGTTTCCTTAATTTCTCTTTCAGATTTTTCATCATTAGTGTATAGGAATGCAAGAGATTTCTGTGCATTAATTTTGTATCCTGCTACTTTACCAAATTCATTGATTAGTTCTAGTAGTTTTCTGGTAGCATCCTTAGGATTATCTATGTATAGTATCATGTCATCTGCAAACAGTGACAGTTTTACTTCTTTTCCAATTTGGATTCCTTTTATTTCTTTTTCTTCTCTGATTGCTGTGGCTAAAAATTCCAAAACTATGTTGAATAATAGTGGTGAGAGTGGGCAACCTTGTGTTGTTCCTGATCTTAGTGGAAATGGTTTCAGTTTTTCACCATTGAGAACGATGTTGGCTGTGGGTGTGGGTGTGTCATATATGGCCTTTATTATGTTGAGGTAAATTCCCTCTATGCCTACTTTCTGGAGGGTTTTTATCATAAATGGGTGTTGAATTTTGTCAAAAGCTTTTTCTGCATCTATTGAGATGATCATGTGGTTTTTAGCCTTCAATTTGTTAATATGGTGTATCACATTGATTGATTTGCGTATATTGAAGAATCCTTCCATTCCTGGGATAAACCCCACTTGATCATGGTGTATGATTCTTTTAATGTGCTGTTGGATTCTGTCTGCTAGTATTTTGTTGAGGATTTTTGCATCTATGTTCATCAGTAATACTGGCCTGTAGTTTTCCTTTTTTGTGACATCTTTGTCTGGTTTTGGTATCAGGGTGATGGTGGCCTCATAGAACGAGTTTGGGAGTGCCTCCCTCTGCTATATTTTGGAAGAGTTTGAGAAGGATAGGTGTTAGCTCTTCTCTAAATGTTTGATAGAATTCGCCTGTGAAGGCATCTGGCCCTGGGCTTTTGTTTGTTGGAAGATTTTTAATCACAGTTTCAATTTCAGTGCTTGTGATTGGTCTGTTTATATTTTCTATTTCTTCCTGGTTCAGTCTTGGAAGGTTGTGCTTTTCTAAGAATTTGTCCATTTCTTCCAGGTGGTCCATTTTATTGGCATATAGTTGCTTGTAGTAATCTCTCATATCCTTTGTATTTCTGCAGTTTCTGTTGTTACTTCTCCTTTTTCAGTTCTAATTCTGTTGATTTCAGTCTTTTCCCTTTTTTTGTTGATGAGTCTGGCTAATGGATTATCAATTTTGTTTATCTTCTCAAAGAACCACCTTGTAGTTTTACTGATCTTTGCTATTGTTTCCTTCACTTCTTTTTCATTTATTTCTGATCTGATTTTTATGATTTCTTTCCTTTGGCTAACTTTGGGTTTTTTGGTTCTTCTTTCTCTAATTGCTTTAGGTGTAAGGTTAGGTTGTTTATTAGAGATGTTTCTTGTTTCTTGAGGTAGGATTGTATTGCTATAAACTTCCCTCTTAGAACTGCTTTTGCTGCGTCCCACAGGATTTGGGTCGTGTGTTTTCATTGTCATTTGTTTCTAGGTATTTTTTTATTTCCTCTTTGATTTCTTCAGTGATCTCTTGGTTATTTAGTAGCGTATTGTTTAGCCTCCATGTATTTGTATTTTTTTTACAGTTTTTTTCCTGTAATTGGTATCTGGTTTCATAGCACTATGGTCGGAAAAGATACTTGCTATGATTTCAATTTTCTTAAATTTACCAAGGCTCGGGCTTCCCTGGTGGCGCAGTGGTTGGGAGTCTGCCTGCCAATGCAGGGAACACGGGTTCGTGCCCCGGTCTGGGAAGATCCCACATGCCGTGGAGTGGCTAGGCCTGTGATCCATGGCTGCTGGGCCTGCACATCCGGAGCCTGTGCTCCACAACGGGAGAGGTCACAACAGTGAGAGGTCTGCGTACCGCAAAAAAAAAAAAAAAAAATTTACCAAGGCTTGATTTGTGACCCAGGATATGATCTATCCTGGAGAATGTTCCATGAGCACTTGAGAAGAACGTGTATTCAGTTGTTTTTGGATGGAATGTCCTATAAATATCAAGTCCATCTTGCTTAATGTGTCATTTAAAGCTTGTGTTTCCTTATTTATTTTCATTTTGGATAATCTGTCCATTGGTGAAAGTAGGGTGTTAAAGTCCCCTACTATGATTGTGTTACCGTCGATTTTCCCTTTTATGGCTGTTAGCATTTGCCTTATGTATTGACGTGTTCCTATGTTGGGTGCATAAATATTTACAATTGTTATATCTTCTTCTTGGATTGATCCTTTGATCATTATGTAGTGTCCTTCTTTGTCTCTTGTAATAGTCATTATTTTAAAGTCTATTTTGTCTGATATGAGAATTGCTACTCCAGCTTTCTTTTGATTTTCATTTGCATGGAATATCTTTTTCCATCCCCTCACTTTCAGCCTGTATATGTCCCTAGGTCTGAAGTGGGTCTGTCGTAGACAGCATATGTATGGGTCTTGTTTTTGTATCCATTCAGCCAGTCTATGTCTTTTGGTTGGAGCACTTAATCCATTTACATTTAAGGTAATTATCGATATGTATGTTCCTATTACCATTTTCTTAATTGTTTTGGGTTCGTTATTGTAGGTCTTTTCCTTCTCTTGTGTTTCCTGCCTAGAGAAGTTCCTTTAGCATTTGTTGTAAAGCTGGTTTGGTGGTGCTGAGTTCTCTCAGCTTTTGCTTGTCTGTAAAGGTTTTAATTTCTCTGTCGAATCTGAATGAGACCCTTGCTAGGTAGAGTAATCTTGGTTGTAGGTTTTTCCCTTTCATCACTTTAAATATGTCCTGACCCTCCCTTCTGGCTTGCAGAGTTTCTGCTGAAAGATCAGCGGTTAACCTTATGGGGATTCCCTTGTATGTTATTTGTTGTTTTTCCCTTGCTGCTTTTAATACTTTTTCTTTGTATTTAATTTTTGATAGTTTGATTAATATGTGTCTTGGCGTGTTTCTCCTTGGATTTATCCTGTATGGGACTCTGTGTGCTTCCTGGACTTGATTAACTATTTCCTTTCCCATATTAGGGAAGTTTTCAACTATAATCTCTTCAAATATTTTCTCAGTCCCTTTCCTTTTCTCTTCTTCTTCTGGAACCCCTATAATTCGAATGTTGCTGCATTTAATGTTGTCCCAGAGGTCTCTGAGACTGTCCTCAGTTCTTTTCATTCTTTTTTCTTTGTTCTGCTCTGCAGTAGTTATTTCCACTATATTATCTCCCAGGTCACTTATCCGTTCTTCTGCCTCAGTTATTCTGCTATTGATCCCTTCTAGAGTATTTTTAATTTCATTTATTGTGTTGTTCATCATTGTTTGTTTCATCTTTAGTTCTTCTAGGTCCTTGTTAAATGTTTCTTGCATTTTCTCCATTCTATTTCCAAGATTTTGGATCATCTTTTCTATCATTATTCTGAATTCTTTTTCAGGTAGACTGCCTATTTCGTCTTCCTTTGTTTGGTCTGGTGGGTTTTTACCTTGCTCCTTCATCTGCTACGTATTTCTCTGTCTTCTCATTTTGCTTAACTTACTGTGTTTGGGGTCTCCTTTTTGCAGGCTGCAGGTTCATAGTTCCCGTTGTTTTTGGTGTCTGCCCCCAGTGGGTAAGGTTGGTTCAGTGAGTTGTGTAGGCTTCCTGGTGGAGGGGACTAGTGCCTGTGTTCTGGTGGCTGAGGCTGGATCTTGTCTTTCTGGTGGGCAGGACCACGTCTGGTGGTGTGTTTTGGGGTGTCTGTGAACTTATGCTTTTAGACAGCCTCTCTGCTAATGGGTGGGGTTGTGTTCCTGTCTTGGTAGTTGTTTGGCATAGGGTGTCCAGCACTGGAGCTTGCTGGTTGTTGGGTGGAGCTGGGTCTCAGTGCCGAGATGGAGATATCCGGGAGACCTCTCGCCGATTGATATTACATGGGGCTGGAAGGTCTCTGGTGGACCATTGTCCTGAACTCGGCTCTCCCACCTCAGAGGCTCAGGCCTGACAGCCAGCCAGAGCACCAAGACCCTGTCAGCCACATGGCTCAGAATAAAAGGGAGAAAAAAAAGAAAGAAAAATAAATAAAATTAAATAAAATTAAATTGAATTTTAAAAGTTGTTAAAGTAAAATTTTTAAACATATTATTAACATTAAAAAAGTTTTTAAAGTATTTAAAAAAATAGGAGAGAGCAACCAAACCAATAAACAAATCCACCAATGATAACAAGAGCTAAAAACTATACTAAGATACGCATAAAAATCAGAAACTAGTCAGTCAGATACAGGAAACCCCAAGTCTACAGTTGCTCCCAAAGTCCACCACATCAATTTTGGGATGATTTGTTGTCTATTCAGGTATTCCACAGGTGCAGGGTACATCAAGTTGATTGTGGGGATTTAATCTGCTGCTCCTGAGGCTGCTGGGAGAGATTTCCCTTTCTCTTCTTTGCTCGCAAGGCTCCTGGGGTTCAGCTTTGGATTCGGCCCTGCCTCTGTGTGTAGGTCGCCCTCTGGTGTCTGTTCTTCGCCCAGACAGGAGGGGGTTAAAGGAGCATCTGATTAGGGGGCTCTGGCTCACTCAGGCCCGGGGGAGGGAGGAGTACAGAATGCGGAATGCGGGGCGAGCCTGCGGCGGCAGAGGCCTGCATGACGTTGCACCAGCCTGAGGCGTGTCTTGTGTTCTCCTGGGGAAATTGTCCCTGGATCACGGCACCCTGGCAGTGGCGGGCGGCATAGGCTCCAGGGAGGGGAGGTGTAGAGAGTGACCTGTGCTCGCACATGGGCTTCTTGGTGGCTGCAGCAGCAGCCTTAGGGTTTCATGCCCATCTCCGGGTTCTGCGCTGATAGCCGTGGCTCGCGCCCGTCTCTGGAGCTCGTTTAGGCAGTGCTCTGAATCCCCTCTCCTCGCGCACTGCGAAACAATGGTCTCTTGACTCTTAGCCAGTTCCAGACTTTTTCCCGGACTCCCTCCAGGCTAGCTGTGGCTCAATAACCCCCTTCACGCTGTGTTCACGCAGCCAACCCCAGTCCTCTCCCTGGGATCCGACCGAAGCCCAAGCCTCAGCTCCCAGCCCCTGCCTGCCCCAGCGGGTGAGCAGACAAGTCTCTTGGGCTGGTGCGTGCTGGTCGGCACCGATCCTCTGTGCGGGAATCTCTCTGCTTTGCCCTCTGCACCTCTATTGCTGCGCTCTCCTTCGTGGCTCTGAAGCTTCCCCCCAGCCACCCCCCGTCTCTGCCATTGAAGGGGCTTCCTAGTGTGTGGAAACTTTTTCTCCTTCACAGCTCCTTCCCAGAGGTGCAGGTCCCGTCCCTATTCTTTTGTCTCTGTGTTTCCTTTTTTCTTTTGCCCTACCCAGGTATGTGGGGAGTTTCTTGCCTTTTGGGAAATCTGAGGTCTTCTGCCAGCATTCAGTAGGTGTTCTGTAGGAGTTATTCCAGACGTAGATGTATTTTTTGATGTATTTGTGGGGAGGAAGGTGATCTACACATCTTATTCATCTGACATCTTGAAGGTCTCCCTCACGTTTTCTTTATAATATTTTTCTCATGGCTTAAGCCTGATGTCCTAGGAAGTTGAGGAATCAGGCCCAAAACAGTCTAATCTCAGGGAAGAGCTTCTCTCTGTTAAAGGGGCCAAATCCCATCAAGCTGGCTCGTCTGCTGGAATGGCAGAACGAAATGTGGTTTCTTGGCTGTTGGCCTCAAGGGAGCCTCTTGAAAGAGCCTTTATTTGATGTTCCTGAAAACTGGAAGGAACAAAAAGACACGGGGGTGGGGGGGTGGCAATAGAGCGAGCTCCAGGAGTCAGTGAGGATGGGAGGGAAGGCCTGGTGTACAGCACCCTGTACAGGGTGCTGTATCCATGCTGCAGCCCCAAACTGCAGCCCCCTGCCTGGGCAGGGACGTTTGCAGTTTCATGAGGTAGAGTCTGGCTGCATTCCCTGCAGGGGCCCCACACAGACCCTTCCTCAACACTCCCCCATCCCAGGGCTGCTGGGATGTGTACCCCAATGTCCTTACTGTATGCCTCAGGTATTGGGGAGCCCACACATGCCTGAGCCGGCACATGTGGCCAGCCCTCCTGGCTCCTTGCATGGCTCTCTGAACCACCCCGTGGAGATCATCTGAGACACAGGTAACTCTCTTTGGTCTTTGCTTTTTAGACAAAGGAATTGCAAGTAAAGCTTTAAGAGATTAAGGACTGAAGAAAGATTGAAAAAGAGACTCTGTCTTCTCCTTGCCAGACAGAAACAGACCTGCCACATTGGTAGAGTGCACTAGAGTCCTCCAGAAATGGTTTCTATGGTGTGGATTTCTGCAGAGATCCAACAGCCAAGAAGCCCCGAGGGCTTGGGGGTCTGGCAGGTAGAAGACCCCCAGAAAACCCAGCAGCACCATGATTATGCAAGGATAAAAAGAAACAAAAACTGTGCAGACAAAAAGACTGGCAGAGAAGACTACAAAATGTTAGGAAATTAGATTACATACGACATCGACCCTGGAGTCAGCCAGGCTTGGATTTTCATCTCAGCTTTGCCACTTACCGGCTGTGCTGCCTTGGGTAGGTTGTCTAACTTCTCTAAACCCCAGTTTTCATCTCTGCAGAGGGAAATAATAGCACAAACTTCAGAGAGGTGTTGTGAAAATTACATTACATAATGTTTGCAATTACACAGCAGAGTGCCTAGTCCTTAAAATAATGCTCAAAAATGGGAAATGATTGATTATTGTGGCTTCTAAGCAGTGAGACTATGGGTAACTTTTTCCTTCTCTTTGCTCGTATCATCCATATTTTGTACAATGAACATGTATTACATATGCTGAATCACAGCTTGGCAGCTTGACAAGGGTTCTTTCCATCTAGGCTTATTCAATGAGGCTCCTCACAAGGGTCTTCAGGCTTGCTGAGTGCAAACCATTCTTCTGCTGGAGGAACCTCTGCAATGGGGACCAGTGGGATAATGGGACCTAGAGGACTAGAAAGGAGCATCCCTGAAGACAACTGTGTTGTTTTCCTCTAAGTGACTAAAGACCCTGAAAGAACACCAAGCATCACTACGTGCAAGTAGCAAGAAAACACTGAGATGCTCTTTCAAGCACTATGCCATCCAAGATGCTCTAAGTTACATTCCTTTCCTGCCAATGTCATATAATGAGCAGAATCCCATTATGTGACACTGGGATATGGTTTGCCCCATATCCCTTGCCTGAGATATGGGGCAAACCATGGAGGCCAAACAAAAGGCTCAAGCAGTCAAAGTCAGCTTCTCTGGAGCCCCGTCACTCCCCCGGCCTCACCCCTTCTGGTGGGCACAAAGGCTCAGGCACCTTGGCTGGGCAGTAGGCAAAGTAACCAAAGCTCTTCAAACTACAGCAATTACAAGCAGCAGAGATAGCAAATAGGAAAGAGACAAGTGGAGATTCACTGCCTTTTCTGTTGGCCTTCAACAGGTGAAATATGTTTGTCCCCAAGAGGGTAAACCAACAGCTCATGGAATTTAGAACTGGGGATGACCTTACAGTTCTAAGCATTGATTCCCATATGAAATTTGATTTACTGACATACCCAGGGTCAGTGAGAACTCAGGGAGTGATTTAGGTCAATTCAAATAGCAGGGCCAGGACTAGAAGCCAAGCCTCCTAGTTTCTAGCCAGGGCTGCTTCCTCCAAAGATGGATATTGTTTTGCCTCAAATTGCTGAGATTACTGGTTCTGGGAAGTGCCACCTTCCTGAAGGTGCTTACTACAGGGGCCATTGTACAAACTGGAAGAAGGCAGATCTTGGATGCAAGTTGGGTAAGAATTGGAAGCAAAGCCTTCCTACTTGTCTTGTCCTGGGGCTGCTCTTGCAGACCCCAAACAACTGCCAGCAGGGCTAGAAGACACCATGCCAACCTCCAGTTGTTGGCTCCATGGCTCCAGCAGTGGGGCTGGTGATGAGAATGAGAACACTGACTTCTTTTCCAGCCTGGTCATTATCTGTGAATGGGAACAACAGATGAGCCCCTCACAAAAACCATGGCAATGATCTGAAGATAGAATGACTGCCAAGTGCTGGAACAGACATATCTCTACATGGGTGCCATCCATGATGTCTGGACAATGATATGTTTGGTCCTTGGAAAGTCATCATCTCCATCACTGATGACTAACATTTTCAGAGACTAAACTGGGGGGATAAACAAGATGAATATAAAAATTTAGCTGCACATCATTGATTATTTTTTAAAGCTTTCAGATATAGTTCACATACCATGCTATTCACTCACTAAAGGTATATAAGTCAATGGTTTTTAATACATTCACATAATTTTACAACCATCATCACAACCTAATCTTAGAGCATTTTTATCACCCCCAAAAAGAAACTCCTCATCCCTTAGCTGTCATCCCCCAGCTCCCCAATCTTCTCCTGCCCTAGGCCACCACTAATCTACTTTCTGTCTCTACAGATTTGCCTATCTTAGACATTTCATAGAAATGGAGTCACAATATGTGGTCCTTTGTAATTGGCCTTTTTCACTTAACCTAATGTTTTCAAGGTTCATTTATGCTCTGGATTAATTCTTCTTTTCATAGTTCTTACAGCATCTTTTCTGGATATTTCAGGGCTTTCTGGGCCATCTTCAAACATTTTGGTTATTATTGGAAATCAGAATGAAAATAAATTCTATTTATCCAAATTTTTTGTGTGCTAATGGAGGTGGCATTGTATTATTTCTAAGATGAGGTAAATCAATTTGTGTATCTGCACCAACAGTCACCAGATACCTCAGCTTCAGAAATGCTTAGCTGTGCTTTGGGGGTATAGTTTTCTGGTCATATATCAATCTGGGGCTTATCGCAAGAAGCAATTATCCCCAAAATAACAGAGCCATGGAACTTGGGAAAACTCCCTATTTCAACAGATGAATTTTCCTGCATCTTAGGGATACACTATCCTGCCCTCTGCTGAGTAGTATGTCAGGAAGACTAAAAATCAGAAGAATATGAAGAGACACCAAACAGCCAGAGGACCTGTTTCTGATAAACTCACCTTTATTTGTTCATTATTCAAAAACAATTTAAGGGCTTCCCTGGTGGCGCAGTGGTTGAGAGTCTGCCTGCCGATGCAGGGGACACGGGTTCGTGCCCCGGTCCGGGAAGATCCCACATGCCGTGGAGCGGCTGGGTCCGTGAGCCATGGCCGCTGAGCCTGCGTGTCTGGAGCCTGTGCTCCACAACGGGAGAGGCCACAACAGTGAGAGGCCCGCATACTGCAAAAAAAAAAAAAAAAAAAAAAAAAAAAACAATTTAAAGGGCACCTACACTGTGTAGGCATTGAGATAGCAGTAATACAAACATGGGGCAGTGATCCTTGTCCTCCAGGAGATCCTTGAGTGGGATGCTGCCCAGAACACTTGTCTCTGGTGGCAAGTCAAAGGCAACCCAGAGGGAGGTGATAAAATGTAAAAACAGCATAGATCCTTAGAGTGAAAGAGAACTGGAGTGAGATCCCACAGTCCCAAATCTCAAAGGTTATGTGTAATAAATCACCCAAAAACCCTGAGTGGCTTAAAACAATAATAGTAATTTATTATCTCTCAAAGTTTTCAAGGGTCAAGAATTCAAGAGCAACTCAGTGAGTCGTTCTGGTTCTGGGTCTCTTGTGGGGGCTGTAATCAGATGTCAGCTGGGGCTGGAATTATCTGAAAGTTTGACTGGGGCAGAAGGGTATGCTTGCTGGGTGGCCCACTCCCAGAGTTGGCAAGTTGATGCTGGCAAGGTTGTTCCTCTCCACATGGGCCTCCCACAAGACTCTATGTGTCCTTACCGCCTGAGGGCTGGCTTCCCCCAGAGTGAATGATATAAGAGACTCAGCTAACAGCTGCAATGCCTTCTAAGACTTGGTCTTAGTCAGTCACCTACATGACTGCCACCATATTCTATCAGTCACAGAGCCAGCCCCAAGTCAATGTGGGAGGGACCACAAGGACATGAAAACCAGGAGGCAAGAGTCACTGAGGGCCATCTCAGAGGCTGGCTACCACAATACTATTCAGTTATTCTTCCATTTTCCACCCTGAAGGTCAAAGTACAAATTCTTAGCTGCTGTTTGAATCTCTTCTTTAAACCTCCACCAGGTATTCATTCAACCACTGCCTGAATCCTTCTGGGCAGGAGTTCAAGGTCCTCCAACTCTGACCACTCTGTCCTCAGATGGCACTGACATCCTCTGCAGGTTGAGTCAGTTCCTCCTCTATGTGAGACCTTCAAATACTTATCAAGCACAACCATGTTCTGCCAACAGACACTGACTTAGTCAGCATCAGACCCAGTGTGCTAGCAGCTGGGGATACAGCAGTGAACAAGATACAGTTTTTACCTCCAAAGAGCTCATTTTGGTTTAGCTTCCTCACTCTACTCCAGCAGGCCCACACCACCCCCCATGAGCAAGGCACCCCTTGTCCATCTTCTCTATATCTGATCACAGAGAAATCTCTTCTCTTTTGCCAAAGCTCTTCTGGTAGCAAATAACAGAGAACAAAACTCAGATTGCTTCAAGAAAGCAGATAAATGTCAACAAGAATTGGGATGGTAAAGTTGCTCCAAACCTGAGACAAATCTTTAATGTTCTTAAAGTATAGTTTAAGAGACCTGAAGCTGATTTATGGAAAGCAGCAGATTTTTTTTTTTTTTTTTTGCGGTACGCGGGCCTCTCACTGTTGTGGCCTCTCCCGTTGCGGAGCACAGGCTCCGGACACGCAGGCTCAGTGGCCATGGCTCACGGGCCCAGCTGCTCCGCGGCATGTGGGATCTTCCTGGACCGGGGCACGAACCCGTGTCCCCTGCACCGGCAGGCGGACTCTCAACCACTGTGCCACCAGGGAAGCCCGCAGATTTTTAAAATACTGCCCTAATACCTAGCATCCTTCCTTAACTCTTACTAATTATAGTAATTATAAAGGCTTTTTCTATAGATTATTTTGGATTTTCATATCATCTACAAATAATTCAAGTTCTGTTTCTTCCTTTCCAATTCATATACCTTTTCTTTTTTCTTGTTTTATTGTACTTGTTAAGACCTCCAGTATAATATGGAATAGAAGGTAGTGATAGTAGACATGACTACTTTATTTATCAATTCTTTTTTCTTCCAGCTTTGATAATGGCAGGGTAGCTTATATCAGATGAAATCCACTTGCTGACAACTATAAGTTATGGACAAAATATTAAAATAACTGTATAATGTCCTCAGAGAGTAACCAAAAGCATGCAGAAATTAGGGGGATGCAAGCCTTGAAAGAATGGAAGTAAACTCTGTGAGATTCACATTTAACCAGCTTTTCTCCTGAAGGCACTCCCCAATCTGCCTGGAGCATGAGGACTGGAGTTCAAGCAAAAAGCAGCAGTCTTATTAGGCTGAAGAATCTGAGATGAGAGTTTGGAGCTGCCAGAGAAATTGGCAATTGAGAGGTGGGGTAAATATGGGAAAGGAGGGGGCCAAAAATCTATATATGGATACCCCCTCAAGTCCTTGCTCACTTTGTAAATGCATATCCATAGGGAGAGACTCTAATGAGCCCACAGGAAAAGAAGAGCTGGAAGGTGGAAAACGCTGGGCAGAAATTTCAATAGAAAGACACACTTTAGAGTTCAAGTCTCTCCAAATTAGAGGAGTTTGGTAAACACTTCAAGCTTTTCAACAAAACTCTAAAAAGGCCATGCCCTATGATTAGGAAGCACATCCCAGGACTAAGTGCTATACCTTAGAACTAAGGGCAAAATTCAAATAGACCCACCCTAACAAAGCCTAAAACCAAGCCTTCACAAAATTCAGGTGATCTGACAGCAGATCTGCTAGATCTGCTAGAACAAAACCCAACATTCTTCAGAGGAAGATAACAGAATCCAGATTCTCTACAATGAATCAACCACAATGTCTATACAATAAAAAAGTACGATACATATGAAGAAATAAGAAAATGTTATGACAAGTCAAAAGAAAAAAAGGAGTCAACAAAGAAGATCCACATTTAGGATTTAGGAGGAAAGGACTTTAAGTGATAAATATGTTAAAGGGTTTTACAAGAAGAATGGATATACTGGAGGAAGAGACAGAGAATCTCAGAAACGATATGAAAACTCTAAAAGGGTACCAAGTAGAATTCCTGGAACTGAAAGATACAAAATATGAATTTTTCTTTTAAAAATCATAGCATGAGATTAACAGATGATCACATGGGGGGAAAAAGAAGAAAGATTATTGATTTAAAGAGAAATAAATAGAAATCATCCAAAAAGAATCTGTGAGAGTAAAGTATTTAAAAAAGAGATGAATGGAACCTCAATATCAAATACCAAATAGAGCCAGAATATTAAACATCTTAATATATGTATAATTGGGGTTTCAGGAGAAAGGTGGAGAATAGAGAATAAAAAATATTTGAAGGAATATTGGCCAAAATGTTTCCAAACTTAATTATAAACATCAAACGTCATATATTAGAAGCTTAACAAGCCTCCAAAAAGAATCAGTACCAAAACCAAACCAAACCAAAACAAAACAAAAACCTGCACTTAGCCACATCACAGATAAAAATAAAAGGGAAACAGAAAATCTTACAAGTAGCCAGGCAGAAATGAGGTATCATATACAGGGGAATGATTGACAAGCAACTTCTCTTCTGATAAATGGAGTACAGAAGACAATGAAATAATATATTTAATGCGTGGAAAGAAAAAAACTGTCACTTCAGAAGTCTATACCCAGTAAAAACCATTTATCAAAACTGAAAATGAAGAGATATTTTCAGGTAAATCAAAGTTGAGATAATTTGTTGCCAACAGACCTGCACTGCAAGAAGTGCTAGGGGAAGTTCTTTAAGCTGAAGGGAAATAATTGTCTTGGAAATCTGAATCTACAAAAAGGCATGAGGAGTATTGAAAATGGTTAATATGTGGGCAAATTTACAAGAATAATTGTTTCTAAAAAGAATGATTTTTTTCCTAGATATGGCTTTAATCAAGCAATGAACAGATCATCCAAGAAGATATAGTTTCATATAATAAAGCCTGCCTTCCAGAGTTTCGTGGGTTTTTTTGTTTGTTTGTTTTGTTTTGTTTTGCGGTATGCGGGCATCTCGCTGTTGTGGCCTCTCCCGTTGCAGAGCACAGGCTCTGGACACGCAGGCTCAGCGACCATGGCTCACGGGCCCAGCCGCTCTGCGGCATGTGGGATCTTCCCGGACCGGGGCACGAACCCGTGTCCCCTGCATCGGCAGGCGGACTCTCACCACTGTGCCACCAGGGAAGCTCCAGAGTTTCGTTTTTTTAATCAAAACAACTTGAACACGTGGGGAAAAAAAAAGTTGTTTTCTTATAGAAACTAAGTATATGATTTTCCTACTCAACTCCCCCTCTTTCTAAATAAATTTATATAAATAGTGCCATTTATTCATTTGAAAATTAGTTATGACTAATTTTATTCACTTAACATTAAAGTCACCATCAGTTATGAATTTTGCTGTAAGTTTCCAGCTATACCTCTCTGTGCCTCTCTTCTGTGGGCCTCATGGACTCACTTTCATAACACTCTGCTCCTTCCTACCTTCCTTTCCCTACTAACTCCCTCCTCTGCTTATATAACCTCTTCAAATCTTTTGACTCTGCTCCTTATTTATTTAATTTAATGGTTGACCTCTTGTTTCTTAAAATAAAAAATACCTAAAGCAAACATGAAAACCTGTTAGCATATATTAATTCTGGGTGGTGACCATGAAAACTTGTTAGCATATATTAATTCTGGGTGGTGAGGCACCGGTGTTATTATTTATTCCTTGTGCATTTCTACGTTTAAAAACTTCTCGTTAAAAATTTTCAGTGATTTCCATTTCAGAGTCACTGTGTATGAGTCAATTTCTCTTAAAATCATTCTTTATCAAAATAATAATTTACATGCATGATTTCATAGAATATTTATATGAAAACATTCAAAAGAACGATACCTAAGTTACCACGTTACTTGTTTATCAAAATGGGGAATTTGTTAATAATAAGTATTTGCATTTGTGATGAGAATGAAATTCATTAATTAAAAGTCTCAGGACTCTCTTCTCTTTTACCTGCTGAAGACAATTTTGTCTTTCCTCTCTGCCCACACCTTCCAAGAAGAGCTTTGATGATATGAAATCAGGAGAATGGGTAGAAAGACACCAGGACTGGAGAGGTAAAATGCTTAGAGATAAGTTGGGGTAAAGGGTGAATAATCAAAGGTTTTAAGGTTAGATGACTCAAGTAATCAGAGGTGAGAGGGAGCCTCAGTGGAGAGGAACAGACATTCTAAGAACAGTGGCTGTGGGTTATGAATGGACCCACTATAATATTCTTTAAATAAGTAAACATTGGAATTTAAAAACTTAATTGCTGACTATTGTTTCTTCATTGTACTTAGGGCCTCAAGATTCATTTGAGTTACATACTTATCAATTACTGAAATGTATTTTCCTGCTGTACTGTTGGAAGAAACCTTATAACTTTGGGAAGGAGTAGTCAAAATACTACCTTCTCCTTGCTGAATTTCATTTAAATACCGTGATGATAGATGTTTGGCTTTAGAACCTTCAGAACATTTTGTGATTAAGGTCTGAAAATATAAGGTATAATTTCCTAAACATCTGAGCACTTTAACATATTTTTCAACCTGTGACAGCCTCTCCACCCTATAACATTTTATGTATGTGTGGGTTTACACATATATTGTATATAATACATATTATAATTATAATTCAGCCACCTTATCAAGTCTTATTAACTACTATTATTCACATTCAAAACTTTAAAATAAATTCCCCCATTCTCCCTCCACAGAGTAAACACTTTCACCATTTTGCACCATTTTCACATTAGAAAATGGCATATTTATCCTATTTCTTGATTGTTTAGTTTTAAGTATTAACTATTGACTTCCTAATATGGAAGATGAGGATTTAACTTTCTTATAAACCTTCCCACATGTTGTTATAATTTTGGGTGAAATCAATATTCAGAACCTATGTAAGTATTATTCATGGCTGAGTGGTGTACTATGGAAACAATTTCTCCCTTATGCAACATCACCTTGGAGTTAATCATGATTGTCTCATTATTTCATCTGCTTGTTTTCTACATCTATCAGTAATTGTATATAAATGTATAACTCTGGCTATGAGTTATTCTAAGCGGCAGAGGGAAGGCAAGGACTGGGACGCTATATCATTCGGTGTGTTCATTTGTACCCAATCCCCCTGTTTTCCCTGCAGTACCCTGGCCCAGTGCCCCAGAGTCCAGATTCCACTTAGATCAAGCTCTCCAAAGAAGAGCCCTGCAAGGTTCTGCTAAAGTGGACAGAGTCGACCGCAGCTGCAGGGTGTTGGGGAGGACATGGAGATTCAACTTCTTCTTAGAGACTTTCCAACAATCCTCTTATTTTGAACCCAAGCTGTATTTCCACTTTCAGAGATGCCTGTGGCCTCTGGAGTTCAGACAGGCACCGCCATGTTACACTTAGCCTTTCCCCGCTGCAAGCTTGAGTTTCCGCTTTCTCCAGTTTGCTAAGTTCCTTTCCATTCGTTCTTCTTATTTCCAGCTTCCCATACTTTGTTTCTATCATGACTTCTCCTGAAAACCGATTAATCCAACGCCAGTAGCCTTCTCTGAGTCTGCCTCCGCATCTATTAAATGAAACAGTCCTGCTCTCCTCCGCGGCATCCTGGGTTCCTGGGTTCGCACACATCATCTCAGCATCATCCCGTGTGCTGCGAGGATCTCTGAGGGCTTATGGCCAGAGCTGGGGACGTGCCGGAAATGCTAGTGCTGGACTGAGGCTGTCGGTCAAGGTGGAAACGTCTTGGTTTCTCAGTGGCTCCCTGAGAATTGCACAAAAACTTTTTTTCACATTTTTTGTTACTGCTCCTATTTCCAAGAGTTCTAGAAACAAATCAAGTCACCCATAGAGGGGATGAAGAGGGAGAAGAAAAGAGAGAGAAAAACAAAGGGGAGAAAAGGGAAAACACAAGGTGAATGGACTGCTGTCCTGCTGTGTCCTGAGTCGCCATTAGGGTGTCCCCTTCCCTCACGCACGTGTCCATGTCCCAAGTGGGGAGCCCTCCACACCAGGGTGAACTCCACGATTGAGGCCCAGGCCGAGACTCCCACAACAGAAAGGTTAAAGTGATGATGGCAAGCTGATTGCTCTGCTTGACCTGGGGTGGGGGGTGGGGTCATAAATCTCCTGTATCTTTGATTCTTCTTACCCTCTCCCTGATAAGTCTGTTTTCAAGATGAAATCTTATTCCACAAGCCCAGCTGGCTGATGGATTGGGAAACTTACAAAACTAACTCCAGTGAGTCCTTTGAAGTGGATCGAAACACAGGCTTTGTGAAAATGCATGTCATCCGGGATCACTGGTTCAAGGCTGGCAGCATGATTTCCTTTCATCACACAGGTCTTCACTTGGGACTGCAGATTACCTTGCCTCTGTCTGCAAACGAATTTCCCGCTCCCTCCCAGAAGAGCTCACAGTGCTTCCCTTTCTCTCTCTACCTCTTCCCCCACACATGTGGAGTGTGCAGGGTCTCGCCCCGTAGCTCTAAGGTCATGGAAGGAAAGCCAGAGGTGACACCAGTCACTCCAGGCCACCTCTATATGGAAATTCAGGAAAAAAGTTCATAAAAGACACTTTGTAGGAGAAAATAGGTTACAAAGGGGTAGCAGTTGGGAGCTGAGGATACGGAGGGCCAGTGCCCACAGAGCTTTGGTCTTTGGGGCATTAAGAAATGCCAGTCTTCTTTATCACCAGTTGCCAGTCTCTGCTGACTGCTGAGTAGAGGGACCCTAGAGGGCCTGGGGGTAGGGGGGTGAAAATCCACTAAAATAGCCATGGAGTTCACTCTCCTCCCAGCATGCCTTCTAGAGGTCTCCCTGGGAACCAGATGTGCCAAATGCAAACCTGGAGAAACAGAAGGGGGCTGGCGTGAAGTTAACCTCAATTCTGTCAAGCATTCGTCCAATGTTTTCCAGGCTACCCTTATACCCAAACCTCTGAGCTCCTCCCCTACTATCTTCTCATGACTGTATCCAGAATCCTCAGCACAACTCTGTCCCAGACAGTGTCTCAGTATCACATCCCAAGATACTCCATCATCCCCAGATCCAAGTACATACCAGAAAATGACAAAAGTGATACTAAACCATTACTCAGGATCACCATGAATTTTTTTGCCAGGAAAATAAGCTTCCAACTAATTGATGGGAATGTAGAAGGAAAAAGAAGCCAAGCTCCATAGTGTTAATCTAAGAAAAACTGCAAGGACGGCAGGGGGCTGCATGAGCAGGGTATCAAGATGAGATTCTACAAAACATGGCATGAACCAGTGAAAATCTCACTGATGGAACAAAAGGCTAAATCCCAAAGTCATCAGGATTGAAGTATCCCTTGGATAAGTCTCACCTGCTCAATGACGTTGGATAAGTGGACAAAAAATAAGTAAGGATCTAAAAGAAATTAATATGATAATTTTTAAACCCCATAGGCCTTATGGATATGTATCAAACTTCACCTCTGATAATAGAAAATCCATCTTCTCAAGCACACGTGGTATACTTACCAGAACTTAACAAACATTAGGTAACAAAGAAAATATCACTAAATGACAATAAACTTCATCTGGAAAAATAAGCATTCAGTAATAGCCAGGAAACCACCACAAAATAAAAACTGAAAGGCAACTAGTCCTATTTGGTATTAAAATATACTAGAAAGCTTTGATAATTAAAATAGTGTAGTGTTAGTACATGAATAGATAAACAGACCAGTGGAAAAGAACAGAATATCCAGAAATAAATGCAAGTACACGTGGAATTTTAATGTATGATAAAGGTGACACCTCAAATCACTAGGGCAAAAAGGGAACTTTTCTTGAGTCTTTTTATCAGGAGAGGCAACCTGTCCTGCCACTAACCCACCCAGATATTAAAAGTGCCTGCATCAATACTTCCAAAACAAGTGTCAACAGTTTATAAGAAAAACATGACAGCCTAAGCTACAGAAAGCAATGGGTTGAGGACAAGGAGAGTGGATGAAATGAAAGAGATGTTTAACAACATTCACAAAAGCAAGAATAAGAAGTGGGCCGGTTCAGCTGGATTTTTTGCAGAAATTGAGAAGCTGATCTTAAAATTCATATGAAAATTCATATGAAAATTCAAAAAGACCCAGGAGCTGGAAGACTTGCAACTCCTGATTTCAAAACTTGTTACAATGTTAGTGCTGTAAGTTTTGCCAGTAAGTGGTACTGGTATAAAGATTAGATAGATAGATAGATAGATAGATAGATGGAAGAGAATTGAGATAACCCCCCCAAATATATCTCTACATTTACGTTCAACTGATTTTCAACAAAGATTCCAAGAAAATTCAATAATAAAAGAATAGCCTTTTTAACAAATGGTGGTGGGAAAATCGTGTGTCACATGAAAAAAGATGAATCGGGACTCCTTCCTGACACTATACACAAAAATTAACTCAAATGAATCAAAAATTCAAATGTAAGAGCTAAAACTCTTAGAAGACAGAGGAGAAGACCTTCATAATCTTGGGTTAGGCAATGGTTTCTCAGCTATGACACCAAAAGCACAAGCAACTAAGGAGAAAATAGATAAGTTGGACTTCATCAAAATTTAAAACTTTCATGCTCCAAACAGTACCATTAATAAAGTAAAAAGACAACTCACAGAATGGGAGAAAATTTTTGCAAATCATATATCTGATAAGGGACTCGTATCCAGGATATTTGAAGAACCCTTACAACTCAATAATAAAAAGTTAAATTATTTTAAAATGGGCAAATGATTTCTTCTTTGTCCTAAGAAAAGATACAAATGACCAATAAGCACACAAAGAGATTCTTGAGATCGTTAGTTATCATGGAAACACAAAACACAACCACAATGAAGTATTACTTCATACTCACTGGGATGGCTACAATCAAAAGGACAGATAATAACAACTGTTGGCTTAGATGTGGAGAAATCAGAACCCTCATAAACTGCAGGTGGGAATGTAAAACGGTGCAGCCACTTTGCCAAACGGTCTGGCAGTTCCTCAAAATGCTAAGCATAGTGTTACCATATGACTCAGAATTCCACTCCTAGGTACGTTTCCAAAAGAAATGAAAAAGTCTACACAGACTTGTACTCAAATGTTCATAGCAGCATTATTCTTATAGTCAAAAAGTGGAAAAAACCCAAATGTCTCTCAACTGGTAAATGGATAAACAAAATATGGCACATTTGTAGAATGGAATACCATTTGGTATAAAAAGAGAATGAAGTACTGATACAAGCTACAACATGAATGAAACTCAAAACATGCTCAGTGGAAAAAAAGCCAAACATATAAAGCACACAAATTGTGTAGTTCCATTTACACTGGCTGTCCAGAAAAGGCAGATCTATAGCTTTCTTTTGGACTGACAGGAATGGTCTCAAATTACATTGTGACAATGTTTGACCAATTCTGTAGATATGCTAACAATCATTTAACTGTACCTTTAAAATGGATGGATTTTATATTATGTAAATTGTATTTCAATAACGCTAGTTTTTAAAAGTGGCTCTGTATAATTGCAGTAGCAGCCAAAGAGCCCAGCACCAATGGCCCTTATCCTTTAATGGATTCTTATTAACAATACTGCAACACCTATGCTCTTAAGTGTTCATAAAATTGTGGGAAAATCATGCACACTAATGACTTTGAGTTAAATAATGATTCAGAAGAGTGAACTCTGAATGTGAAGAAGTTATTAGTCATTCATGCTGCAGTGCTCGAATTATGGCTTCTGGACCAGCAGCGTCGCCTTTACCTGTAACAATGCAACTTTGGGGGTTCCACTGAATCAGACCTCCCAAATCAGAAACTCTGTGGGTGGGGCCCAGCAATCTGTATCTTAACAAACTCTCCAGGTGATACTGATGTATGTTCCAGTTTGAGAATCAATCCTTTACTCAATCACTTCATTTATATTTTTCTTTTCATGTATGTGTAACAAAAAGATATGATTTAAAAATCTATTGCTAAAAATTCTAAAAAAATCTTTGTGTAGGTATAAAAATAAGAATTCTAAGTCTCACAGATGTAAAAAACAAGCTTATGGTTACCAGAGGGGAAGGGGAGGGGGGAGGTTAAATTAGGAGTTTGGAATTGAAATATACACCCTACTATATAAAAAATAGATAACCAACAAGGACCTACTGGGTAGCACAGGGAAGTATACTCAATATCTTGTAATAACCTATAATGGAAAAGAATCTAAAACAGAATATATATATATATTCTGAATATATATAATATATATAATGTATATAATAACTTGATCACTTTGCTATACACCTGAAACTAACATGACATTGTAATTCAACTATATTTCAATAAAAATTAAAAAAAAATAAGAATTCTAAGTCTTAAGAAAACATTGTGTCATCATTTCATTAATGCTACCTAAAAAGATGGTGGGGGCTTCTCTGGTGGCGCAGTGGTTGGGAGTCCGCCTGCCGATGCAGGGGACACAGGTTCGTGCCCTGGTCCGGGAGGATCCCACATGCCGCGGAGCGGCTGGGCCCGTGAGCCATGGCCGCTGGGCCTGCGCGTCCGGAGCCTGTGCTCCGCAATGGGAGAGGCCACAGCGGTGAGAGGCCCGCGTACCACAGGAAAAAAAAAAAAAAAAGATGGTGGATCTGATAGTCAATGAAGTCTTGGGTGAATGAAATCCACAGGCAGGATATTGCTGTTGGCACACACAAGGGTCAGGGCAGGGCAGGGGACCGGCTACCATGCTGCAGCTACTCCACAGACCAACCTTGAGATTGTACCTGGATTTGTGCCCTCTCCCCCTTTGTTTAGCATCCCGCACTCTGGCTTTGAGACTTCTCTGGGGCCCCTAGCAGAAGACCCCCCCGATTCCAGCACCTCTTGGATCAAGGCTGCAGAATCCTCCAGCAGTTCCTCAGTATCTCTGGTCAGCTAAGATTTCTCTCCATTCTTAAATTCCCACCCAGCCTACATATCTCCTTGTACTTCTTTATGCTCATTTCAAAGGGAATTAGGGGAAAGGAAAGGAAAATGTGGGTTCAGTCCAATGTCCTAAACAAGAACACCTTATACTTTTCAAATAAATGATTTTGATGCTATACAAAGAAAAGGGGGAAAAAAGCTAGAACCCTAACACCAAAATCTGAGAACACAAACAGCAACAGAAACGAGGAAAAGTCTGCCCAAACCTCAATGACAAATACAGAATAAAATAGCGGCAAACCAAATCTAACCGTACATTAAAGAGTCATGGCCCGCTAGAATTTATCCCAGGTATTAAAGACAGTTGACTACTAAGATGTCTAATATTATGAAATGACATAAAAACTAGGTCCAATAAGAAAAATCATAATTTCAAAAGAAGCCTCAAAAGACCTATGCTATTTAATACTTATTCTTGATAAAATACAATAACTAGAACTAAAAGGATTCTTCTTTAGCCCGATAAAGATTTTACATCTTAATTCAACAGCCAACAGTATAATTTACAGTACAGAACACTTTTGACTGTGGCCTCTCTATAAAATCAAGAATATAAGGATGCCAGCAAGCATGATTACTACTTTGCAGTGTTGTGGAAACTCTGACTGATACAAAAAGATCTGAAACATACACAAAATGTTTAACAATAGTAAATATTATCACAGATTATCAAGGAGTAAGTATGAGCACATATTATCAAATACTTCAAAAATCCAAGTGTGTCAAAAACAAGCTCTGAAATTAATGAGTTCAATAAAGGAGAAAGAACTTTAAAAATTAATAATTTTTCCACTTAAAAAAAATAGAGGGCAGGGAGAGAATCTATTCAAAACAACAGGAAAATTTCTACAACAAACCTAATGTTTTTTTTAAAATAATTAACAGCACTGAGATTGAATATATATATATATATATATATATATATTTTTTTTTTTTTTTTTTTTTTTTTTTTTTGCGGTACGCGGGCCTCTCAACTGTTGTGGCCTCTCCCGTTGCGGAGCACAGGCTCCGGACACGCAGGCTCAGTGGCCATGGCTCACGGGCCCAGCCGCTCCGCGGCATGTGGGATCCTCCCGGACCAGGGCACGAACCCGTGTCCCCTGCATCGGCAGGCGGACTCTCAACCACTGCGCCACCAGGGAAGCCCTGAATATATTTCTGAAGCTGAATTGTTTTTAAAGGTTTTATTTTTACTAAAAATTTGTTTTGCATACTCTTTATAAAGTAGTTCTACAAGGCTCACCCCACTGCCACCCCACATTTCCCTGACACATGGCTTTGCAGTTTTAGGCAGCTTTGTGGACCTCTCACTATGGAAGATGAGGATTTGCCCTCTTTCACGTCCCAGCCCCACCATTCCCACACTCCCATCCCATCCCCCATCTTCACAATGTGCTAATATCATACTCGGGGGTAAATCATCATTGCATTTACACAGATATTCCCTGGCATATCTTATGAATCCTTTTCCTTTTAAAAACAACTCTTTCCCCTGGAGTTAACAAATTTCTCAGTTTTTTCATTGCACTTAAAAAAAATTAAAAGACTTTATTTCTTAGAGAAGTTTTTAGGTTTATAGAAAAATCAAGTAGAAAGTATAGAGTTCCATTTACCCTCTTTCCCTCTACACAGTTTCCCCATTATTGTGGTACATGTGTTACAATCGACAAGTCAATATTGATACATTAGTACTAACTAAACTTCATGGTTTACATTAGAGTTCATTTTTTGTGTTGTATATTCTAAGGATTTTGACATAGATATATAATGACATGTATCCATCATTACAGTATCTTAGGGAATACTGTATCTTAGGGAATAGTTTCACTGCCCTAAAAATCCCTTGTGCTCCACCTATTCATCCCTCCTCCCTCCCCTCGAATTGTCTACAACTCCTCTCCCCATATTCCACTGCAACAGATATTTGTCAATTTCATATTCTTGAAAAACCCTCTCCCAGTGTCTCCTGACCTGCTCCCTTGAGGACCTGTTGCCCTCTGGCCCTGATGACAGGCATCGGTGTGGGACGCCCTTGCACCATCATTCTGGGGAGTCCCTTCACCTCTCTCCTGGATCAGATGCCCTGTTTCCTGGGTCCCAGTTCTTGGTATTTCTTGGTTGTTCCCCTCATTTTGTTGGAGTGTACTCTCTGATAGCACAACGAAAGGGGGTGTGTGGGCAGAAGAGTTGTATTTTGAGAACCCTGCATGTCCAATAATAGCTTTATTCTCCCCTCACTTTAACTGGGTACTTGTGAAATTGCTTGTGAAAAGCACGATTACTCTTTTACAGCACTGTGGACGTTCTGACTGACGCAAAGAGACTTGACACCAACTCAAAATGTATAACAGTAGTTAATAAAATAATAAGTAGTTGCACATATTATTATATATCTAAAAAGTGCATATGTTTCAAAAATAAATTTTGCTATGAAATCAATGCTGGGAGTTGTTATGGACTAAACTGTGTTTCCCCAAAACTCATATGTTGAAGCCCTAACCATAACCCCTTGCCACTCAATGTGACTGTGTTGGAGATGGGGCTTTTAAGGAGGTAATTAAGGTTAAACGGGGTGATATAAGGGTAGGGTCCTAATCTGATAGGACTGATGTCCTTGGAAGAAAAAGAAGAGAGACCAGAGATCTCTCTTTCCCCATGCATGCACAGGAAAGTCCAGGTGAGGACAGAGTATCTGTTGATGGACGAATGAATGAATGAGTGAGTGGCCATGGTGTGGGTCTATTTTCTTTGTAGCTTCAGTTCTGGAGAAATTTCTGGATCTGTTAATTTCCTTATATACATCCTTCTTTTTCTCTGTGCTCTATCTCTAGAACTTCCATTCTTTGGATATTGGACTGCTTCAAGTAGTCCTTGAATTTTCTCATCTTTTTCTCTCCTATTTTCCATCTCCTTTTGCTCTACCTTATGGGAGGTTTCTTATTTTTCAAACATTCTATTGCATTTGTCATGTCTTCTATCATTGCTTTTAATTTCCAGGTGTTCCTTTTTGTTCTGTGTCCCCCCCCCCTTTTTAAGTAGCATCTGTTCTTGCTTAATGAACGTATTATGCTCTCTTACTTCTCTGAGATTATTAATGACTGTTCTTTTTAAAGTGTTCTTTTTCCTGAATTGTCTCTGTTTCCTCCCAGGTGCTTGCTAGTTGTTTGCATAATAATTTTTCACATTAGAACATGTCCTTAGCCTGATGTACTTGGTGTTCTACTCATGTTTAGAACTTGAGGACTAAGCAGCTGGTTGAAATGTGTGAACCCACAGACTGTGGCCTTGCATGGAAGATGATCTGACAGGGCCATTTCTTTGGAAATACCCAGGTGTCAGGATCTTTAAGTCCTTTTCCTGGTCTGGTCAGGATTGTCAGTGGGAGGTTGTCTGAATATGGGGGCTTAGTACGGAAGAGGACTGGGGGTGGGTCTCTGTATTCAGAATATAAATAATCATTTTATTTCAGCACAGTTCACCTGCCTTCAGCTGGGCTAGTGGCCCCCATCCACTACAACCATACCCACTTCTCAGATAATAAACCTCTGGTCTTTGCCAAGTAGAGGAAGGAAGTTATGGGCTATACAGAACGGTGGGAGTGGGGATTAAAGATCTAATAGCTTTTTCCTTTTTCTTTCCACTTTGAAATAATTTTAGATTACGTCAAAGTTGCTAAAACTCAGCTTCCCCCAATGGAACCATAGTACAATGATCAAATTAGAACCAGCCAAAGGAAGAAACACATAGGGCAGAGTCTAAAATGGTCATCCTTTCCCTGTGGAGTCATACATGATGTTATGTCTTCTGAGCCATGATGTGTAACAATACACACACACAAATGCTAACCAGGTAAGTCCACTCAAGCTTTGATGTCTAGAGGTTTTATGGAGGTTTCATTACATAGGCATGACTGACTGATTCACTGCCCATGTGATTGAATTCAACTCCAGCAACACACCCCCTCCCCACCCCAGATACTGGGCGCATATCATGTGGTCCAAGGAGCCTACCACAAATAACTTCAATAGCATACACTATCAGGTGTGGTCTGAAGGGCCCATGATGAATAACAAAGACATTTGGGAAATGCCAAAAGTTTAGAAGTGAGCCAGGGACAATGGCTAGACCTCTCTTTGGGTGACACTGAATTCCTTATTACACATACTAGATCAATTTGGGAACAACTGACATCTTTACTTTGTTGAGTCCTCCAATCCATGAACATGGTATGTTGCTCCATTTATTTGTCTTCTTTGATTTCTTTCATCACTGTTTTGCACTTTTCAGCATACAAAGTTTGTACATGTTTTGTTAGATTTACAGCTAAAATTTTTATTTGGGGGGAGCTATTGTGTTATGTTTTTAATTTTTGTTTTCAATCATTCATTGCTAATATATAGACAGACAATTATTTTTTACGTGTTTACCTTGTATTCTGTGACCTTGCTAATAACCTTATTTACTAGTTCTAGCAGTTTCATTATAGATTTTGTGGGATTTCTCCACAGATAATTATGTGGACAGTTTTACTGCTTCCTTTCCAATATGTATGCTTTTTACTTCTTTTTCTTGACTTATTGCACTGGCTAAGACTTTCAGTACTATGTTGAACAGGAGTGGTAAGAGTGGCTATTCTTCCCTTGTACTCAATTTTAGGGGAAACACATTCAATCTTTCAATATAAAGTATGATATTACCTGTAGGCATTTTGTAGATGTCCTCTATCAAGTTGAGGAAGTTAGTTCCTTCCTATTTCTAGTTTGCTGAGTGTTTTCACAAATGGGTACTGAATTGAGTTAAATGTTTTTTCTATACCAATTGATACGATCATGTGTTTTATTTTCCCCCACAGACTGTTAATAGGATTACCTTGATTGATTTTTGAATGCTAAACCAGCCTTGCATTTCTGGAATAAAGGCCACTTGGTGGTGGTCTATTATTCTTTTTTATATGGCTGAAATTGATGTACTAATATTTCATTTAGTATTTTTATGTTTATGTTTATGAGGGATATCATTCTGTAGTTTTCTTTTATTGTATTATCTTTATTTGGTTTTGATACTAGGATAATGCTAGCCTTATAAAATTATTTGGGAAGTTTTCCTCTCTATTTTCTGGGAGATTTTATAGTATTGGTGTTATTTCTCCGTTAAAGTTTTGGTAGAATTCACAACTGAAATCATCTGGGCTGGTGATACGGGCTGAATTGTATCCCCTAAAAATTCATATGTTGAAGTTCTGACCCCCAACACCTTATAAGGCAACTTTATTTAGAGATAGGATTTTTAAAGAGCTAATAAAGATAAAATGAGGTCATTAGAATGGGCCCTAATCCCATATGCCTGGTATCCTTACACAAAGAGATGAGGATACAGAAACACACAGAGAGAAGACTATGTGAAGACACGGGGAGAAAATAGCCATCTGTGACAGCCATCTGCAAGCCAAGGAGAGAGGCCTCAGAAGAAACCAACTCTGCTGACATCTTAATTTCAGACTTCTATCCTCCAGAATTGTAAGAAAACAAACTTCTGCTGTTTAAGCCACCCAGTCTATAGTGCTTTTGCTATGGCAGCCTAGCAAACTAATACACTGGGAATTTATTTTTTTGGAAGATTTTGAACTACAAATGCAATGTCTTTAATAGTTATAGGAATATTAAGAGTATTTATTTCATCTTGATTCAGTTTTAGTAGTTTGTAGTTTTTGAAGGAATTGGTCCATTCACCTAGGTTATCAAATTTATGGGTATAAAATTTTTTTAACATATATTTTGATATCAGGCAAATTTGTCTTATACTTTATTTTTTTATTTTTCTGGCTGCGCCGCATGGCTTGTGGGATCCTAGTTCCCTGACCAGGGATCGAACCCAGGCCCTTGGCAGTGAAAGCAAAGAGTTCTAACCACTGAATTGCCAGGGAATTCCCAGGTGTAAAGATTTTTTATTTCCTTTTTATTTCTTAAATTTGTGTGAGTTGTGTAATGATGTCCCTTCCTTCATTTCTGATATTAGTCATTTGTATCTTCTCTCTTTTATCTTTGCCAACCTTGATAAAAATTTGTTAATTTTAATGATCTTTTCAGAGAATGAATTTTTAGTTTCATTGATTTTCCCTACTGTTTCCTTCATTCTGCTTGATTTGGGTTTATTCTGATCTTCTTTCTCTGATTTCTTGATGAGGAACTTTCAATTATTGGTTTAAGGCCATTCTTCTTTTCTGATTATAAGCATTTATTATTATAAATATCCTTCTAAGCTCTGCTTAGAATGTCAAATGTTGATATGTTTTATTTTCCTTTTAATTCAGTTCAAAAATATTTTCTAATTTCTCTTCTGATTTCTTCTTTGACCCAGGGATTATTCAGAAATGTGTTAGTTTCCAAATATTTGGGGTTTTCCAGATATCTTTCTGTAATAAATTTCTAATTTAACTCCACTGTAATCAGAGACTATACTTTGTATTAATTGCATCTTTTTGAAAGTATCAAACTTCTGGCCTAGAATATGGTCTATTCTGAAAAGAATGTGTATTTTCTTGTTGCAAGCGTTCAGAACTGCCATCCCCAAATATGCTGCTTTGGCCTATTGATTATTTTGAGCTGAAGGCACTTGAGACACAGCAGATAAGAAGGGCTCTCTGACCCCCTTTTTACATAAAAGCAGGCATAGTTTCCCATGAGAAAGGCACCTTCCCTGCACCAGGAAAAGAAGACTATTCTTATCATCAGAGACTGGGAGTCAATGCCAAAATGCACCTGTACAAACAAAGTTACTAAAATAACCCTTACCTTCCACTAGCTTCCTGATATATTCTCTGGTCCCTGTTCTACAATTTACTGCCCCTAGCCCAAGCCCCTTTGCCTGTCACATCCACACAATTCAGTGTTCTTTGTGTAAAAAGGTATATAAGCTTTGGGGCCTAACAGCTTCTTCAGGTCTTCATTTCGCATCTGAAGACTCCCATCTACATGGAAAAATGTTAAATAAATCTGTACGCTTTTCTCCTGTTTATCTTCCTTTTGTCAATTTAATTCTTGGGCCAGCCACAGAACCTAAAAGGGTCAAAGGGAGTTTTTCCTCCCCTATAGTGCTGTTGGATGGGGTCTTTTATAAATATCAATTAAGTCAAGCTGACTGATAAGTGTTGTTTAAGTTCTTCTACATCCTTACTGATTTTCTGTCTGCTTGTTTTATCAGTTATTGAGAAGACTGCTGAAATATCCGACTACAATGGTGGTTACAGCCACTTCTGTCTGCACCACTATTGGTTTTTGCTTCATGTATTTCAAAACTCTCTTTTTAGATGCATAAGTGTTTAGGATCATTTTGTCTTCCTAATGAATTGAGCTCTTAATTGTTATGAAATGACCTTTTTTATCTCTGGTAATATTCTTTGCTCTGAAATCTACTTTGTTTGATATTAACATAGCTATTCAGCTTTTCTAAAAGTT
The DNA here is from genome assembly GCF_949752795.1 of Hyperoodon ampullatus. Classification (NCBI taxonomy): domain Eukaryota; kingdom Metazoa; phylum Chordata; class Mammalia; order Artiodactyla; family Ziphiidae; genus Hyperoodon; species Hyperoodon ampullatus. Next base: position 45,780,865 of record NC_136927.1, on the reverse strand, counting down.
GGAGTTGGCATGGTATATTTATTTCCTTCTTTTTACTTTTAACTTATTTGTGTGTCTTTATATTTAAAGTGGGTTTCTTGAAGACAGGATATAGTTAGATCATAATTTTTTGTCCCATTTGACCATCTCTGCCTTTTAACTAAAAGGGTACCTGTATATGCTCTTTAATTTAAAAGGTGTTTATACTATTTATATTCAGTTTGATTAGTGATATGATAGAATTTAATTCTACCATTTTGCTACTTGTTTTCTATTTATCCCATATGTTCTTTGTTCCATTTTCCTCACCTTCCTAGTACTCTGTCCAGTGTTATTATGGCTGGTGGGAACAGGAAATCTTTCTGCTCCTGTCTGAACTCTGAGGATTATTCCTGCTTCTCTTTTCAAAGGATTCTTTCTCAATGCCAAGTCGTTCCTCCGATTGGAACTCAGCTAAAGAGTAAGCACCCTCTGCAGATCTCCGGCGTTTTCTCTCTATGCAGCTCTCTTTTCTCCAATACCCTGCCCTGAAAACTCTACATATCTTAGTCTCCCTGGGTCCCCAGCACTGTATCCTCAAGCCAGGAGACTACTGAGCTCTGCCTGGTTTTCCCTCCAGGCAACATGGCCTGGAAGCTCTCCTTAGGCTACAAGCTGGGGCAAGATGGGGCTCATCTCATTGTTCCCTGTCTTTCAGAGATTACCATTATTCATTGCTGCTTGCACTGTCTTGAGAGTCATTATTTCATATAATTTGTCTGATTTTATATTTTTATATAAAAGTATATTTTGGATATTTTGCCCAATTTTTGGTTGTTTCAGGCAAGTGGGTAAATCCAATCCCTGTTACTTCTTCTTGACCAGTAACCAAAAGTCACACACATACAAATTTTATATGTGATAAAGGAAGCATATCAAATCAATGGTAAAGGATATCTTACGTCATGAATTGTTTTAGAGAAATCAATTAAATATACGAGAAAATATCAAATTAGACCTTTATTTCATTAGATACACTGAAATAAACTCCACAGAGGCAAAACTGTAAAATGAAATTCTAAACCTTAAAACATGAAAACATTAAAGGAAAATATGATGACTATATTCATGATTACTAATGGGCAAAAACTTTCTAAAAATAGTGAAAAAAGTATAAGTAAAAATAATTCAAAGGTGACATTTTTTGCTTGCTTTTGATAAACTTTTATTTTGAAATAATTTCAGATTTGCAGAAAAATTACAAAGATAGCATAAAAAGTTTCCATATAGCCCTCACCCATTTTCCCCTAATGTCATCATCTTACATTTTCATGGGACTTTTTGTCAAACTGAGAAGCCAACATTGGTACATTTCTATTAACTAAACTCTAGACTTTATTCTGATTTCATCGGTTTTTCTACTAATGTCTTTTTTTTCCTGTTCAGGATTCGATATATCTAATTCAAGACACATTACTTTTTTTTTCTTTATTGCCTTATTTAATCCTTTATTTAATATCAAAGAGGTCGACATTATTATTTTTTTAACATCTTTATTGGAGTATAATTGCTTTACAAAGGTGTGTTAGTTTCTGCTGTATAACAAAGTGAATCAGCTATACATACACATATATCCCTATATCTCTTCCCTCTTGTGTCTCCCTACCACCCACCCTATCCCACCCCTCTAGGTGGTACAAAGCACCGAGCTAATCTCCCTTTGCTATGCAGCTGCTTCCCACTAGCTATCTATTTTACATTTGGTACTGTATATATGTCACTGTCACTCTCTCACTTCGTCCCAGCTTACCCTTCCCCCTCCCCGTGTCCTCAAATCCATTCTCTACGTCTGCATCTTTATTCCTGTCCTGCCCCTAGGTTCTTCAGAACCTTTTTTTTTTAGATTCCATATATATGTGTTAGCATACGGTATTTGTTTTTCTCTTTCTGACTTACTTCACTCTGTATGACAGACTCTAGGTCCATCCACCTCACTACAAATAACTCAATTTCGTTTCTTTTTATGGCTGAGTAATATTCCATTGTAAATATGTGCCACATCTTCTTTATCCATTCATCTGTCAGTGGATACTTAGGTTGCTTCCATGTCCTGGCTATTGTAAATAGTGCTGCAATGAACACTGTGGTACATGACTCTTTTTGAATTATGGTTTTCTCAGGGTATATGTCCAGTAGTGGGATTGCTGGGTCAAATGGTAGTTCTGTTTTTAGTTTTTTAAGGAACCTCCATACTGTTCTCCATATTGGCTGTATCAATTTACATTCCCACCAACAGTGCAAGAGGGTTCCCTTTTCTCCACACCCTCTCCAGCACTTATTGTTTCTAGGGTTTTTTTTTGTTTTTTTTTTTGCAGTACACGGGCCTCTCACTGCTGTGGCCTCTCCTGTTGTGGAGCACAGGCTCCGGAGGCGCAGGCCCAGTGGCCATGGCTCACGGGCCCAGCTGCTCCGCGGCATGTGGGATCCTCCTGGACCAGGGCACGAACCCGTGTCCCCTGCATCGGCAGGCAGACTCCCAACCACTGCGGCCACCAGGGAAGCCGTTTCTAGGTTTTTTGATGATGGCCATTCTGACTGGTGTGAGGTGATACCTCATTGTAGTTTTGATCTGCATTTCTCTAATGATTAGTGATGTTAAGCATCCTTTCATGTGTTTGTTGGCAATCTGTATATCTTCTTTGGAGAAATGTCTATTTAGGTCTTCTGCCCATTTTTCGATTGGGTAGTTGTTTTTTTGATATTGAGCTGCATGAGCTACTTGTATATTTTGGAGATTAATCCTTTGTCAGTTGCTTCATCTGCAAATATTTTCTCCCATTCTGAGGGTTGTCTTTTCATCTTGTTTATGGTTTCCTTTGCTGTGCAAAAACTCTGACGATTCATTAAGTCCCATTTGTTTATTTTTGTTTTCATTTCCATTTCTCTAGGAGGTGGGCTGTGATTTATGTCATAAAGTTCTGTCTATGTTTTCCTCTAAGAGTTTTATAGTGTCTGGCCTTATATTTAGGTATTTAATCCATTTTGAGTTTATTTTTGTGTATGGTGTTAGGGAGTGTTCTAATTTCATTCTTTTACATGTAGCTGTCCAGTTTTATACCATGTTCTTGGATTGGAAGAACCAACATTGTGAAAATAACTATATACTACCCAAAGCAATCTACAGATTCGATGCTACCAACTGAATGCTATCAATTGGTATAGCTATCAAATGTTATCAAACTACCAATGGCATTTTTCACAGAACTAGAACAAAAAATTTCACAATTTGTATGGAAACACAAAAGACCCTGAATAGCCAAAGCAATCTTGAGAAAGAAAAACGGAGCTGGAGGAATCAGGCTCCCTGACTTCAGACTATACTACAAAGCTACAGTAATCAAGACAGTATGGTACTGGCACAAAAACAGATATATAGATCAATGGAACAGGATAGAAACCCCAGAGATAAACCCACGCACATATGGTCATGTTATCTTTGATAAAGGAGGCAAGAATATATAATGGAGAAAAGACAGCCTCTTCAATAAGTGGTGCTGGGAAAACTGGACACATTACTTTTAAAAGACGTATTTTGACTAGATAAAAATCATTTGATTACTTATTTAAAAATGTAAAGAGAAACTGAGAAACTGACAAGCTGAGAAAAAGACGTCTAAGGAAACAAAGGATCAATAGCGTTCAAAATCAATTAGTTCTTAACCAGTATGTAAAATACTAACCCACCAATTTTTAAAGAATGGTCAAAGGACATGCACTGACAATTCAAAAAGAAGAAATACTATTTTTTGGCTAAAGAACTATGAACTTTACTGGTAATCACAGTTTTTTTTTAACCGGTCATACTGGCAAGGGTCTAAGGAGTAACAGTAGTCAGATATCATTAGACAGATCCCCGACACACGGATGTATGATATCCTACAACTGATCTGAAAAGCCTTAAAAGTGAAGCCCCTTGGACCCATTAAGTTCACACTTGGGAAGTAATCAGAAATGGGGGCAAAAGTCACCGAGTACACTGCCATCAAGTCCTCCATGTGGCACCCCACGAGGGCTTCCACAGCACCCCTCTTCCCCTTGCCAGCCTGCTTCCCTGGATGCTGGGTGAAGCCATCCTTACACTAGGATAGGAAGCAAGATGGGAAAGAGCAGGGAAAGAAACAGAGGAAGGAAAGAGAATATGAGAAGGAAAGAGAAAAAGGGAAAGGAAGAACAGTATTCATATTTAATGGAGGAAAGTAAGAAATAATCTAGATATCTAGCAACAGGCAGATGTTAGAATATACATTTATATATATATCATAGTCATTAAAAATAGGTTTTTAGAGAATGTTTGATGGCATAGAGAAAATGTGCATAATGAATTTAAGTGGAAAATATAGGCTAAAAACTATCATTCTCATTTTTTTCCTTTTGGCCGCACTGCGAAGCATGTGGGATCTTAGTTCACTGACCAGAGATCGAACCCATGCCCCCTGAAGTGGAAGCAAGGAGTTGTAATCACTGGACCGCCAGGGAAGTCCCTCATTCTCATTGTTTAACAGTTAAAAAGTATATGTTTGTGTAAGCAAAGAAACTCTAACCGTGGTTTTATTTGTGTTATTGAGCTATAAATAATGATATTTATTGTCTTCTTTCTGTTTTTCATATTATCTAAATATTCTACAATAAACATGATCAAAAATAACACTGAATATTTCCTTTTAAAAAGTTGTAATTTCTGCGTGACTTGCATGTGGCTTATGGGACTGAAAATATGTTTTTCTTGTTCCAATATCACGTTTTTGGTCCCAATGTTCCTATCTGTCAGGTGCCTTCCTGGTGTGCAAGTGATTAAGTGCACAGATTTTCTTCTGAACAAAAAGGGAATGTTTTCAAAAGTTCTTAGGCGACCCATCCAGAAGAACTGGATAAATTCTCTGAAGAAAAAACAGACTTAGCGCACCATCTGTGTTTGATGGTCTTTTCTCTTTCTCCTTCTCCTCCCCCTCCCCCTCTTCCTCCCCTAACCCTCCTCCTCCTTCTCTCACCCTCTTTCTCTCTCCCCTGTGTTCCAGACTTGGAACAAAGCACTAAGCCAAGTCTAGCAGACTAACCTGTTTGGAGGGAAAGACAATATGTAATGTGTAGGAGATGTAAGGAATGGCAGGGAGAAATTTCTGAGTCATGAAAAGAGAAGGCATGAGCTAGACTTCAGAGGGCCATCTGAGGACAAATGGGAGGACATCTATCTTGAGGACATCCCAGGAATGAGGTTGGGTTGGGCTGGACTAGATCTTTATGATATCCTGGAAAAGAGATTTTGGTCCACATCACTTTAAAACACATCAAGAGTTTTAAAGACATATAAAGAGCCTTTAAAGATAATTTGGGCAGTGACTGCAAAACTTACCCTTCAAATTTGGAGAATCTCCATGTATATATTTGAGCAGTCCTTGATTTTCTTTATCAGTATTTCTCAAAGTAGCGTGAAGACCTTAAACATTAGATTCATCTTGGGTGCTGGTTCAAAATGCTGACTCTAGGGTCACACCCCAGATCTACCAAAGGTGAATCTCTGGGAATCTGGATTTTAACACACACTAAGAAGTCTGACACATATTAGACTCTGAGGATCATTTCTCCATATTCTGCTATTATCCATCAATGGAGGAAAATGGCCAAGGCTAGTCAGATGTGTAGAGAGCTTCATTTTTTCGTTCATCATTCAATATATATCTATATTTCCTACAATGTGTCAGGCAATAAGTCTAGTCCCATCAGATCACAGTCTAGGAGGAAAGGACATATCTGCTTAGAGTGGGGAACAATTAATGTAACTTGGGAAGGTTGCATTAGTGAGGAATATTCAGCTGCAAGTTATAGAATATCAAACCAAAAGCAGCTTTAAATTACAGATATTTAATTACCTATGAAATCAAAAAGTGTAGAGGGAAAGGATTCCGGATTTAATGAGGAGGTCAACAGTATCATTGCAGTTCTTGCCCCCTTAGCAGGATGCCGGAGTGGAGTACATGTCACCTCCTTTGCCTTAGATGAAATATTTCTTTTAATTTAACCTGAGGTCACATTAGCTTTTTTTTTTGGCAGCCACGTCAAGTCTGACTCACATAATGTCAACTAATACTCTTAGTTTTTTAATATGTGCTGCTTCTAAGCCACTTACTCTGACATGTATTTTGCACAAATTTGGTTTTATTTTTGCTGCATTGTTTTTGATATAAATTTTTAAATTTAATTTAAAAATTAACTTTTCCAAGACTGATCCCCTGCAGGATAGCCTTACAGGAAAGGAGCTCCTGCAAAGCACAGAAACTAACAGCCCACTGCTTAAAGCAATAATCCCATTCAACCACAAGGCTTGGACCCCAACCTCCCCATCATGCATCACAGGAGGAGGTGCTGCCTCAACTGTGAGTACTTCAGTGATAAACCCCACCACTGGCAATTGCAAGAATAATCCCTAGCTTCCTGATCATGCCAGGATAGGAGCTGATGCCTGTTCCCCCAAACACACATCTTGAGCTGGTAGGATGGGGCTAAACCTAAGATTCTGTCATGTCATATTGTTATTTTATCTTAGCCTCTGATTATATGAAGTGCTTTTGCCTAGTGCTTTTCTAATTATGTAGCTTAAAAATCTCTCAGCTTGAGAGTGTGGGGAGATGAAGGCAGTTAGAGTTTGCAGAACTGAGTAAAGGAAAGGAGAGAGGGACACTGAAAGAGAACCTCAGTGATCTGTAGAAAGTTCCCCTGGAGAATTCATCCAAATTGATCAGCACGTTAGTATAGGGAAAACTGCCTAAGGCTGGGGAAAGAACCATTCAAAAGGATTAGAGTGAGTGGTGCCCAGTACTCACACAGGCACAGGGGTAATGCCTGCTCCCACTAGCCAGATGGGGAAGAAAATCCTATAACTTATGGGACCTGTGGTAAAGTGTTCAGGAAAGTCTTGCTTCAATAATGAGGAATGATTACCCTCAAATGAACACTGCTGATTCCACCTAACAAATCTTAAATGCAAGACCCTAAAGGATCAAACTGTTTCCAAGTTGCTTCACTGCATTCCAGAACAAAAGTAAAGAATACAGGAAAAAAAAATATCCAGCACCCAATAAGGTAAAATTTACAATGTCTTGCATCCAATCAAAGATTACTAAGCATGCAAAGAAGGAGGAAAACAGGACCCATCAGGAGGAGAAAAGGCAATCAACTGAAAATGTCCCAGAAGTGAAAAAGATACTAGAATTATCTGACAGGGACATTTATAAGTTCAAAAAGTCAAGTAGAGACATGGGAGATGTTTATAAAAAAAAAAGATTATAGAGATGAAAATCACAATGTCTAAGATGAAAAATACAGTGGATGGGATTAATGACAGATTAGACATAGCAGAAGAAAAGAAAGCTTGGAGATTTAGCAAGAGAAACTTTCCAAAATGAAATACACAGAGAAAAATTAATTTTAAAAAATGAAAAGAGCCTCAGTGAGGTGTGGGAAAATGTCAGGTGACTAATATACATGTAATTATAATTCCCAAAGCAGGGGAAGGGGCAGAAAAAATATTTGAAGAAACAACAGCTGAAATATTTACAACTGTGATGAAAACTATAAACGAGAAACATGAAGAAAACTACCCTAAAGCATATCATTATCAGTTGCTGAAAACCAAGCACAAAAAGGAAAGCCTTAGGGCTTCCCTGGTGGCGCAGTGGTTGAGAGTCCGCCTGCCAATGCAGGGGACACGGGTTCGTGCCCCGGTCTGGGAAGATCCAACATGCCGCGGAGCGGCTGGGCCCGTGACCCATGGCCACTGAGCCTGCGCGTCTGGAGCCTGTGCTCCGCAACGGGAGAGGCCACAACAGTGAGAGGCCGGCGTACCGCCAAAAAAAAAAAAAAAAAAAAAGTAAGCCACAGGGCAGCAGTAGCATAAAGGTTATGGGGGAGGGATGGAAGTCTACTCTTGAAAGGTTCTTATTGTCTATGTGAAGTCGTATAATCTCACTTAATGTATTCAATAAACCCTGAAGCAGCCACTAAAATTTTTAAAAAGTGTTAAGACTTAATGAGCCAACAAAGGAGATAAAATGAGATCATAGAAAATACTCATTAAACCAAAAGAAGGCAGAAAAAGAGGGAAAAGGAGCCAAGAATACATAGGACACATAGACAATAAATAGTGAATTGATAGTTGATTCAACCCTAAAAAAATTAATAACAACATTAAATCTAAATTGCTCTAAACATTCCACATAAAAGGCAGAGATAGTCAGATTGGGTAAAAAAGCAAGACCTAATTACATGCTGCCCTTAAATTGCACTTAAATATAAACAAATAAATAAATATAAATAAACAAAAAAGTAAATAAATTTTAAAAGATATACCATGTAACAGTAGTCAAAAGAAAGCTGGAGCAGCAATACTAATATCAGGCAAAGTAGATTTCAGAGCAATGAATATTACCAAGAAGGTCATTTCATAATGATGAAGGGGTCAATTAATCAAGAGGGCATGACAATTCTAAATGTGAATAATAAGTGTTGTAAAATAAATGAAGCAAAAACTCAGAGGCTGCAAGAAGAAGCAGAAAAATCCACAATTACAGGCATATATTTCAGTGCCCATTCTCTCAATAACTGACAGAATAAACAGAATCAGCAAGGATATACTAGACATTTGAGAGCACTTTACCCAACTACAGCAGACTACATGTTATTTTCAGGTGCCCAGAGAACACTTACTGAGACAGACCCTAGTCTAGGCCATAAAGCACAACACAATAAATTTAGAAGGAATCAAGGCATAGAGAAGACATTCAGAATGGAGAAATAATGTCACTATAGATTCAACAGATATCATAAGAATTATAAGGAAATATTATGCACATCTTTATGCTTATAGATTACATCACTTAGATGAAATGCACAAAGTTTTTGAAAGTCACAAAGCTCACTGAAGAAGAAACAGGTAATCTGAAAAGTTCATATCAAAGAAATTGAATCTGTAGTTTTAAAACTTCATACGAAGAAATTGCTAGGCGCATATGGGTTCACTGTTGAAGTCTACAATCTAACAAAAAATAAGACCAATTCTGCTCAATCTCTACCAGAAAATTGAATGAGAGGGAATACTTCTCAACTCAATCTATGAGTCTGACATTATCTTAATATCAAAACTAGACAAGGACGTTACAAGAAAATAAAACTGTACAGCCCAAAATCCATTACAGATATAGTTGCAAAAAAATTTAACAAAACTTTAGAAAATTCCATCCAATGATACATAAAAAGGATACATCATGACCAAGTGAGGTTTAACCCAGGAATGCATAGCTGGCTTAACATTCAAAAACCAATCAGTGTAATTCACCATGTTAACAGACTAAATAAAAAAAGAAAACTGCACATATATCCCAGAAGATGTGGAAAAGTATTTGACCAAATCCAGCATCCAACCCTAATAAAAACTCACATCAGGGCTTCCCTGGTGGCACAGTGGTTAAGAATCCGCCTGCCAATGCAGGGAACACGGGTTCGAGCCCTGGTCCACGAAGTTCCCACATGACGCAGAGCAACTAAGCCCGTGTGCCACAATTACTGAGCCTGCGCTCTAGAGCCTGCGGGCCACAACTACTGAAGCCCGTGCACCTAGAGCCCATGCTCCACAACAAGAGAAGCCACCGCAATGAGAAGCCCACACACGGCAACGAAGAGTAGACCCCGTTAACCGCAACTAGAGAAAAGCCCTCACATAGCAACAAAGACCCAATGCAGTCAAAAATAAAATAAATAAATTTATTAAAAAAACCAAAAACCAAACCACAACAACAAAAAAACTCACATCAAACTAGGAATAGAAGGGAACTTCTTTAGCCTTGAAACGGGGCATCTACAAAATACCTATAGCTAACATCATACTTAATCATGATTGAACAGCTTCCCTAAAAGATCAGGAAGATGACAGTCATTTCTGCTCTTACCACTTCTATTCAACATTCTACTGGAGGTTCTAACCAATGGAATAAAACAAGAAAAAGAAACAAAATTCACCCAGATTAGCAAGGAATAAGTAAAACTTATTCACAGATGACATGATTAGTGGCATCTACAAAAGAGCTACTAGAACGAATAAATGAGTTTAGAGAGTTTGCAGAATACAAGATCAATATACCAAAAAAACTCAACTATGTGTCTAAATACTAGCAATGAACAACTGGAAACTGAAATAAATAAAATAAATGCCATACTCTCTTAATCAAAAAAAAATGAACTACAAAACAAGCAATCTGATTTTAAAATGGACTTAGAACCTGAATGGACATTTTTTTCAAAGAAGACATACAGATGACCATCAGGTACATGAAAAGGTGCTCAGTGTCACTAATCATAAGGGAAATGCAAATCAAAACCACAAAGAGATATTACCTCACACCTGTAAAATGGTTGCTGTCAAAAAGATGAGATAACAAGTGTTGGTGAGTATGTAGAGAAAAGGGAACACTTGTGCACTGTTGGTGGGAAGGTAAACAACAACGTGGATGGATCTCAAAGTAAGTATGCTGAGTAAAAGAAGCCAGAAAATAAAGAGTATATACCATATGATTCAGCTTATACAAAGCCCCATAAAATGCACACTAATCTTTAGTGACAGAAAGCAGACAAGCAGTTGCCTGGGAGGGAGGAGAGGAGAGTTTATAAAGGGAAACAAGGAGATTCTGGGGGGTGATGGACTGTCCATTATGTTGATTGAGGTGATAGTTTCATGGATGTATATATACATAGGTCACATTGATCAAACTGTACACTTCAAATATGTGCAGTTTATTTTAGGTCAAATATACCTTAATAAATTCATTAACAACAATTTTTAAATGGCCCTCAAGTCAAGGACCGGGGTCCTGCTGCTGGAGTCTGAAGTCCTTAGCAGGCCTGGTTTGTGTGCTGCATGGTCCTTAGTCCTTGTTTGCACGTTTGTATTGAGGGCATGAGGAGACTCTCGCCTGATGGAAGGCAGGATGCCCCTCAAGTTCTCAAGGGAGCAGCTGCCCTGCTCAGGAAACCTGGGCTCCTGGTTTTCCTTAGAGAGGGACTGATGAGCAGAATGTGTCAGAAATCCAAGGAGACTTGAGCCCTTTTCATGTGGGCAATGGTAGAAGCAACTGGTTGACCATCCAGAGAAGACAACCTCAGGGAGTAGTTTTATCTGGCTCTGAACTTCCCAATGGTGAGAACCAGGACTGGGACTGAGAACTACTGTGAGAGAATTATTTCACCTCAGTCAAAGAAATCTCTCGTTAGTGATTTCATCCCTCTGGGTGGCAGTAAGGTCTCCATCACCAGAGGCATTCCATTCTAGACTGGACAATGCCGGGTTAGGATTCTGTAGAAATAATGGGAACACTCTCAGGAAGTTGGGTTCCAGGACTTTGAGGGTCCCTTCCAGCCCTTTAAATCTTTGATTTTCTACTTAAAATCCCCATGTATTCTGTGTGCTGTGGTTACTAGACAGGTTATTATTACATTGACATTGGGAAGATTCCATAGGAAAGACTTGAAAGAAACACACACACACACACACACACACACAGTCATTAAAAAGTCTCAACTTCAGGGAATTCCCTCGTTGTCCAGTGGTTAGGACTCCACGCTTCCACTGCAGGGGGCACGGGTTCAATACCTGGTCAGGAACTAAGATCCCACAAGCCATGCAGCGTGGCCAAAAAAAAAAGCCTTAACTTTAAAACTCACTTTACTGAGTGTTAGCCCTCATCACACTGCCTTCCACTAGAATTCTGGAAAGTTATTCTGGAAGAGATGTACCTGCCTCTAAACCAGATCTGGGAGCCTGAGGAGCAGATAACAGGAGTTGCTACCCCTATACCAGGAAGTACAGCAGGGGCTCTTCCCAAAGCTGTAATGGGAGACCAGCATTCCCAAGTAGACCAGCATTCTGACGCCCAGCCCAGCCCTCTGCTTCACGTGGAAAGAGAGGAATATCCAAGGGGACTCATATAATGGAACCACTGCCCATCTCACGATGCTCAAAGCACCATGATGGCTATGACTCTTGAACGAAGCTTCCTACAGATGTCTCCCCCCAGGGAAAGAGACGGGAGGAAGCTGATAGAAATTGATCATAAACAGGAACACAATTCTCTTAGTATTCCTTCAAAATTACTCAGTGTCTTTCAGTTCATTCTGGGAATCCACATATTTGTGATAAAACAGGACAGGTTCTCTCTCAAGGGGGAGCTTTGGTTTGCGGGGTCTAAGGAGAGGACAGAGACCAAATCCCCCAGCAGCACTCTCACGTTTCCTTCTGTGGCAATGAGATGATTAGGTTCAGAGGGCTGTTGGGAATCAAATCAGAAAAACATCAAATAATTCTAGGGCATTTTATTTCCTCTAATTTCCATTTATACCTGAGAGGAAATGAACATCTTAACAGCCCAAGAGAGTGAAACTGTCAGATGCCATTGCCAGCGTGGGAGAGAGAAACAAGCGGCTGAGGTGAGGGGGGCTGCGGGGTGGCAGGCTCCCTCCCGTGCAATCTGCAAAGACCTTGTGACAGCCAGGGAGGTAGGCTAGCTCATCGCAGGGAGGCTGGAAGGGGTCGTTCCACCAGAACCTGTGTCTCAACTTTCTGGGGGCAGCCTTGGGGGACCCAAAGCTCACAAGTCACAGGGCCCTCCCCCAACCCTCTCCAGTTCGTTTGTCCAGCGCACATCGGGCCGCAGGAAGTCTGCCTTGGTTTCCCGGCAGGTCCTACTAGAAATCCAGCCCTGCTCCAATAAGGCACTGGCCCCTGCCCACTCCTGCCGCCCACCTTCCTCTGGGTTCTTTTCCAACTTTCCCTTCTCGTTCCAGGTGCTGGTGAGAGTCTGACTAATAAGGGATGACCCTGAGATCACACTGTGGAGGTCTCTGTACCCCTATCCCGGGCTGTGTGCCTCCCTCCCTGGGTGTGATTCTGTTTCCCATGTCCTCTCAGGCTGCTGGCATTTCTTCACGTGCCATCCTTTGGGGCCAGGCTTGGGGGCTGCTTCTGGCTTCCCTCCTGTGATGGTTAATGTTATGTGTCCACTTGACTGGCCATAGGACGTCCAGGTGAAACGTTATTTCTGGGTGTCTCTATGAGGTTTCCTTTTTTTGGCCTCACCACGCGGCTTGTAGGATCTAAGCTCCCCAACCAGGGATCGAACCCAGGCCCTGGCAGTGGTAGTGCCAAGTCCTAACCACTGGACCGCCAGGGAATGCCCCATAAGAGATTGTTTCCAATGAGATTAGCATTTGCCTCAGTGGACTCAGTAAGGTAGATCCACCCTCTCCAGTGTGAGTTGGCATCATCCAAGCCATTGAGGGCCAAAAGGCGAGGAAGTAGGAATTCACCCTCTTTTGCTTTTCTGCCTCAGTGCTTCAGCTGGCGTATTTCATCTCATTTTCTCCTGACCTTGGACTTGGATTTACACCACTGGCTCCTGTGGTTTCTAGATCTTCAGACTCAGACTGAATTTTACCATCACTTTGCTGGGTCTCCAGCTTGTAGATGGCAGACTGTAGGACTTCTCAGGCCCCATAATTGCATGAACTAACTTCTTTTAATCAAAATGTCTAACCTCGGGCTTCCCTGGTGGCGCAGTGGTTGAGAGTCCGCCTGCCGATGCAGGGGACACGGGTTCATGCCCCGGTCTGGGAAGATCCCACATGCCGTGGAGCGGCTGGGCCCGTGAGCCATGGCCGCTGAGCCTGCGCGTCCGGAGCCTGTGCTCCGCAACGGGAGAGGCCACAGCAGTGAGAGGCCCGCGTACAACAACAACAAAAAAAGTCTAACCTCCTATTGATTCTCTTTCTCTTGAGAACCCTGACTGGTACACCTACCTCCCTACCCTGCAGGCCCATGTTGCTGAGGCCCTCCTGTTGGGTCTCAAAGCCAAGTTCTCCAGACCAGGATGCACACACATGGCACAGGTACAGGTCATTGCTCCCATCTGCCCTGGTTTGGTTCTGAGTCAGGTGTAAGCATGGAAAGTTACCAGGACATTTATTTCCAAAGCCCAGCGTCGTATGTTCTCTTTTAAAAAATTCAGGTGGGGTGGGAGAGGGTTGGATTAGGAGTTTGGTATTAGCAGATGCAAACTGGTATATATAGAATGGATAAACAACAAGGTCCTGCTGTGTAGCACAGGGAACTATATTCAATATCCTGGGATAAAGCATAATGGAAAAGAATATGAAAAAGAATGTATATATATGTATAACTGAGTCACTTTGCTGTACAGCAGTAATTAACACATTGTAATTCAACTATACTTCAATAAAAAGTACATTAAAAATAAATTAAAAAGAAAAAGATATCATTTAACAATAAAGGGATTATAAGAGGAAAAAAATAAAAATAAAAAAATTCAGGTGAAAAAAAAATTCTTGTGTTATCTCTTTGGTGAAATGAATTGACAACCAAAACTCAGGCTTCCATGTAAGAAAGAGAGGATACACTTGCCAGATCCTGACAGAGTTGTAAGCTGTTTGCACCGGTTTAGATGTAAGGACCTCAAAATACACGATTCATCAGAGCATCTGGGGTTGCCAGGTTCCAAGATGTAGGTGATCCTAGTGACACACAGGGCAGACTCCCAATCAAGACACATCCTCAGCAAAGTACCACCTGGAGGCGGTGGAGTGCAACTCAGCTGGATTTGGGGGAGCTCTTCTGGAGCCCCATATATGCCACTCCCTTGCAGTGGAGCATGCTCTGAGTAATCTTTCCTCTCCTTCTCCTCCAGCAGCAGGAACGGTAACATTTCCTTATACTTGAGCAGACCCCCTTTGTCTTAGAACATTCCGCCTTCATCTTTACCTGAGATAATAAAGCTACAGAAGATAAGATGAGGTTTCTGAGGTCCAAGGAGGAATTGAAAATTGCTCCCCCCATCCCTTTCGAGGATCTTCCAGCTCCTGTCCCCGAATGTGTGTTGCTATGGTGATGGGAGGAATGGGAGATGGTGACATGTCACAATGGGAAATGAGGTTTTGAAGGTTTAATGAGTCTTCTCCAAAATGCACTCCTTTTAGCAAGCTAGCAGGTGTCCCATGATCCAATGGGCTAGTAAGAAAATCTCCTTAGAGTTTTCAACATATAAATTTGTCTTCTTTAAGTGACCAAGAGCATCTGTATCAGTCCGTTTTTGCCCTGTTGTGCTGTAGCAATGGACAACTCCAAAACCGCAGGAGCTTATAACCACAAACTTTTGCTTCTTGGCTGTGGCTCTGGTCCAAGCGTCTTCATCATTCTAGGGAGGTGAGCAGAAGGGGACAGGCCATTTTCTTGGCAAAGGGGGAAGGAAAAGAGCGGGTAGAAACACTCACTGGTTCTTAAAACTTCTGCTGGGCTACGATGGATGTCCTATCTGATCACATACCACTGGCCAAAGTAAGTCCAACAGCCCAGCCTGAAGCCAGCGGGACAGGAGGGGCGTCCACCCCTCCCATAGAGGAGGCACCAGGGAGGTTGCTGAAGTGATGGGCCCAGAGAGAGGCAGTGAATATGTGGACAAATCGTATAAACTACCACAGCCCCCAGGCAGCCACAGTCACTTGAAAGGGGGCCCTGGTCTGCTGACACCACATATCAGGGCAAAAGTATCAAAGGTACAAAATATTTTGAATCCACTGGAAGAAAACTGCGATATAGAAATTATGAGTCATTCAGAAATGTTCTTGTTGCAGATTGGTATACCTTAAAAGGAAAAACTGGTGCTGCTCAAACTCAGAAAACCACTTAGGGCCTTTTGAAAACCAAAAGAGGTGCCAAGGCATTTTGAAAGAGGCCATTAATAATAGACATGGCAAGTTACCCCTGACTTATTAAAAAAGAGAATGATTTTATAAATGAGGCCATTAGGAAGGATGTGTGAGACATTAGGGCTCTAAGAACTGCCTGAATAGGAGGGAAGGGAAGGGAAGGAGGACAGTTAGAAATCTGTTATTTGGTGAGTTTGCTAAAGGAAATAATGCCCATGGTGATGCTTCGGCAGGTGATAATGGCTTCGCAAGGGGCCTGCCCAGAGCTGGGCACTGCCGAGGAAGGTGATGGCGACTCAGACTCCCGCTGGGGGTCATGTCTGGGTGGGGGAGGGGAGGCAAACATTTAGATCAATAAAAGACAACCCATGGGCAACGGACAATATTAGAAGTATGTACAGGGACTTCCCTGGTGGTCCAGTGGTTAAGACTCCACCCTTCCAATGCAGGGGGCACGGGTTCAATCCCTGGTTGGGGATCTAAGGTCCCACATGCTGTACGCACACCCCCCCAAAAAAGAATTGTGTACAAACAAAGGGGCAGTTCCTTCAGGTGGGAGCACAGAGGGCCTTTGAGGGGCCCTACTACCTTGGCCGTGTGTTGAAGGGACAGGCAAGCAGGACAAGGCGGGGCTGGGAGGGGACTCAAGGTGAGGGAACCTCAAAGGCAGTTGGATAAACAGGCTTGTGGTTCAGAAGAGAACCCGGGGTTGGGGCCATCCATGTGGAAGTGATCCAGACTCGAGAGGGCCAGGCAGGAAGGCTGAGGTCACAGGGTGTGGGGTGGAGAGGAACAGGGAGATGGAAAGCCAGGGCGAGAATCACCATGGCGGGCAGGAGGTGCCGGCAGGATGCCGGGAGGGGGAGGTGAGAGCGGAGTGGCCCTGGGACCAAAAGCTAGAGAGTCAGGCAGGATGAAGGGGGCATCTGTTAGCTTTGAGGTTGAGGCATCACCGGGGACTTCGCTGAAGCGGATTTGGTGGTGTGGCTGGAGCAGACAACGCAGGGAACTAACTGGAGGTGAGAAAGGGGGATTCTTCACCTTGCCTGACTTTGTATTCCTCAGGGGATGGGAAAAACGAAGCTTGATTTCACACAAACATGTCCAGTTGTTGTTTGGGGGAAACCTGAAACAATGAGGGACGGGGTCAGGGCTCATGAAATAGAGAACGTGTTTGAAAGCTTTTTAACCATAGAGGGAGGGCGACGGGGGCCTCGGCACCCCCAGGAGAAAGGGGTCTGCCCTGCACACGCACAAATACCCCGATGCCTGTTTCCCCATCCCCACAGTGTGCAGATCCCACCGGGTCAGGGAAGTGGCCTGTTAATGAGATAAAATCTAAAAGCATTATAAACACACACTTTATTTTCTTTCTAGGCATGTCTGTGTGAGGCAGTGATTTTGGGGGGTATTTTCTTATTTTCCAATAAAATTAAATAAACACACATGAGCTTTGGTAAACAGAGCACAGTAAAATGAGCGTGCGGGGATGAGGGCTTGATGCGATTTTCTCTTGGTATTTAATGAAGTACGTTTTATTCCTCCCTTCATGCCCTGCCCTGCTGCAGACAGCATCGCTATTCCACCCCACACAGTAGTATCTGTACCATGATGAATTACATCAGCATCCCCTCCTCCTGGAACGATGGGCTCTTTCAGAGGGGATGCGGGGAAGAGTGGGACAGGATGCCGTGGCCAAAGAAATGACAAGTTTGAGATTCTGAGTCATGAACTGTCATAATTAGGAGGCAGACAGAGTGCATGCTGCCGCTGCTGTATTTGCTGCCTGTTCCCTGTGAAAGCTTTGGGAATTAAAATAATAGGCCTTTAAAACAAGAGCCGGGTAGGGCTCTACCTAATGGCCTGCACACAGCGCGTCAGCAGCAGACAGACCCAGACAGACTTGTGGCCTGGAGAAGACAGGCTGAAATGTCACCTCCAGGAACCACCCCCTGCCACCCAAGGCAAAGGAGCAAGAAAGAACCCAAGAAGAGGGTCCCCAGGCCCAGGGGAAGGTGTGTATGTCCCAAGGAGTGAAAGGTGGAGAGAGTTTTATCATCTGTACAGGCTCCAGCTGCAGCATGGATGCTCACGTAGCTGTGGGATGACACGGGCCTGCAGCATGGCAGCCCTGGGCTGCTGGGGTCACAGGAGCCATGGGGCTGGCTTGGAGTGAAAGGAGCCACAGAGGGAAGGCCCCAGAGAAATGGGAGAAAAGATGCTGAGCCAGGCCTCACAGGAGATCTTCCTCCAACCAGACTCAGCAGGACAGAAGAGAAGGCCTCTCTGGGTCAGGGACATTACCAGGAGAGGTGGCAGCCAGGTGGCAGTCAGTGGGCTTTCGCTAGTGAAGTGCTACTAGATTAGCCAAGACTTTACTGCAAGTGATAAAACCAGCTCCGGTGAACCCAAGTGAAAGACGTGACTTGTCGCTCCCCATAAGGGCGGCACGTGGGGAAGCTGTGCAGAGGGATGCCTGGATACGGGCATCGAGCCCTGGCAGGACACGGGCTCTGTGTCTCAGATCAGCCTCTGCAGGCTTGACTTGAAGAAATCCAGGGAAGGCCTTCCATCGGTTCCGCTCACATCTGGACCCATCCCCAGACCCAGGGGGCGGGCATAGCCACTGCCCTGGTTCAGGGTCATGTGGCCAATCTCAGGGCCAGGAGGGGCAAGGGGAGACTACGAGCATAGCCTCCGCCAGACACCCCCCCATACAGTGGGTGACGACCCGTGCATACCCCAAAAGTCAGGGTGTCACCGTGGGCTGAACAAAGAATAAATGCCCCACAGAGCAGCCCACACCACCCACTGCAGGTCTGAAGGACTTCACGTCTCTCTGAATGAAGAATTCCCGAGTGGAATGAGCACTCATCACTGCCGCTCTCAGAACAACCAAATGGGCCGTGAGGCTCAGCTCTGATTAAGGGTGGCTCTCCTTCAGAGCCGGGGTGGTGGTGGAAGAGGTGGCGATCCGTAAAACAAAAGCAGGCTTTTTCAGAGCTCTGAATCTGCCCGTGCTGCCCTTTGGCCGGAAATGGCCTTTACTTGCCTTCTTCCTCTGGTAAACTCCCATTCATCCTTCAAGACACAGTTCAAATGTCACCTCCTCCATGAAGCTCTCCATTCTCCAAGACAAAGCTAGTTTCTCAGTCCTACTCCCAGGTTCCAAGACTACTTTGCATTTAATTTGCTGATTTTTAATCCCTGGCTCATGGGTATTGCTTTTCTCCTGGACAGGGCAGGCACCGAGTCTTACGATGTGAAGCTCCTCTTCCAGCACCCAGAGCAAGAACCTGGCCCTCAGCAGGTGCTCCATACCTGTTTGGTGGGTTGGTGAACTACACACACAAGATATATATTCTTTGCAGCAGGTGGAGTCGTTGTCCACCTTCTTTGCTCCTAATAGTACCTACCTCCCACACTAGAGGCTGAAAATGCCAGATGCTTGTGCTCTCCACCTCCCTTGCAATTGGAGGTTGTCAACTGACCCATTTATGGTTAATAGACTTAAAGAGACGTCTCTAAGGGGTTTTTCCCTTTTTGATTAATAGAGCAACTCAATAGAGGAGAGCCCTCTTCCTCATCCATTTCCTTCCAGGCTTTGAACACAACTGTGAGAGAATGTGATGCCTGGAACTTTGGCAGCCATTTTGAGACCATGGGGCAACAGTCTGAAAAGAAAAGTCAACATGTCCTAAAGGGTGTGGTGGAAAGCTTGGAAACTGCCTGGGTCTTCAATTATTCATCCCTAGATTCAACCTGGAAACCACCTACCTCCAGATTGCTTATGTGAGACAATAAAAATTCCTACTGTTTGAAACCACTAGTTCAAAACCACTAACTCTGTTACTGGTAGCAGAGAGCATGCTGACTGCTACATGCTTTCATGCCATGACAGCAGTTCGGGACTCTATAGTATAAACATCTTTTTCCGTCTAGTACCAGTTTAGAAAAATGAGAGGACAAAACCACCTAAAAATCAAACATGAAAATATTGCCCATGTTGTTACCAACTATCAATCATTTCAAGTAAAGTACACAGTGATCAATAATGTTCTGTGGCTTGAGTATAAACCCAGAGGTCAGAACTCCTGAGCATGTGCGTCTAAGCCACTAGAACCTGCTCGGTATGGCTCCTGTCCTTTGGGGACCATCACAGCCAAGGCTCTGATCCTGAAGAAAGGGCGATACGAATAAGGATGCCCTGCCACCAGGGTAATATCTTACTCAATAAGATGCTCAAAGTCTATGAGTTCTGGAAATGTGTTGAAAAGCTCTGTGCTAAGTTGCCTTGGGTGAAAAAACTTAAGGCCAACGTGTACTTTAACCAGCAAGCCAATGAAATCATCTGAATGAGGTTAACTGCAAACTCAAAAGTTTGAATTCAGAAGCTGAGCAGGAGCTGGTCAGGGGGATGGAGGAAAGGATGGGAATTAGAGATGGAAGCAGTGGCACAAGCTATTCCACTGGACCGGTGGTGAGGTGTGTCAGGCTGAGGAGTGTGGACTCGACAACGGGCTTAAAGGAGGAATGGGAGGGTTTTGGAAGGGACATGGTCAGATGTGCATTCGAGAACTTTCATTCCGGCAGCCTGTCTGGTGGCTAGACAGAAGGAGGGAGATGGAGTTTGGGGTGAGGCAGGGAGTTACAGCTCTGACCAGTGCCTGCCATTTAACCCCCGAGCCTGGAGGCAGAGGTCCTGCACAGAGCCTGGCATGTAGTCAGGCAGGAAAGACAGGCCCGGGCCCAAGGACAGCCTCCCCGTGCATAGGTATTAGGCAGAAGGCAAAGGCACCTCCTTGGTTTGCACTTAAGGAGGCCATAACGTGTGGAGGAATGGCATCTAAAACAGAACCTCTGTAGCATCTGCACAAGAAACTCTGACCATGGAAACCGTGGAGCATGCGCAATAAAAATGCACAGGTTGATAATGACCCTGTACAGCCTTCCACATGTAGCCACTAGACTACTAAGGGACAATTTAAGGGAAAACAGCTCTTAGAGCACATATGCGGTGGCTTCAGGAGACAAATGCGCTTATGCCACCTGGTGCAATCCAGGCCCCACCTCAACCCTCCCCTCAATGAATAGTCCACCCCTAATCAAAAGACCCCCATCCATTCAAAGGGGTAAAATAAGATAAAAGGGTGAATCAATAACCCTGCAGTGGACTTCCTGGTGGCACAGTGGTTAAGAATCCACCTGCCAATGCAGGGGACATGGGTCCAATCCCTGGTCCGGGACGATCCCACATGCCGTGGAGCAACTAAGCCCGTGCGCCACAACTACTTGGCCTGTGCTCTAGAGCTGGCGAGCCACAACTACGGAGCCTGCACTCTAGAGCCCGTGAGCCACAACTACTGAGCCCGCATGCCACAACTACTGAAGCCTGCGCGCCACAACTACTGGAGCCCGTGAGCCACAACTACTGAGCCTGCGAGCCACAACTACTGAAGCCCGCGTGCCATAACTACTGAAGCCCGCACTCCTAGAGCCCATGCTCTGCAACAAGAGAAGCCACTGCAATAAAGAGTAGCCCTGGCTCGCTGCAACTAGAGAAAGCCCGTGTGCAGCAAGGAAGACCCAACGCAGCCAAAAGTAAAAAGATAAATAAACAAACACACGAATAAATATATTTTTTAAAAGTAAATAAATAAATAACCCTGCAGTGCACCCCTCGCTCATGAGGACGCCCGCACTCTTCTCTGAGTGTGTTCTTTGCCTCCATAACCTGCTTCTTTGTTTCCTTTGCTCCTCAGCCTCAGTGTGTGCATGTGTTTCTTCCTTTGCATTTTGTGTTCCTTGCCCCAATTCTTTTGGATGAGTTGAGTTTTGATAAGCTTTTCTGGTTATCAGTAGGAAGGGCTCTCAATACACGGCCAGTGTATCTGATCATGTGTCTCCCCAGCACCGTGTGCAGGCTGGGGGCTAAGGAGAGCACAGCCCCCAGAGGAATGCCGCTGGGTTCCATCTGCCACGCCAAACACTCCAACCCCAAAGATACAGCACACGCTTGCCAGGACCCTGCTCCCGTGGCCTCAGAGCTGCGCCTTCGCCACCTGCGCTGCCCAGCAGACTCATGAGGCCTTGCTCTTCACACTGAACCCCAGTTCCCAGCCCCACACTGGGGCTCAGACTGTGTCACAAAGGAAGTGCTGACTTCTGGTCCCCTGGGAAGAGGCTGGGTCAGAGACTAGTCAGTGGAGCCCAAGGTCCTGGCAAGAAATGTGCCAGGTGCCTTAAGGCCTTGCCCCCAGGGATCCCTATTCTGTGCACGGCAGGTAAGTGGCAAGAGTTCCAAGGCCACCCCGCACCCTTCAGACACCACAACCTGACCGCAGGGCTCCGGCACTCAAGCCAGAGGTGAACGCCCCCAGTGCAGTGCTTGGGTGAGCTGAACCCTGCTGGCGTGATGTCATGAAGCCCCTTCTGCCCCGCTGCTCCAGCGTGATGCTCCTGAGCCCTCCTCTCTGTGGCCTCACTTCCCCCTTCTCTGGGGGCAGATGGGGGGTGTGAACACGGTGAGACTGGCATTTCCTAATCCCTCTCTGAGCCGGGGTCCCACGTTGGGAGACAGCCCAGGCCCTCTTCCTGCCTGAGTGGGGGGCAGATCAGGAAACTGCAGCTCCTCCTGGCAGGAGTGGGGAGGGGAGGGACCAGTTGCTGAAAAAAAAAGTTCCATTTTTCAACAGTCCAAGTGATTTTTTTTTTCCCACTTCTCCTTAGCCAGCAATCGGAGTACAAATCTAGTAGTCCTCAATGAGAGCCAGTTAATAGCTACGCAATTAATTCACTTCCTCAATAAGAGAAAAGTGAAAGCGTTAGCTGGAGCTTCACAGATGAGACTTCTCAGAAACTAGAGAAGGAATCACAAGATGTTTGCCTGCTCCGATTTTCCACAAATACATGCTCCTGTCTCACCCGGAAGTGGGTAGCTTCCCTCACTGCCCGTTGCAAACATACCTGCCTTAGACTGAGGTCTGTGGCCACTGTAAGTTCTCTTTCTCTAACATCTAAGCTGGAATTCTTGGAATCGGTGAGGAGAAATCTAAACATGCTAGGGTTCCTTCCAAACAAGAGGGTCTTTTTCTCCAGAAAAGGCAGTGAAATTTACAACACGGTACCAAACAGCTTCAAAACCTAGTCATGAGAGTAGCGTACTTTATTAATAATGAATGAAAGGAAATCAGTAAAGGACAAAAACACCAAGCAGGCTAATAGCCAAGATTAGTCACTGCCAACTTATATTAAATCAACGGTGCCCGGGGAAGGGTTCATCAATTTGTATTTAAATAAAAAGTGAGAAAAGCAACCCAGCACACAAAGAAAAACAAAAAAAGACGAATCTTTCAGCTGACAAAATATGCAGTTTTGAATATATTTAACTCCAACTATAGGCTGAATTCCAACTTCAGGATCTTATTTAAGGAAAAAGCTTAGAGTCTGACTCTACAAGGTAGAAAACACATTCCCTCATACCTTTTATTGTGCTAGTCTAATTAAGATAATACATATTCATTTATACGTTGCTTCATACATAGGATTTTTATATAATTAAGGTGATAACTATGATTTTCTATTCTGTATTTTAAACTTAGCATTATATCATAAACATCTTCTGTCATTAAAAACTTTCACTGGTGCGAGCACTGCACTACGAGTATTGACCAGGACCCCTATCCGAGGGATGTTTTGCTGTCATCCTCTTTGGCTCACTTCTCACTGGCCTCTGGAACTGTTCTCCGGTCTTTTCTTGATCTGCCCCGTCCCCCAACTCCCCCGGGATTCTGTGACTCCACAGGCCTGGCTACTCTACTGTCTCCCCTGTTGAAGATGTCAGGGGACTTCTTTCCCTGTCCCACCCCTACCTGCTAGAGTTCCTGGAGACGTGGCCCCTCCTCCTCGTTTTATACTCTCTCCGAAGATGACCTCCGCCCTCCTTAAGGCTCCAAGTATAACCTACACCATGATGATTCACACATTTCTTCCACCCCAGAACTGTATGCCTGACCGCTGGCTTGACCTTCCCCTTGGAAATTTTGGGCAGTTCCAAGCCTATCTGTCCACAAATGAACTCAGGATCTCCGCCAGGCCTGGCCCTCTTCCAGTCTCAGCCTACAGAGCGCCACCATCTTCTCTCCTGTTCTCAAGCCAAAAACCCAGGAGTCATCCTTGACGACTTATCCCTCCTGCCTGCCCACACTCCACACTCCCCCACCCCCATCTAGCCAAATTGTGGCCAAATCCACCAGTGTTTCCTCCTAAGGTCTCTTTCAAATCTACCCACTGCCCTCCATTCCAACCACCAGGGTCAGCATGCAGGGGCGTGCACTGCACAAATGCTACCACCTGGGCTATCACTTCTGGCCTGTTCTACAAGAACACCTACCAACTCATCCCCTTCCCTTTTGGTCTTTCCAGGCCATTATCCAACCCCAAAGCTACAGTGATCTTCTTAAGATGCAAATCTAATCATGCTGTTCCTTTGCATAATTGTTCTTAGGGCTTAGACTGGCTTGCATCTCCCTGAGTCATCACTGTTATGTTCTCCTGGTTCCCCTGCATGGCCTGGCCTTCTCCTACATCTTCTGCAGCATTCTCCAGCCACTGAGGCCTTCCTACAGCTACTCAAAGGTACCACGACCCTTCCCCACGTGGTCTTTGAGCATGCTCAGTCCTCTACCTGCAGTGTTCTTCTTCCCGTCCCTAGATCTCTTACATTGTTTTTATATCTACAAGGGGTTCTGAAAGTGTGGTCTCTTAGCAGCATTTGCATAACACAGAAACCTGTTAGAAAAGCAAATTCTTCTGCATTGCACACCTACTATATCAGAAACTCTGGAGTGGGGTCCAGAAATATGTTTTAACAAGCCCTCCGAGTGACTCTGATGCATGAGAAAGTTGGAAGCCATTGGTCCAGAAAGGCCTTCGTCACCCAAGGTTTCTTCTGAGCTTTTTGTTTCATTTGACTCTTTTTGGTATTTAGTATAAAGACCAAAACTACATAATTTTTCTCCCAAATCTCCATTGATTTATCCTACATTCCTTATCTTATATCCTATACTGCTTTCATAAACATTAAGGTTTGCCTCTGTGCTTTTTAAAAAAAAACTTTATTGAGATATATTTCATATACCTTAAAATCCACCCATTTAAAGTGTATAGTATAGTTTTTAGTATATTCACAAAGTTGTGCATTCATAGCTGATTTTAGCTATTTGCATCTTTCTGTTTTCTTGGTGAGTCTAGCTAAAGGTCTGCCAATTTTGTTGATTTTTTTTAAAGAACCAACTTCTGATTTCACTAATTTTTTCTTTTTCTTTTCTTTCCTTTCATTTATTTCTGCCCTAGTGTTTATTATTTTTTTCCTTTAGCTCACTTTGAGTTTAGTTTTTCTTTTTCTAGTTCCTTAAGATGGAAGGTTAGGTTATTAATTTGAGATGTATCTTCTTTTTAATGTAGGCATTTACAGCTATAAATTCCCTCTAAGCACTATATTAGCAGCATCCCATAAGTTTTGGTATGTTGTGTTTTCATTTTCCTTCATCTCAAAAATCTTTCCTAATTTCCTTGTGATTCCCTCTTTGACCCATTGTTTGTTTAGGACATTGGCTAATTGCTACATATTTATGAATTTCCCAAATTTTCTTCTGCTGTTGATTTCTAATGATTTCTAATTTCATTCCATTGGTCAGAGACTATACTTTGCATAATTTCAATCCTTTTAAACTTACTGAGACTTGTTTTATGATCTAACATATAGTCTATACTGGAGAATGTTCCATGGGCACTTGAGAATAATGTGTTGTTGGTGGAGCATCCTATAGAGGCCTTTAGGTGTACTTGGTTTATAGTGTTGCTCAAATCTCTTATTTCCTTTTTGGGCTTTGGCCTAGTTGCTCTATCCATTATTGTAAGTGGGTTATGTAAGTCTCCAATTACTACTGAATCATCTCCCTTCAATTCTGTCAGGTTTTGCTTCACATATTTTGGGGCTCTGTTGTTAGTTAGGTCCATGCATGTTTAAAATCATTACATCTTTCTAGTAAGATGTAATTATAAATAATTATAATAATTACAATTTATCATTATAAAATGTCCCTTTTGTCCCCACTAACAATTTTTGTTTGTCTTCAAGTCTATTTTTTTGATATTAGTACAACCACTCTAGCTGTCTTTTGATAACTGCTTCCATGGTATACCTTTCTCGATCCTTTTAGTCTCTGAACCTAAAGTGTGTCTACTGTGAAGAGCATATAATTGGATTTAAAAGAAAAATACATTCTGCCTCTTTTGATTGGGGTATTTAATCTATTTACATAATATACTTACCCAATAAGGCAAGATTTGTGCCTGACATTTTTGCTATTTGTTTTTTGAATGTCTTAGATCTTTGTTGTTTTGTTACTGTTACTGTCTTCTAAATAGATATTTTCTAGTGTACCTTTTAAATTCTCGTTTCTTTGTGATACTGTGATTTATAATAAGAAATATACATTATTTAAATATAAATATTAAATTATTAAATATACGTATTCTCTCCCAGTTCCTGGCATAGAGTTCCTAAAACCCTTGGAATTTCTTAAGTGATGACCATAACAACAACAACAACAACAACACGGGTGTCTTTTGTTATGTTAACGAGGCGACTTTTGGAAAGCCCTTTGGTAACCTAAGGAAGGGGACTCATTGCCAGGGCCACCAACCAAGTGATTAGAGGGTTGGGAACTTTCAGAACCACCCCGGACCTCTGGAGGGGGGAGAGGGGCTGGAGATTAAGGTCAATCACCAATGGCCAATGATTTAATCAATTGTGCCTATGTAATGAAGTCTCTATAAAAACCCAAAAGGACTGGGTTTGGAGAGCTTCCAGACTGGTGAACACATGATCTGGGAGAGTGGCGTGCTTGCAAAAGGCATGGAAGCCCTATCTTCCTTCCCACGTACCTTGCCCTGTGTATCTCTTCCATCTGGCTGTTCCTGAGTTATACCCTTCTATAATAAACCAATAATCTAGTAAGTAAAATGTTTCTCTGAGTTCTGTGAGCCGCTCTAGCACATTAATCAAACCCACGGGAACCTCCCATCTATAGCTGGTTGGTCAGAAGCACAGGTGACAACCTGGACTTGTGACTGGCATCTGAAGTTGGGGGGCAGAGCATTTAACCTGTGGGATCTGATGCTATCTCCAGGTAGACGGTCAGAATTAAGCTGAACTGCAGGACACCCAGCCGGTGTTGGAGAACTGTTTGGTGTGGGGGGGGAAATCCACACATTGAAACTGTGAGCAGAATCGTATTTGTTTTACTATAACTTTTAAAATTTATTCTTAGTGGCTGCTCTTGGGATTACAATTAGCATCTTAAAACAATCTGCTTTGGAAACATCCCCACTTAATTTCAACAGTGGGTAGTCAAGACTTGCTCCAATATACCTCTGTTCCCCTCACACTTCTTTCATGTTATTACTGTCATGCAAATTACATCTTTATACATTCTAAGTCCATCAACAGTTTTATAAATACTGCTTTACTCAGCTATCTTATAAAACAGGAGAGTTACAAACAAAAGTACATTTGTATTGTCTTCTGTAAAACTTACGTAGTTACTTTCACCAGTGCTGTTTATTTCTTCATGTGGTTTCAAGTTAGTGCCTAACATACTTTCATTAAGCCCTGAGGACTCCTCCTCATAGGCAGGTCTGCTGGTGATGAATTCTTTTACTTCTTGCTTATCTGAAAATATCTTAATTTCTTCTTTAATTTTGAAGGAAGATTAAGCTAGGCATAGAATTTTTGGTTGAAAGTCTCTTCTTCCAGCTCTTTTAAGATACCATTCCACTGTCTTTTGGCCTCCATGCTTTCTGATGAGAAGTAAACTGTTAATTTTATTAAGGTTCAGTAGTTTCTCTTAACAGATGATTTTCAGCTCACGGCAAAGCTTTGGTTAAACTGTCGAAGTTCTAAAATTCTTTGATTTTAGTTGTTTTGCCCATATTTTCACTGTTTTAGAGGGAGAGTGAGTTCACTGAGGTTCTCACTCTGTCATTTTGGAAGCTGATCTCGTTTCATGTTGTTTGAATTATTTTAGACAACATTCTTTAATATCTTGTAAAGCAATTTTCCTTGAATAATTATTTTTCTATAATCTTGTAACTATTCTTACCTGGCTAGTTTTTCAGCAGAATTTTAGAATCGCTTGCTCAAACTCCAACAATAACTTCCACTGGACATCTAGAATGCTATTTTTCAAACAGCTCACCTTCTAAGAATATTCAAGCTTCCCCATCTCTTCTACTTTAATACTGCTCAGCAAACATTTAATTTTTTTCATCCAGATTCCACTGTATTTTTTTCCCCTAGGCATTTAAAATTTTCTGCTGTGACTGTGAACTGGGATTAATATGCCATGTTATTTTTTTTTTAATATAAAGCAAACACTTCCTGGGTGGCAGAGGGAGAAAAACTGCTCATTTATGTGCCTAAAGTTAATGGAGTCAGGAGGGCTCATTCTGGTGGTGAGAGGTTTGCTTTTTTTTTTTTTTTCTTTGAAGCAACAGAATATCTTCATTCAAATTAAATCTTGAGCAGAACCTCAATGCATAAAAAATAAAAGCAGCATTGCCCGGTTGAAAAAGAGGTTGAGGGACGGTCCAAAGCCCAGCATGCACTGCCGCCTGCCCTGCTCCTTACGGCAGCCCCAGAGGGGGCTTCCTACAGCTGTGAGCCCAGTTAGCTGTCACAAACAGGAGCCCATCTGTGCGCTCCTTAGCATGAGCTCTTGCTTTTTAATACTCTGCTCTAATTTAAGGTTTGAATAGAGATTTTCCATCTCTACTCAACGACCATTAACATATCTGAGCTTCAGTGAGCTCCTGCCTCACTGGCCTGGACCACTCCCATCTCTTGTCTGTCTCAGGGGTCAACAGGAGACTGAACGCATGCTTGAAGATGTGGTGACTTCAAGAACATCTGATTTCATCCTATGGCACAGAGAGACTCTATCACTTAGAAATAAATACAGTGCCCAGTTTTCAACTAAATGAGTAAGTAGATTATATTATTATGAACTTTACTTCAGCAGAGAATAGAGGAGGAATATAAGGAGGAGATGGGTGTGACAGGGCTTAGAACCACGGGACTAGAAGCATCTTTAAAAATTTTCAAAAGAAAATGTGTGGTCCAAGTCTCCACAAAAGATATTTTATTAAAATTTTAGGATAAAGGAATTTTTTAAATAACTATAATACTTTTTAAAAACTACTGAGTATTTAGTGATGTTTTCAACTAGGAAAAAACTTGAAACTTAAAGAACAGATTGCAGAAAGTAGCTAGGGCTACAAGAGTGAAAGAAGATGGAAACCTGCTATATGTATAGTGATGAGAGGCTTAAACACTGACTTTTCAAACCAAAAACAAATTGTACTCATTGTTTCACTAATTTGTGAGACTAATTATTCAGTGACATCATATGATAATTCCTCTTACAGAAGAAGAGAGATTTTACTCTAATCCAGCTCACATACTACTTTCTATGGCAATCTGTATGGGAATAGAATGAGATCTAGTACAGTTTTAGACCCAAATCAGTTTCTAAAGAGTTGGTACTAAATGAATATTTAAAGAAATCTATGTAGTATTTAAAATAATTGAGAATTATGACATTACTTTCAGAAAGTGTTATCTTAAGATGTAAGGAAGGGATGGAGATCTTAGAGGAAGCAGATACACTGACCTCAGGGTAGTACAACTGACAAAGGCCAACAGCCCATGACGGGGGAAGAGGAACAGAAATTCACTCTGCACGACACTCCCATGGTTGGCATTCTAGGCAGTCTTCCTAATTATAATTCAAAACTAATAAAGATTGTGTACTTCCCCCTCAAAATGATTTTCTTTCAGAAGTAAACTCAGAAAAGGGACTGAGTTCTGGAAAGAGACGGTGAGGCTGAGTCCCAGGCACTCAAAGCGTGGCTGCTGTCTCCCGAGCCTCAGGATGTGACTTGCGTCCCCTTACACCCTTCTCTATGTGAAATATAATTTGTGTAATTTGTCCTTGGAAAAATCACAGTGGAGTCTGAGAACCTTCTGGGGCAATCAGTTTGTGTCCTTCGGTATCCTAAATTCAGATAATCTCAACATCCAGAAATATCCTTTGATTTGTTCTTTCTCTGATATCTTGTGTCCTTGGGATCAAAGCCTCTTTCGTTGGCACCAAATAATGCCCAGTGAGGAGTTTTGGCCATGTAATCCTTGGCACTGAAAGTTTTGGATCCACCACTGTCTTCATATTCCTGGATGAGCTCCTGGAAGCGGCTGTAATCAATCCACGTCCACCATTCTCTGCCAATCTTAAACTGGCAAGAAAAAAAGTAGTCAGGTCAGAACTGAAAACACCCATAAAAAATGTCAAGTAAGTATCAAAAAATCAAAATTGAGCCTGATACTTTCTCCCTATCATGTTAAAGAAAATTCTTTTGAACTCCAGACATGGTTCCGTATCAAAGCAGAATGTTCTATACACAATCAAAGGAGAGTTTCTTTTCCCTTAGGACCACTTCCGTGCTGGACTGGAAGGCCCAGTGGCTGAATAAAGAATACATCCTAGAACTGAAAGTCAAGGATGTGTTTATCTTGAGCAGTATCACTGGAAGAAGATTAATGAAGTTTTTTGGCATTAGCACGTGTTAATGGTCAAGCGAATTCAGATTCCTCTGGTTGCCAGTTTTCCCTGGTATGAATTTTCATGCTTGTGTTAGCAGCACCTAGTGGAATTCCTTTATTACTAAATTTTGCTTGAGTTATTAGTGAAGCTTTAATCGATGACTTTCTAATTCTGAAACGCTAACTTAATGACTCAAACTAGCCCTTTTAGCCTAACATGAATACAATATCTCATTAACGGAAAGCCTTGTTAAGAATTTCAATTCAATAAAGGGGAATAATCCAATTTGTACTCTTTTAAGAAAACTGCTTCTCAAAAGTCACTGTAGAATAATGACCACAAATGAAGAAAAGAGAAAGTAAGTTGAGGAGGCTCTGAAGGAACTACAAATTGAATTGTGAAGGCTTTTAATTCAAAGCAACCACTTGGCATTCAATCGTGTAAATGTATAATACGTTGGTATTTGATTTATAAATGGACAAATCTTTGTTATGCCACCGTTTTTTTAAAAAACCTGATTATGAACCAAGGTAAGTAACAATTTCATGTCCTAGCTGAGAAAAATATTGAAAATATATAGGTTCCTGGATTTAGAATATTAAAATATGCTGTATTTAAATAACATCTAATTTTTTAGCCAACAGCTAGAAGCTTTCTAAGGGAAAAAATGCCACATAAATGGGAAAGTTTAGTCTACCTATGAATCATGAAAAATTTTCTTCTAATAAGACCATTCCTTGAAAAGTTGCCCTAAGAGCTCTATGAATTCTATAACTCAAGATGTAAAATCCATATTGCCCACCATTTTCCCTCTCAAGGCTGACTGCTCTCAAATGTTCTCTACCACTAGGAGAGTAATCACTGTCATCCCCGGGTGCTGAACCTCAAAACTAGAGTCAAAGGCGCCCCTCCTTTCCCTGGCCGCTTACACACCAAACATGGTCAGGCCTTATCAATTCCTCCTTAGCTGTACTTCCATGGCCACATCCTGGCACTGCCCTAAGGCAGGCCCTCACTTCTAGAAGTCGGCAACAGTCTGCCAGCTGACTGACTGTCTGATTCCAGTTTGGGCTGCTTCCAGCTTCTGCAGGCTGCACTAGATGGCTATGCCTACGGCAGAATAGAGCGCCACGACCTAGGACATTCCGTCTAAATGTCACATCTCCAACTGGAGGCTGCTCATGAGCTACCCGCCCCCTCTGGTGACTCATATGTTGTTACCTCTGTCTGATTAACACCTACTTAAGCCTCAAATCTCTTCATAAATGTCCTTTGCTCTGGGAAGTCCTCCTGAATCCCTTTAGACGACGTGACAGTCCCCTGCCACAGGCCTTCACTACACCCTGAACTCGCCCAACAAGAGCACATTATACTTGCTTCCGTAGCCACTTCCCCCGTTCCCCTCCCATCCTGCCAAGACTGCTGGTTTCATGACTATTCCTGACGTATTATAACCTCTTCCTCCTTACCTCTCTTAATAAAGCTAGAAGTCCATACAATGAAAACATTTCCACCTGTTCTCCTGACATCTTGAGAGACAGGATGGAATTTTGTTGCTACTGGCTCCATAGAATAGTGTGGACTCTGTTCACAGTGCACTCATGATAGAGGGCACAACGTTCACACGTGACTGAAAGTGGGCTGACTTCCCAACCAGTGCAGGATTAAACGTGTCATTAACTCGGATGACAGTAAAACAAGGCCGATAACAATGCCT
The DNA here is from genome assembly GCF_949752795.1 of Hyperoodon ampullatus. Taxonomy (NCBI): domain Eukaryota; kingdom Metazoa; phylum Chordata; class Mammalia; order Artiodactyla; family Ziphiidae; genus Hyperoodon; species Hyperoodon ampullatus. The sequence continues at coordinate 45,748,705 of NC_136927.1, read as the reverse complement.
ACCTTTGATTCCTCCCTCCTACTAACATTTATGGAGTGCCAACTATGGACTTGGCCCAGTCACAGACAATTAAAAACTAGTTATAATATAACATGGTGTGTGCAGTGAGTGCACTCTGGGAATGCAGAGAAAGGTGATAAATCACAGCCAGCCCCCAGCCCCCAGTGGCCCCGCTAAAAAGAGTCCTCCTGGGGGTTCCCTGCTTCACTTGCCGAGTTAAACAGATACCATGTTCTCCTCTTCCCTGTGTCTTTCCCTTTTTGGGTTCAGAGCTCTGGGTCTGAACTCTGAACCCTCAGTGCCCACAATTCTGGTCTTCCTTTTCCCTCAAACTCTGACGAGAATCACTTGCCATGGATATTCCAAGAGGAACTAAAAGATTAGCTTGGACTACAGCAATAGATTTAAAATCTTTTTTCTTTGCCACAACTTACAGTAAGAACCATATTTTACATCTTGATCTAGTACACACATTCACATACATACACTCTGGAAACACAACTTTCACAAAACTATAGTCAATGTATTTCATTTAAAAACCTGCCAGCTGCAACCCACTGCACTGATTTCCTAATTCTTAATGCAGCTGGAAGATCTGGCCTCCTAACTACAGAACTCTACCCTGGCTTAAAACAGAAGAAATTAGTTGCTTGGATATGACAACTATTGACAACAACAAGTTGCATGGATATGACAACTATAAGCTAATATCTGACAACTGACAACTCGGACTGCCAATGTCTAAAAAAACAAACTAGAAGACCAAGTAAATGTGACAGAAGGCTGGTGTATTAGTTTGCCTGGCTGCATAACAAAATACCATAGACTGGGTGTCTTAAACCACAAAAGTTAATTTTCTCGCGGTTCTCGATGCTAGAAGCCTAAGGCGAAGGTTCCAACAGACAGCCCCCTTCTCACTTTGGCTTCGCGTGGCATCTTCTCACTATGTGCACAAGCAGAGGATGCGGGTGGGGGCGCTCTGGTGTCTTTACTTATAAGGGCACCAACCCCATCAGATCAGGGCCTCACCTTATGACCTCATTTAACCTTCACTGCTGCCTTAGAGACCCCATCCCAAAGGTGGCCATACTGGTTGGGGGGGTGGGGTGGGGTGGTTAAGACTTCAACATAGGAATTTTGAAGGGACATAAACCCTCAGTCTATAACCGTAGGTTACTCTCAAATTAACGCTGAGCTATAAAACCCCTAAGACAAAACTGCATCCACACATATCCCCCTCTCAAGACAATGTGAGAATAATCGCGTTGAATAATAGCTCAGAAAAAGTCAAAATATTCCACGCAAAAGGCAGAAGCTAAAAGGGCAAACTTTAGTATGATTGGCACAAAAATAAAGCTGAAAGTTGGAGCTGCATAAACAGAGGAATGAAACCCCAAATCACAAAATTTGAGGTTAAGTATGCTGAGACATGAGGTCACCCTGCTTCAAGAATTCCTCAAATCCAACAGTAAGGGAAGAGGAAATCTATGCAGAATTACAAATAAACTCAAAAGGTCACATATGATCTCAAAAATACACCACAAGCGCAATACGGTATGGCCTGACTAGATGATGCCAGGCTGCTGAGGATGTGTGTGTGGTCTTGCTGGCCAGACCGGCCAGTTCTACAGGCTCCCACCACCTAGAACAATCAAACTGTGGTACAGAGGGCCCTGTTCTCATTACTTCCATATTTTTCACACTTGGAAAATTTCATTAAACAGAATGATGACAAATAGGTCCTTTATTATTTTAAATGTTTAATAAGGTTCTATTAAAGACGTCAGATTAAACACAGGCATTTGCTTCATTTCTTCTTAAAATCTCACTAAAATGACTGTAAAGGTATTTCTAAAACATATATAACCTATAAAAACAAAGAGGTCAGGAGAGGAGAAAACAGTATCAAACTTTTAGAAGCTTAAAAGATGATAGATAAGCAATAACTGGCTTAGCAGACCCAAGAGAGCTGAATCCTAAACTAGCAAACAGAAAAATCCAAGATTCAACCCAATTTATGCTTCAGAATTCCCCAAAGGCCCCAAACTGGTAGCACCAGTCACCCCTGGAAGTGGGACATAAGAGGCCCCAACTCCGCCCCCCACCAAAAAAAGAGCCCAAAAATTGGTTTACATTCTGACTAAGAAATTGTTAGAATCTCAAGTTTCGGACCCCCTGGACATACACACAGCTGAGCACCTACCCAACCCACCCACCCCACCCCCCAACAGAAGACAAGAGGTTTATTCTAGGAAGACAATAAAATAGAAAATCTGTGGACTATGGGAAAGCAGGTACAGCGGAGAACAGGGCTGTCACACTGAAAATGAGAGATCAGAACAGCCGTACTCCCTGCTTCCTGACCCTTGGTGGCCATGAAGACTTCTTGGGTTCCCTAAGGAAATGGCCCAGGTAGATTTCTCTAAGATAAAGTCAAGCCCAGTCTACACATTTAGGATTCTCAGTACGCTTTTTAGTCTCATACTTAAATATGAGCAGACAACTGACGATCAACTGAGGAAAACTTCTAACATGGAAGAGAGATAAAATAAACAAAAAGAAAAGAGTAACAGAGTAAACAGAGCCTAGGGTAGGGAGGAAATGACAAAACAAAATAAAAATCCAAACAACTAAACTAAAACAATTATCCTCAGAGAAATGAGAGATTACTGTATTCATTTTAAAAAGTTATACTATAAAAAGAAACACTCAAAGAATGAAAAAGACTTTAGATTTTAAAATTATAGAAATGGAAATGAAAGATTCTTGAGAAAGTTAAGAAGTAAAATTTTAAACATTTCCTAGAATGTAGAGTAAAAAAGAAAGATAGAAAATAGGAGAGAAATATAAAAGAAAATTTAAGGACTAGCCCAAGAGACCCAATTTTTAAATAATAGGAGTTCCTGAAAGAAAGGAGAAGAAACAGGATGGAGGTACCTCAATGAAATAATTCTGGAGAAATTTTGAGAAGTGAAGGCCATGAGTTTCCAGATTGGAGGGGTCCATAACGGATGAAAACAGACATACTGTCTGAGGCCCAACTCAGTGAAATTTCACGGAGGGAAATCAATGGAGACAAAGGGAAATCTAACAAGGAAAAATGGTCCTGTACAAAGGATTAAGAATCAGGTCTTCAGAGTTCTCAACAGCTACACTGAAGGCTTAAAGACAGGGCTCCAATTGCACAGGGAAAATAATTTCCAACCTAGAATTCTATATCCAGCAAAACTATCAATCATATGTGTAGGGAGAATAAAAATATTTTTAGAAATTCAAAGCCTCAATAAATTGCACCTCCCACATACCCTTTCTCAGGAATCTATTGGAGGATGCTTCACCTGAATGAGGGAGTAAATTAAAAAGAGACCTGAAAAAACAGGAACAAGATACCCCACACAGGAGAAAGCTAAAAGAAACCCCAGTAGGACAGCTGTGTGTCCAATGTAGGTGGGTCAGAAAGTGCCCCTGGAGAGACTCCTTTAAAAAGATGAACCTGATAGACAATTCAACACATCTGAAAGTCTGAAAGGAGAAATAGATGATGGCAGAGAGTTCAAGAGTTGATTTAGCTCAAGAACATAGAACAGACAAAAAAAAAAAAAAGAAGACAAATATTAACTCCAGGAAAACCAAAAAGTTGTACCAGAAACAAATGGCAATCATAAAAGATTGCACTGCTCAACAGTGAATACTCTTCATATGGTCATAATAATGCATAAAATTATGGCATATGTATGCTGGGAAGGTGGGAGAAGAGGAAGTGTGTGATGAGAAAAAGTAGAAGAAAATTTAACCCTCATCTTCCATAATACAAAGTAAAGAGATAATGAGCAAACAGAGAAAAACAAGCAAAAAATCATCACTGTAGGTATTCTGTACAAATATTCTTCCACATGATACTGTAGTATTCTTTATTAAAAAATCAAATGATCAGCACCTTTAGGGAATATCCTTTATTATATGTTATATATATATAATCCTATAATATAATCCTATATTATATGAAGATGCTTTATATGTGTCACTTTATTTAGCTACCACAGTAGCGTTGTAAACAGAGTTACCCCTATTTTGCAGATAAGAAAAATGAAAAACAGTGAGGCTGGGATCTGAAAACAGATATACCAGTACAAAGTTCAGGAGTTCCCCCAAGACCGCTCCCACTTCTGCCACCAATTGCAAATTTAGGGGTTCCCAAGCTCACCTTCATGTTTGACAATTCACTACAAGGACCCACAGAATTCACTGAAAGCTGTTATACTCATAGTATGGCTTATTACAGCATAAGGATAGGGATTAAAATCAGCCATGGGAAGAGGCATGTGGGCAGAGCCTAGGAGAGTTCCATGCAAGGAGCTTCCCGACGTTCCCCTCAGTAGAGTCTTGGAATGTGCTACATTCACCCAGAACGATGTCTGACAGCAGGCGTGGAGTACTGCCAACCTGGGGAGCTCACCTGAGCCTTGGTGTCCAGGGATTTTAATGGGGTTTGTGCACCTAGACTTAGCTGCTTGCTGAGTGGCTGACCTTAGTTTCCAGCCTCTCTGGAGGTCGAGCAGGTCCTGTGGAGACCAAAGCCCCCACCCCAAACCACATATTCAGCGTAGATGATCTAGTGTGACCCAATGTGCCTCCAGATGAGCAAAGACATTCTTGTCAGGCAGGACATTCCAAGAGCTTAGAAATCACCTCCTGGAAGCTGAGGACAAATGTCAGCCCTTTCTTTGGGTAAAATTAATCCTTTATTGGATAACCAGACCTCAAAGTCCACATATAGAGAACAAAGTAGAATAATACAAAAATAAGAATCATACATACCATTTTTGTTTTCATACTCTTAAGAAGGGCTTTTATGTGATCTTAGTATCAATTATTTAGTAGTTGGCTCCTCCAAACATACAGTAATACTTAGGAACCACACAACTAGAAAAGCACTGGTTAAAGGATGGAACAGGAGCACTGCCAGACCTTCTCAGAACTCAGAAGTACATGTTAACTGGGAAGGAGTAGACGGAGTCCTAAGGTAGTTACAGGGAGAGTGACTTTGGAATACAAAAAAAAGAGTGCTACAGTGAATTTCCCAGGTTTATGAATTTTGTTCTCACCTGTTGTAGCTACAACTGCATTGTTTGTTCTTTGGGTAAGAGGAGGCAAAGATCCCAAAGACAGACTTCAAAGTGCACCTGACTGCCTGTGACAGTGAGATTTCAAGGTGCACCTGACTGCCTGTGACAGTGAGACGTTGAGAAGAGTTGCCACCTTTTTCTGAGTTTACTGGTGATAAGTAGCATTCCCATGGCACAGCTGCCTGGGGAACCATTTTGAGAGGCAAAACTACAACAATGCGATTGAATTCTAGATATATCCAAGTGCAATTAAAAATTTTTTATCTGGAAACTCAGTTTCTGGAGTTTCAATCTTAATCCTCCATCCTATTGGAGTGGAGCTAAGTCCTCTCAGTAGTGTCACCAAATTGCCAATTTTCTCTGACATTTTTCTGAAAGTAATTACTGGGAACAATCAGGTCTCCAATAAGAATGAGTTCCACATGTAACACAGAGGGGAAAATATTCAGTCAGTAGATTTTGTTAGGAAAACGCTGCATTAAACCCTAATGGAGACATACAGTTCCCTTCTTATTCCAACAGGGGAAGGTGTGGGAGGTGACATCTCTTCATTCCCTCCCTTTACAGATTGTGAGTTTATATATCCAAGAGGGAGGCCTCTGTGATCAGTGCTTAATTACCTACAGGGCCTCAAATTTGGCAAAAACTTTCTCAGTATTGATGATCTTGGTGAAGATTAAGGAGATGATGCTTGGTGAGCATGGGACGGGAAACTGCACCTTGTTTCCAAGGGACATTTCCCTTTCCCCACCCTGTCTGACTGCTCTGTGGCATTTGAGAGATGGTATAATGTAGTGGTCCAAAGTAGTCTTTGAATTTTGAAAGATATGGAATTGAATTCTAACTGTGCCCTATTTGTCCCTGGAGAAGATCTGTACTCTCTTGGCCTGAGATTCTTCCTTTGGAACATGAGGAAAAATAATATTTATGACTCATAAGATTTTTGTAAGGATTAAATGAATTAATGCATGAGTAGTGTTATCAAAGTGACCTTAATAAATGTTACTGGTTGTTGAGTTTAACAGCAGACACTAAAACTAAGGAATGACACCAGACATCTCACGAATGATGAAAGATACCAGAAGATAATGAAAAGATTATGCCGGAAGACAACAAAATGATATCTTCAAAGTGCTGGAAGGAAATACCTCAGCTTAGAGTTTTCTACTCTGATAATTTATCATTCAAGAGCAAAAGTGAAATAAAGATGTTTCAGAGGAGAAAAAGACTAAGATTACCACTTACGTCATCAAGAAGGAAATGGAACCCAGCAGGAACAACTGGGATGCAAGTGAGATTTACATGGCTCCATCAAAACATGCATTAATGACAGGAAAGAGTACTGGAAAGTCCCTTAATTGTGCTGAAGGAGGACAGCAATGTCAATTAACTTCACAATTAAACTAAGTAAAAACTTTTAAAATGTAAGAGTACAGGATTCTGGGAAGGTGGTGCAGTAGGAAGCATTAGGAAGACTTCTCTCAACCCAGACAAAAATTATACTGGCAGAATCTTGCCTGACATAACTATTTTGGAACTCTGAAGTCTACTGAAGGTTTGCAACTTTGAGGGGAAGGTTTGAACTGTAAACTGTAGGTAATTTCAGTTTAGATAGGCAATAGCTACCCACCCCTCACTCCCCATGCCCACAGCAGGCAGCTGTAAACATGTTCCTGGAGCAGCCTGCATGCAGCCTGTGGGAGACAGGGTGGGCACTGAGGACCCTGTCCTCCAAACACTGGGGATCTGTCTTCTGACCATCAATTGCTGCTTCTGATCTCAGAGGTGTAAATAGATTAAATTCTGCAATCAAAAAACAGAGATTGGAAAAATGGATTAAAAAACCCATAATCCAACTATATGCTGTTTACAAGTGCTTTACTTTATGTCCAATGACAAAATAGGTTGAAAGTGAAAGGATGAAAAAAGATATTCCATGCAAATAGTAACCAAAAGGAGAAGTAGCTATAGTAATATCACACAAAATAGACGTCAAATCAAAAATGTTACAAGAGACAAAGAAGGACATTATATATCAGTAAAAGGTTCAGTAGAGCAAGACAATACAACAATTATAAACATTTATGTACCTGATCACAGATCATCAAAATATATGAAGCAGATATTGACAGAATTGAAGGGAGGAATAGACAGTTCTATAACAATAGTTGGAGACTTTAATATCTCATACTCAATAATGGCTAGAACAACCAAACAGAAGATAACTACAGAAACAAAGGACTTGAACAACACAATAAATCAACTAGATCAACAGACATACATATATAAAAGTCCTAGCCAGAGCAATTAGACAAGAAAAAGGAAAAAAAGCATCCAAATAAGAAATGAAGAAGTAAAATTATCTCTGTTCAAAGACAATATGGTTTTATACATAGGCAAGTCTTCTCTTGAGAATTTGGCACTTGAGATTGAACCAAGTGGTGGTGGATGCTTGAGCTAAATTGGGGCTACAGGAGCCATAACAAGTGGTTTGAAAATGAAGAAGCAAAAGAAGCCATGAGAGAGGGAGGGAGGAAGGGAATAATGTCCTTTGTTATCTTCTAGAAATTTTATAGAGTTATAGTTTATGTTTAAGTCTAAGGTATATTTTGAAAGTTGTAAGATCATCTCAAAAGACACAGAAAAAACATTTGATAAAATTCAACATCCATTCATGATAGAAACTCTTAATAAATTAGGCAGGGAAGAAACATATCTCAACATAATAAAGGCTGTGTAAGACAAGCCCATACTCAATGGTAAAAGGCAGAAAGCTTTCCCTCTAGGATCGGGAAGAAAACAAGGATGCTTATTCTCACCACTCCTACTCAGCACAGTACCAGAAGTCTTAGGTAGAGCAATCACACAAGAAAAAAATAAAATTAAAGGTATCAGAATTGGAAAGGAAGATGTAAAATTGCCTCTGTTTGCTGATGACATGAACCATGAAAGAAAAATTGATAACTTTATTAAAATGAGAAATATTTGCTCTGAGAAAGGCACAGGTAAGAGAATGAAGAATCGGGTCATGTAGACTGGGAGAGAATATTTGCAAAACATATCTGATAAATGACTTGTATTCAAAATATCTTTTAAAAACTCTTAAAACTCAACAATAACCAAACAACCAATCCAATTAAATAAATGGGCAAAAGATCTGACCTCTTTACCAAAGATGTACAGAAGGCAAACAAGCATAAGAAAAATATGTTCATTCATGTTTCCATGCCATTATACGCTTTTCAAAACCTACAGAACTTTATAACACAAGTACTGAACCTTAAAGTATGCAAGTTTAAAAAGTCATTTAGGAGGTCAGGGGAACCTAGGAAGAGGAGCAGACTGTGACAAGAGAGTCTACTAAATTACAAATGTGTGAAATAACTTCAGTGAAGGGGAGGGGGTGGAAAGGGCACTGACCTAGTAATTTTAAAAATAAGTGGAGCCGGGCTTCCCTGGTGGCACAGTGGTTGAGAGTCCGCCTGCCCAATGCAGGGGACACGGGTTCGTGCCCCGGTCTGGGAGGATCCCACATGCCGCGGAGCAGCTGGGCCTATGAGCCATGGCCGCTGAGCCTGCGCATCGGAGCCTGTGCTCCGCAACGGGAGAGGCCACAACAGTGAGAGGCCCACATACCGCAAAAAAAAAAAAAAAAAAAAAAAAAAAAAAGTGGAGCCTGTAAGACTAAAGGCAAAAGAAACTAAACATAAACACTATATTCTAGGGTTAAAAATTCTGATACTGCTATATATTTTACATATACTGGAATTGAACAATTAAGTAAACAGATGACTGGTAATAGGAACTAGGATTAGAGTCTCACTGTTGGAGTGTGAATTTACAAATAAGCAAGGAGAGGAGACTAGGATGAGTCATGTGGTAACAGATTAGAGTCTGAGACATCAGTATGTTTAGCTTAATATAGATACAAATGGTACATATAGAAATATTTACCTACACGTGTATATACGAAGGTTAGTATTGATATATACACCTATATTTCTTTGCTCTGTCATCTAAGAGGGCCTAAAACAAACAACACCCTAGTAGCAACGAGCACACCTTCACCCAGATCTTGGTTTCTAACACCATTCTCCAATAAAAGAAACCACAGATCCTGAGAGAAATGGGTGATTCTAGGACTGGGGCAGGAAATATACAAGATGAGCCTGGAGTTTCTTGTGGTACGAGAAAGGAAAGAGCTCAAAATGAACAAACCCTGCCCTCCCCAAACACACACATTGATGGGGGTATGTAAAAGAAACACAGGAGCCAACTAAAAGAGCTCTTAATGGCCAAAGCTAGAATAGTTTGGGCAAAAGTAATAAAGATGAATTGGATTATAACCCAAAGTTATAAAATAAATATCCACGAGCCTATACTGATTAAAAAATGATTGAATAAACTAATAAATGGGAAGAAGAGACAAACCTGTGCAGAAGAATTCCAAATAATTTATGCAGATATTCCACCCTCAAGGATGTGGAGTATAACTCTCACTCCTTAGGTATGTGCTGAATATAGACTTCCTTCCAAAGGAGACAGGGTAAGGAAGAATTTTCCTACAGAAAGGGAGAGGGGAAAACAAACACTACCACAGCTTGCTGATCAAGGTCAAAATCAAGGGACCTTGATATGACGTGATGAAAATAGCACTCCACCTCTGTGATCTTCTTCCTAAAAACCCGTAACGCAAGTCTTTTGAGAAAAACATTGGACAAATTCCAGTAGTGGTGCATCCTACAAAATACCTCCTGACCACTCCTCAAAGTTATGGGATCCTAGAACAGAAAAAGGCCATTAAGTGAAACCTAAGGAAATCTAAACTATGGACTTCAGTGAATAATAATGTATCAATATTAGTTTATTGATTGTAACACATGTACTATATACCAATGTAAGATGTTAATAGTAGGCCAATCCAGGGCATACAGTAAACCTCTGTACTATCTTCTCAATTTTTCTGTAAATCTCAAACTGTACTAAAACATAAAGTTTATTTTAAAAAAATAAGGAATTAAGTTTAAAAACAATGCTATGTGGATTCTGCAAGCCATGCATATAACCTACCACTTGGTTTCCACAAACAGTGAACCACTATAATTGAACATTACCAATATGTAGAAAGGACTTCACATTTCTGAACTAAAATGATCAAAGTATATCAGATTCATCATGGTCTTACTAGTTTGCAGACAGGACCACAGTTACATTTAAGCTGCTAGGCTGGAAACCCAGAAGCAGAAGGCTGACTGTACCTCCTTCTCCCAGCCAGCCCCTCCAAATCACACAGACAGGTTGACCCTCCTCTCACCAACTATCTGTAGTCATCTCTCTGTCCCTCTAGCTCAACCCTGGAACTGGAATATGCTGACTTATTTATCTCAATGTGAGTCTTTTTTATCTTTCCTTTGTTCAAAGTCAGAAACTCTCACTGAACTTTCTACTCCCATCTACTCTTCCACCCACTTAAAAAACCTACTTCTCATCAACAGCAGAAACTCCTTTATGTTTGTGTTTAGTCTGAACATCACTTCTAAATAACAAAACTGTTCATAGAGATATTAAAAAGTAATCATCCATTAAAAAAAATTCCACTATTAGAATTCAGAAATGCTTTGCATGTGGTGTAGCATATGGCAATGAAAAGATCACACTGCACTGCAAATGACCACAGAGTATTCTGGGAATGGATAGAGTAATACAAATTATAATAAACTCTCCAGAGGCTAATTCATGTTGTGAAAACCTTGCAAATTTAACGCAGGATCTTTAAAGGTCATCTAAATATAGTCAACCCATGCTTGGGGTCTCTCTAGAATTTATTTATTTATTTATTTATTCATTCATTCATTCATTTACAATTCACCTTACATTTTGAGCTATCCTGGTTCAAAGAGAATTTCAAATTTTTGAAATGGGTAAAGAAAGACAGGCCACAGTTTGGGGATTTTCAATGCTGCACTTTCTGGCAATGTTCTTATTTTTGCTAGCCCACTTTACTAGAATCAAAAAAGTACAGTACAGTAGGCAGGAGAGACTTTCAAAAGCATGAATGGGCATCAGTTTCCTGCTGCAGAAAAAAAAGAGGAATTGTGAATGAGAAAACAACTGGATTTAACAACTAGCAGGTTACTGATGACCTATAAAATAGCAAACTCAACAGTAAATATTCATCGAATAAATGCATGAGTAAATAAATAAGGAAGAAGGTAAGTAGTTACCAAAATTAGCAAGGAAGACGGAACAATGTCTCTGATTTCAGAAGGCAAGACAATGAATAAGGAAAGAAAATGAAGGTGAAGAGCTTGTTAATTCACTAAACAAACACTGAGAATCGAACATGTACCAGGTACTCTAGGAGGTGCTGGGAATGACAGCCCTTTTGTTCCAGGAACCCTAACTTCTTAGGGAAAACAGCCTTATAGATGTGCATATAGCTCTGAAAGAAGCAGTCCCCAAGGAGGTTTGTTTTACAGTTTTAAAAAGCAGAAATTCACCAGATGAAGTGGGGTAAGGAGGGCAGGTCTAGCAGAAGAGATACCTTCGGCAAATACACAGAGGAAAGAAACAACATGGCAATGCCTAGTAAAGGCCCGGAGAGTGGGTGTGAAATGAAACTGAAAGGACTTGATTGTGAAGGCCATTAAAACCAAATAAAATGTTTAGGTTTTTCCCTTGCATGCTCTGTAAGATGGCATGTGTTTCAAAAATACAGCAGAGAAACAATAAACTTGGAATTGGCAGCAAAAACAATGAGGATGTTGAATAGTCAATGCCCACTCTCAATTATTTGTAGACTAAATGATCTGTTTTGTGGATTTTGTTTTTGTCTTTTTCCTTTGGTTATAACTCTGCTTTTACTACCCTTAAAAAGGCATTCATCTGAAAATTGCTAGCTTAATTATTAAATGGGATTTGATGGGGTCTGATTAGGATTAGGAAAAGATCTTTTCATATAAGTTTCTGAAAAATCTTTCCAGCAACACTACAGAGGTACCCATGCAACCATACTGGGTGACACTTTTAACATAAGCAAACAAAATGAGTTTACGTGCAAATAATCTAATAATAACAAACAGTGCCAAGTGGACTGGTTATTACTGTTCACTGGGGAGATAGTAAACAAAAAACAATAAATGTCAAAACTGTCTAGTCATATGTCTTCTGTTCTGGACAAGAAATGTATTTCTACAGCTAAAACCCCTAGATATTATATATAAAACAAACATAAGAAGGCTCTGAAAGGTGGAGATAAGAAGGCAGGTTGGCTAGGGACTGCAGGACCTAAGGAATGTAGTGATACGTTCCCTGCGTTTTAATTTTGGCTCATATATCCTGGATTGTGTGCGAGAATTCAGAAGCCTGGTTAAAGCCCACAACCTAGAAACACCAATGAGCACTCACAATTAAAAAAAAAAAATTAAGCCTCAGATAAGCCTCAGATTAAGCCTCCCTAGCCAAAGGACTAGGAAAAGGGCAGCCAAGCAAGACAGAAAATGTTTACATAATAACCATCCTAGGCCAAGAGAAAAACTGGCCTCATTCTCACCCCAGTCAGCAAACACCTAGTGGGGATCCTAGACTTCCACATTCGCCCAGCTGTACTGAGCTGTACCCTCCCCCTCCCACTGCTGGGGAGGTGTCAGAGAAGGTGCAGTGGGGAATCCTGCCATCCCGACCCCTCGCTATTGTTTCAGTGGAGACCCTATAGAGATTGGCAGGGTACATTAAAAAAGCACCAGCCAACTGTATATTGTCTCTAATAAGAGACTCACTTCAAATATATGATATAGGTAGATTGAAATTTAAAAGATAGAAAAGATATACAATGTAAACATCAATCAAAAGAAAGCAGAAGTGGCTATATTACTATCAGATATTGTACACTCCAAGGCAAAGAAAATTTATAGGAACAAAGAGGGACATTACATAAATGAAAAATAGGTCAAATCCACCAAGACGATACAGAAATCCTAAATGAGTATGCACCGAACAACACAGTTGCCAAATATATAAAGCAAAATCTGACAGAACTGAAAAGAGACATAGAAAAACCCACACTTACAGTTGAAGACCTCAACTCTTCTCACTCAATAACTGATACAACTATATAGATAATCAGCAAAGATACAGAAGAACTCAACACCACCAACAACCAACAGGATGAAATAGACATTCACAGAACACTCACCCAACAACAACACAATGTATATTCTTGGCAAGCGCACAAAAAACATTTACCAAGATAGACAACATCCTAGTCCACAAAACAAACCTCAACAAATTTAAAAGAACCAGATCATAGAGAGTATGTTCTCTGATTATAAGAGAATCAAACTTGAAATCAATAACAGAAACACAACAGGAAAAAAAAAAAAACCCAAACACTAGGAAACTAAACCACAAACTGCTAAGTAATCCATGGGCCAAAGAAGAACATTTAGAGCATTAAATGTTTACATTAGAAAAGAGGAAAAGTCAATAATTGAAGCCCTTATCTTAAGAAACAAGAAGCAAAGAAACCCAAAGTAAACAGAAAGAAGGGCATAATAAAGAGAAGCGTAGAAATAGATGAAATTGAAATCTGAAAAACAGAGAAAAACCTATGAAACAAAAAGATAGTTCTTCGTTTTTTTGGTTTTTTTTTTTTAAGATTTTTCTTTTTTGATGTGGACCATTTTAAAAGTCTTTATTGAATTTGTTACAGTATTGCTTCTGTTTTATGCTTTGGTTTTTTGGCCACGAGGCATGGGGGATCTTAGCTCCCCAACCAGGGATTGAACCTGCACCCCCTGCATTGGAAGGTGAAGTCTTAACCACTGGAGCCAGGGAAGTCCCCAAAACATGGTTCTTTTGAAAAGACCAATAAAATCAACAAACTGAATAAACCAACAGAAACAAAACAGAGAAGACACAAATCAACTAAATCAGAAATGAAACAAGATGTTGTACAGACATTGAAAGGAAAATAAAGTAATACTATGAACAATTTATTCACATAAACTTGAAAATTTAGATGAAATGGACCAATTCCTTGAAAAGTACAAACTACCACATCTCACCCAAGATGAAAGATAATCTAAATGGCCTTGTAACTATTACAGAAATGTAATTCATAATTTAAAAACTCCCCCCAAAATATGCTTCTAAGCCCAGACAGTTTCACTGGAGAATTCTACTAAACATATAAAGAAGAATTAACATCAATTCCACACAATCCCTCCTAGAAAACAGGAGGAAACCTTTCCCAACCTGCTTTAAGAGGCCAGTATTACCCTAATACTAAAATCATAGACAGTATAAAAAAAGAAAACTACAGACCTATATTTCTCATGAACATAGAGGCAAAAATCTTTTAAGAAATATTAGCAAAAAGAATTCAGCAATATATAAAAAAGAAATACACACTATGACTAAGAGGGGTTTATTCCAGGGATGCAAGCATGGTCCAATATTCAAAAATCCATGTAATCCATCATATTAATGGGTAAAAGAAGAAAAATCACATGTTCATAGCAACGGAGAAAAAGGATTTGACTTAATAATTTTATTGTGAATAAACACCCGTTCACAACAAAACCCCTCAAAACACTAGAAATAGAGGGAAACTTCCTCAATTTGGAAAAGAGCAAGTATAAAAAACCTACGGCTAACATAAAATTAAACAGTGAAAGGCTAAACGCTCTCCCCCTGAGATAGGAAAAAGATAAGAATGTCTGAAATCAGTTCTTATTCAATAAAGTACTCAAAGTCTTAGTAAACGTAATTAAGTAAAGGAAATTAAAGGGATGCCAATTGGAAAAGAAGAAACAAAACTGTCCCTTTTTGTAGAAGATATAATGGTCTATGTAGAACACCCCAAGAAATCTACTAAAAAAATCCTGCTAGAAAAAATAAATGAATCAGCAAGGTTGCAGGATATAAGATCAACATATAAAAATTAATTCTATTTCTACAGAATTCAATGAACATGTGACAACTGAAATTAAAAATGCAATACCATCTATAATTGCTAAAACAGAAAAATACTTAGGTATAAATCTAACAAAGTATAGGACCTATATGCTAAAAACTATAAAATGCTCATTAACGAAATCAAAGATCTAAATAGATCATGTTCATGATATGCAAATTAAGACCCATTGAGATCATGACAAACCTGTTAGAACAGCTAACCTAAAAAATGACAATATCAAATGCTGGTTAGGATGCAGAGAAACTGGATTTTTCATGCATGGCTGTGCTTGACATTCTTCATGGCTGAGGTGCTGTGGCCCTCACTGCACAGCCTGGTGTCAGAACTCAGCAGGTGTCTAATAAACACTTACAGAACTAAACTGGCCTGAATGAGATATGGTGCCATTTATTTCCCCTATGTCCATGTTTACACTGGGAAGAGAGAAGAAATCTTAGAGACTGAAGTCAAGTATTGGTCTAACATAAAATTTCCCAGTTTTAAACTCTTCTTTAAATGGCGTCGGTGGTATCAAAAGATGTCCTGTGGTACAAGAAAGACCAATGGACTAGAGGGCAGAAGGCTGTGGGTCTAGATTTGGCTCAGCCACTTTATGAGACTTTAAGGAAGTCTCTTCACCATCTGATCAGTTTCCACAGGGAAGAAGTGAGGTAAAACGTGTCTCCAAATCTCAGAAGTGATATTCTAATCCCAAACCTCATATTATTTCTATAAATAATTTTCTACATACATTGTACATAACACAATAAGATAAGGTACATAAGGAGACAAGGCAACATAACTGAGAACCAACAGATAACAGAAACAAATCCACAGAGATTTTAGATATTGCAGTTATCAGATACAAACAATGAAATAGCTGAAATTTCCAGTATTCAAGAAGATAAAAGCCAAGCTTGAAAATTTCAGCAGGGAACTAGAAAGCATACAGTGTGATATATCATATTTGAAACAAACAAAAAAATTATTTAACTGAGAAACACACTATCCAAAGTTTAAAAATTGGTGTGGCATTTAATAGCATATGACAGCTGAAGCAAAAATTAGTGACTTGGAATACAAATCAAAAGAAACTGTCCAAGTGAAATAAAAAATACAATAACACATGTTCAACTGGAGTTCCAGAAGAAAAATACTGGGGAAGAAGAAATATTTAATGAAATGAAAGTTAAGAAGTTTTCAACCAATGATGGAAAGTATCAACCCACAAATTTATGAAGCCCAAGAAGTCCCAAAAAGGAAAATAAAAAGGAGTTAACATCTAGACACATTAGAGCATAAAACCAAAGGGAGAGAAAAAGAAACCAGAGGGAAGAAAACAACAAATCACCTTAAAAGAAGCAACAAACTAACAGCTGACTTTTCATCAGTGGAATTTAAAAGACAGGGGAATATCTTTATGGTGTTGAAAGGAAACAAATGCCAACCTAGAATTTGATACCCAGCTAAAATATACATTTTCAGACAAAAACTGAGAGTATGCCATCAGCAGACCTCCACTAAAGGAAATTTTAAAAGGTGCTTTTTGGGCAGAAAGAAAACAGTCCCAGATGGAGGCTCAAAAATGCAAAAAGGAACAGAGAACAAAATCATGTTTAAAATGCAGGTAAATCTAAATAAATACTGACTACATAAAGCAATTAACAATACTGTCCTTACACACATTTATAATTAACATACACAACAATGACAGCATGAGTTGGGAAGGGAAAAATGGAGGTTGTGTTCTAAAGTCCTTGCTTTGCACAGTTACAGAGTAAAAGTATTTTAACACTAGACTGATTAGTCAAGTTTGCATGTAGTAATTTCTAGTGCACCCACTAAAAGAATAGAAAAAGTATACAATTCCCAGCCTAACTGGAGGAAAAATAAGACCTACTGTGGCTGAGAAAATGAAAGAAGTGCAGAAAGAGAAGGAAGAGAGGTTCCAGAAGAAGCTGGAGAGGCAGACAGAGACTGATCACATAGGACCCTAGGGGTCACATTAAGGATTCTGATTTTCATGCTAAAAGCAATGGGAGGTCAATCAAAGGCACCTAAGCAGCAGAGATCTACATTCTATAAAGACATCTTTGGCTATGGTGTGAAGACCTTATGGTAGAAGAGAGAACTTTACTACCAGCGTCAGGACTATTTCCAGAGCACTGCCCCTCCAATCAAATAATTTGTTTTGAAGGTACTATCTTACCTAAAAAAGTAACAATGAATAAAAAGCTAGAAAATAAAATTCAGTTTTTTTGGCTTTAATTTTTAAGATTTACTTTGTAAGTTAATTGTCTTTGCAGCTACTTTATTAACATTTCAAATACTAGGTAGCCTTTATTTCTTTGCTCCTTAATGCTCCCAGTACATATTCTTCTGTCTAAATATTTAAGTCTGACAGATCATTAGGTCAGATATATACAATCTAATTGGGACCAAGCCATGAGGGCCTTTTAACCTCCTGTTTGTTTGAGACTAGACCACGTGAAATTTTAATTGAGTGATTCTAATATTATTAAATATCATTAACCTGCAAAGCTGTTCAGGAAGCCACTTAGGTTGTGGAGGGAGGAAAAAGTGAGATTCGTGTTCAATTAAGCCTGACTTTACTTGCATACAGAGTATTTTTATAAGAAAAGGTAGCCCATTCTTCATTACCTTTTTGGTATTAATTTATCTTTATTGTGATATAATTCACAAACCATAAAATTCAACCTTTTAAAGTATACAATTCAGTCATTTTTAGTATAGTCACAAAGTTGTGCAACCAACACCACTAAATAATTCCAGAACATTTTCATCACTCCAAAAAGAAATCCCATACCTATTAGCAGTCACTTCTCAGTCTGCTCTTCCCCCAATTTCCAAAAATCACTAAACCACATTCTGTCTCTAAGGATTTACCTATTCTGGACATTTCATATAAATGGAATCATACATTATGTAGTCTTTTGTGTCGATTTTTCATCAGAATAATGTTTTCAAGGTTCAACCATGTCCACTTTTTTAAAAAGCACTTTTTAATGGAAAGTTTGAACAGGAAACTAGGCAGAGGAGTAAAACAAACCTCTGTGTATCCATCATCTAGCCTCAACAACCTCAACCTATCCACACACCCACATACTTCTTATTTTGTATCATTTTGAATCAAATCCCAGACACTATATTATTTCTATATAAATATTTCAGTAAGGACATATCATTATGATCGCTACTCTAACACTTGCCTTCTGATTGGGTGTTTTTCTTTTTAATGGCCTACCTCTACTAAAAACTGAATTTCTCCTTTGCTAGGCATTATTTACTTAAAAAATACATTAAATTCAGGCACTCGTTCTGTCTAATGAAAACTCTAAATGGGAAAAAGGAAAACCTAAATCCCAGAAATATTTCTGCAGAGGCCAAGATTCAAAGTGATCTAAAATTTGATAAACACCTCAATATTTCTTCTGACAGTCAGAAACACTCATATGGGGGTTGTTTACTATTTTCGCTTTCCCTTGTCATTCTGGGAAAGGACTAGAGGTTATTACAAGGGTGTTTTGTTTTGTTTCTCAGTACACACCAATTACAAGGCAGAAAGCACTTCAGGTGCCTGGGTGAGGTCTGAAAACAAAGCAATCTCACACAGAAAAGACAGTTTATGAGTCCAACAGACTGAATTCGGGGCTTTCTTAATGTTTGTTTTAGGAAAGGTAGCAAACAAGTAGATATTCATTATAATAAGGTGAGGGGAAAATAAAGAGAAAAGAGAGCAGGAAGGACAAGGGTGATGGAAGAATGCATACTTGATGGGTTCTTACCTTCTTGTGAGCTATCAGGAGGCAGTTGGAATGTTCGTGTTCACAAGCAATTTCATAGTCGGGGATCAGATCCACCAACTCACAGACAAAGCGCACCACTTCTTCGTGCCAGGGCACGTTGGCCATGGTAAGACTGCTTGCCGAACTCTCTCCACAGTAGGTAACACCCTGTGGAAACATTACAATAGTCAGAGACAGCTACAGACCTATTTAAATGTCACAGAGGAAAAGCTTCAGAGCCAAAAAGGCTTCTACAGGTCAACCAATCCAATCCAAGCCAAGCCAATCCATATCTTAAAGTGAAGAAAGCAGTACAAAGATGATAAAATTTGCTTGGAAGCTCATACAAGTAGCGAGTGACAAAGACAGCACTGGAGCTCCCAGGCCAGTGCTCTTTACACTCTGACAATCCTGATGCTTCTTGGGTACTTGTGCTTTATGCTACATCACCATCTACACTGTCTAGTCACAATAATGTATCCGAACTAATAACATATCTTTCCATTCAGATTCATTTGTGCACCATAACAGATCAATTCTCATGGGATTATAATCCCCTAGTACAATAATGGAGGTATAGTTGACACCCATAAAAATTCAGTGAATAATTTACTGACTGGGAAAATAAGATGAGCTCTTATTTTCTAGTATAATTTTGATTTGAGGTTGATAAACATTCTGTAAAGGGCCAGATAGGGATCCCTTTCAAATTATTCTTTTGGAATCATTCTAAGGAGATCACTTTGTAATGCATTTTTTATGTGGATATGTATAAACAAAGAATCATGCCAAAATGAAAATACATGTGTAGAAATACATATACATATATATATACACAGAGATATGTATATATATATACCTTTACACACACCTACATGTATATATGTGTTATCTACCCCTAGAGAAATTCCCATTCAGTACAAATGCAGTAAGATAAATTGGTTTTTAACTCTTTTTAATTCTACCTGACAGCCCAGGCATGTGAGACACAAAAGTTTTATAACTAAGTTTTCCATTTGGTAAGTTACATAGTGATAAGTGATTAATGACTAATTTTCAATACTGACTATCGTAACTTTATAGGTTCTCTAAATACCCAAGAAATCAAACTTTCTTGAAAACAGACTCGAACAGTCTAGATGTGCTGCTACTAAGTAGGGAATAACTAAAATAGAATGAGGTTCTCTCTCACTCGCGTGCTCTCTCTCTCCCTCTCTCACACACACAGACTGGAGGGGATAGAATGACATTAAATGAAAAGCCCACAATGAGCACTGCAGAGTGACCCTGACCCTACAGATGGCAGAACTGGGAGGGGGCCAAAAACTCAGATGAGTTCTGCAAAACCCTCTACTCCAGATGGCTGTTCAAAGACTACTTACTGGGGTACTACACTGAGATGACCTTTGCTGAACATAAACTAGAGGAGACCCAGCTTAATTACAATAATCAAGAGAAGCTTCTCTATTAGCCCACTGATTTACAGAATTCATTAAACTGAATTTGGGTTTTAGCTGAATTAAAAAAAGCAAATAATACAATAGTTTAAAAAAATCTTTAAGAAAGCGTGGCTGAAAAATTGTACTAAACTTGCCCAAATACATAAAAATGATTTATTCATAAGTCAAATTAGTCATAAAAATGAATTTACTTCACTTTAAATACTGTTTATGAGGGACGAAATATATGAACAACCATGTAGATACTGCTTAATTCAAAGGAATTTATTTTTTTAATAATACTTTTCTTATTTATTTATTTATTTATGGCTGTGTTGGGTCTTCGTTGCTGTGCGCGGGCTTTCTCCAGTTGCAGCAAGCAGGGGCTACTCTCTGTGGCGTTGCGCGGGTTTCTCATTGCAGTGGCTTCTCTTGTTGCAGAGCACGGGCTCTAGGCACGTGGGCTTCAGTGGTTGTGGCACGTGGGCTCAGCAGCTGTGGCTCGTGGGCTCTAGAGCACAGGCTCAGTAGTTGTGGCGCACGGGCTTAGTTGCTCCATGGCATGTGGGATCTTCCCGGAATAGGGTTCGAACCCGTGTCCCCTGCATTGGCAGGCAGATTCTTAACCACTGCGCCATCAGGGAAGTCCCAGGAAGTTATTTTTAATATTTAAAATGTTAGTTCATTGAAGCAGAGGTTTTAGGTAAGATCTTTTTTTTTTTTTTTTTAATTTATTTTGGCTGTGCTGGGTCTTAGTTGTGGCATGCGGGCTTCTTGGTTGCAGTATGTGGGATCTAGTTCCCAGACCAGAGATGGAACCCAGGTCCCCTGCATTGGGAGCGTGGAGTCTTACGCACTGGATCACCAGGGAAGTTCCTAAGTAAGATCTTATATTCATGACAATGGCTCTGGAAAATACTTTAATATTGATTATTCAGCAATAATAAAGCATGAAATACTAAGGAGAGATTTGGTTTGGAAAGGAAATGAGAGAATGATTGCCATAGGTCATCAATATGCCTTCACATTATACTTCTCTATACGTTCGCATGATGCTTTATCGTTAACAAAGCATTTTCACGTAAATCTTCTCATTTTAGCCAGACAAAGTCCTCGCAGGTGGGGAGTGTGGGTAACTTCCTGAGCCGACTGTGGAGGCCGAGCCTGCGTGTGACAGAACTGCCATGGGTAGAAACCGGCCTCACTGAACGGCCTCCCTGAGCCCTCCCTCAGCTGGGCTTCTCAACACCTCCCTCCGGTCCTCCCCACAACATGGGCTACTTCACTTCATTGCACACTGCGGTCTACCGACCACCCGCCCAGACTGGATTCCTGATCGCACTTGCCCCTGAATAGTCTAAAAACGTTTTGCTTTCCCTCACATGGCAGCTGCCTGCCACCTTCTCATCCTACCACCACCTTCCACTCCCACCCCGTTTATCACCAGCACCAAGTTCTTGCCTCACAACTTTGGAAAAACAATGTCCTCAAGAAAACAGGTGGGTATAATGTGGCAACTGAAAGCACTCATTCCAGAATTCCAAAGGCTGAGAGGTGACAAGCAGACCCAAAGAAAGTTCCGGAAGAGCAGGACCACTTATGCATCTTCCTGTTTGTAGTGAAAAGCACAACCCACACCATTACACTGGTGACTTCTGGATGGACCATTCTGCTTCAGGACATGGGGGCCATCAGGTCTTTTTCACGGGCTGCTTACAAAGTTTACCTGGGGATTCAAAGTCTGTGGGAAGAGCAGTATTGTGGCTCTTGATATTCTAATTAAACTGACTGGTTGTCAAAAGACTCCTGGTATGATTGTTTTTGTCCCTGATAGTTTGAGGAGAAATGTCTTCATAACTTTTTGCAGCAATACATGTCACTCCTTTATCTTAAAAATGCTTCAATAGCTGTCCCCCCCACCAAAAAACCAGCCCACATTTCTCAGCCTAGCGCCTGAGGCCTTCTTACTGGACTGCCCCACTCAGCATCCAGTCTCTCCCTGGCTAAATTCTCCACCATCTCTTTGATCTTTGGCCAGGAACCCCAATCCCATCTAATCCCAATCTCATCATACCCTGTGCATCTCTCTTCTCAGATAACTGGCATAACTTTGATGTGTCTAAATCCTAAGCTCTTAGAGGGTGGGGGCCACACCCTATTCTTCTCTGTACCCCCAACTAATCTATTCTAAAGAGCAAGTCACATGTTCCTCTAT
This sequence comes from Hyperoodon ampullatus, assembly GCF_949752795.1. Lineage (NCBI taxonomy): Eukaryota > Metazoa > Chordata > Mammalia > Artiodactyla > Ziphiidae > Hyperoodon > Hyperoodon ampullatus. The sequence continues at coordinate 45,726,161 of NC_136927.1, read as the reverse complement.
GACATTAAACTCCAGAACTCTTTTCTGATGTAATACAAAATTTAATTCATATTTTTCTACACTTTAATGATTATGAACCAACTGATAATCACTGGTTAGGTATTGCTACATACACGAACAACTGGTAATACTCCCTACGTTTGTGTGCAGAAAGAGATTGAGACTATGCTAAGACATTTGTTTTGCAAGATGCATTCTGCAAGGATTGAGTTCTATAGACAGTCATGGTGCTAATGCGAAGAGAGTTTTAAATCATTTGACAACAAATAATTACTGAGCACTTACTCTTCTCAAGGAGCAGTGCTAGGCAGAGAATACAAAGACAGTATTTCATTTACAGATGGATTGTGTTATGAAAGCTTTTCAATAAGGCAGATGTTTACAACACGAAACACATTTTCACAAACAAGTAAGCAAATAACGATGGTTAAGCTTCCCAGGCTAGCAAATATAGGTCTACTTAAGCCTAATGAAGCTAAAATACATAATAATTTACAGGTAATGGAACAGAGAAATATTTTACAAGACTAGCAGTGAAAGAAAAGAGAAAATCAATATAATAGAGAAACAGCTTCTATTGATTCATTTTAAAATAATGTCCTTGATGGAAAGTGATCTAAACATTTACTGAACCCAGGCATATGTTACCCCTTTGAATTCTCAAAACAAGTCTATTAAATTGATATTAGTATTCTAATTTTAATACTGAGGAAATTTAGGCTCAAGGAGGATAAGTAACCTGTCCCAGGCTAAATGAATACATTTTAGGAATGTATCAAAGCTTACACAACTTCCCCACCTGAGACTATGAGAAACCCCCCTGAACCCTCCACATACATACACACACACATCCAGGAAATCCAGGAAAAGGATATGAATGGTATCCGAGAGCCTCAGGTATTTCACTAGCCCAGGGTCACTTTGTATTATCAATTTCACATCTTCAGGGCATTTATGTGACCTTGAGGCACTACTAAATTTTAACACCAACTCCATTTCAGGGTTAGGCCCTGGGAGACTTTTTGTTTTTACCAAAAGCATAGGTAAGGGATAAGCCTCCAAGTACCACTCTGTGTCAGTGGGTGAATTTTTTCCTAATTCGTCCTTTCACTAAAGGTGAAAGGGCCTAGTCTTCTGCCACATCCTGTCTCTACTGGAGCTGCAGAGTACCACCAGGCAATCTCCCTTTTTACAGCCCCTAAGGAATTCCCTTACAGACCTGACAGATTGATTATTCTCTCAAAAGTATGTTTACCATAATATTTAATTCTAAGTGTTTGCTTTTGGAGGAATTTGAGGTTATCTTAGGCTGCCATATTGCTAGCTCTTACCAAATGTTTTTTGGAGAGGCTTTATTACTATTATTTTTAAAACGTTTCCATTTTTGAAAATTTTACTTTAATAAGACAACAACAAAAAGCTGCCTTTTCAGACATTAAATAGTTTAACCCTACTGAACAGGAAAGCATGCCTTCTCCATTTACTGATTTCATTTCAATCATTTGAATTATAAAAGTAACGCATGTTCACTGCAACAATTCACACAACAGAAATATGAAAAGTAAAACAAGCCTTTCCTTCCCCTTCTCCCAAATCGTACACTGTTAATGATTTGATATGTATACTTCCATACTTTTCTTATATAAATGTATCTAAACATATACTGTTAAAAATTTGATCAAGTAATAATTAGTCTATAACTCATTTTGTTTCTTAATAGTATACTATTTTCTGTAAACATCCCTTTTCCTACTTCAGTTTAAGAGAAAGATACTTCATTAACTTGCTGGACAAATGAGAGATGAATTTAATAAACCATGTGATCTAATCCTCAAAGGCCCAGGTACTTGATATTACAGGTCTTCTACCAGAGACAACTGATCATCACATGCTTTCCCCTGATACACACAAACTGTTGCCTATTACCTTATATTTTATAATTTAAATAAGACATTTAAAATTGTGTTAGATTACACACTTCTCCAAGATTTTTCAATTAAAAAAATCTCTCAAAGTAGTTCATTTTACTTCTGTAGATTTTGCCTTGTTCAATAAGACATCCATTTCCCAAACAGCATATCCAAATTTAGAAAAAAAATTTGTACCTATGATGCTTTGACGAGGCCTGGCACATGAAGACAGCTCAGAAATATTTGCTAAATGCAGGGATAAAATAGTAAAATGGAAATCTTGTTTGAAAGAAACTATGTCATTATAACATCTCAGCTATAAGCAGAAGGCTTCATCTGTTTCCTAGTTATGTTAATAGTTTGTCCAACTACAAAATGTCCATCAGATAATTACACTGTTTACAAAGTAGCCATCTTTCTTTAAAATTTGGTTGATTCTTTTCAGATTACAAAATATCTTCTTCATTATAGGAAACATGACTGCAAAGAAAGAAGGAGAAAAAAAGGTGACAGTGCGATCCAGCCAAGTTAATAATAGAGGTTTTACTGCAGCATAATTTGAAGCAGCATTCTTTAATAGCTAAACCATAAATTAAAACACCACTAATCTCTGATGTTGGCAAGGTTTCCTTAAGCCGATGCATATATTTAAAGTGTAGCTTGTGTCTTTGTATCATTAGAGTTCTTGCCAAGAGTAGCCTTTTGAAATTAAGAGCAATTTTAAAAGAAAAGTGTCTTGACCTGACCAGAGGCCGCTACACACTCAGCAATATTTCATCTGCTCCTCCCACCTCCCCATCCCTCCAGAGGACTGTAATGCAGAACACTGAACTTACTAAAAAACGGCTGTAAAACCGAAATATGCTCTGATGTGACAGAGTGCATCCAGCTTCATAAACATAAACTGAAGCTTGGAGCTTTGAGAGACTGGGTTAATTTTCTGGTCACTTTCTCTCATTCTGTGTATTCTTAGTTGTCCAAGAAAGCTGTCTGCCTCTGAAAACTCTATAGCTTGAACTACCATCTCATGCTGATGACTTCCAAATCATTACTGCCAGGCCTGTCTTATCCCCAGAACGCCAAGCATATAGAACCTGTGGCTTATTTGAACCTACACTTTGAACCTACACTTGGATTATTTAAAAGCTATCTCAATGTATTAAGGTCAACATAGAACTCATGCAATTACTCCCTAAATTTGCCTCCCTTCTCCACTGGTCTTTTCCATCTCAGCAAACTGTTCCACATCCACACGATTGCTTAAGCCAAAAACCCAGGTGCTATTCTTGATTCTTTTTGTTCTTTCACACCCTACATGTCATCTAACAACAAGTTCTGTTGGATCTACTCCCAAAATGTATCACAAATGCACCCAGTCCTCTCCAATGACCTTCTCCACGCCATCACATCTCTTGCTTGGCAAAAGTTTTGTTACCCGTCTACCTACTTCTACTACTGCCCTCTATAATCCACTCATGGCAACGGCAGGGTGATCTTTCAAAATCATAAATCAGATCGTATCACTCTCCAGTTTCAAACCCTTTCCTAGCACACTTAGAATTAAAAAAAGCTTATCATTAAACTTAGTATAAAATCTGATTCTCTTATCCATGCATGAAAGGCCTAACAAAATCTGGCCCCAGCCCACCACTCTGATTCATCTTGTACCACAGCCAACTCCAACTACCCCACGGAGATCATGTAGGACCTCTGTGGACCAGCTGTGCCATCTGCCCAGAATGCTGTGACTCCAAGCCTTTGCATATTGTGCTGCTTCTTACTATTCAGGTATCAGTTTTTAAAAGAGTCATCTCCTCAGAAAAGCCTTCCTGCTTTTGAAATCTAAAGCAGCCAACCACAGTATCTAGTAAAACAGCATATGCATTTACCCTCTGACACATCAATCCACTTACAGGTACCTATCCCAAAGAAACACGGGCAAAAACATGACAGTGACAACCAGACATTAAATGGCTCCTGCTGGAAGCATACACTACCACCAATGAAATAATCTTGAAATGCAAACATTCACACACACACACACACACACACACACACACACACACACACACACACACAAATCTGATCAATCTTCTTTTGATCTAACTACCAATCCATGGGAAATCTAAGGAGCAGGGCAACATGCAATCACCAAAATCTAAAATATAAATATGGGGAACTAACCAGGATAAATGTTCCATTTTTTCCAACAAAATAAATTACAAGGGGGAAAAAGAACACATGGAAGAGGAACTAATAGATTAAAAGAAATTTAAGAGAGAAATAATCCAATTCTGACCCTTATTTGGATCCAGATTAAAAAATACTTTAGACAATTGGTTTAAGAAGATGTGGTGTATATATACACAATGGAGTATTACTCAGCCATAAAAAATAATGAAATATTACCATCTGCAGTAACATGGATGGACCTAGAGATTATCATATTAAGTGAAATAAGTCAGAAAGAGAAAGGGAAATATTATATGATATCATTTATGTGAGGAATCTAAAAATGAGTACAAATGAATCTACATACAAAATAGAAACAGACTCACAGAAGTAGAAGACAAACTTACAGTTACCAAAGGGGGAAGGGAGGAGGGGAAGAATAAATCAGGAGTATTGGATTAACAAACACTACTGTACATAAAATAAACAACAAGTATTTACTGTATAGCACAGGGAATTATATTCAACATCTTATAATAACCTATAATGGAAAATAACCTGAAAAACTATATATATATATATATATATATATATATATGTGTGTGTGTGTAAATAAATAAATATATATAAAAAACTGAATTACTTCACTGTATACCTGAAACTAACACAATATTGTATATCAACTCTACTTCAATTTAAAAAAATACTGTTAAAATAATTGGTCAAGTTGAAACCTTATATGCTCCAATATATGAGATTATTGTTAGAACTGTTTAGTAAGAACAGTATTCTGAATAAGTGTTTAAAGTGAGTGCGTATCTTTTAGAAATACATACTAAAACAGTTATGGATGAATGGTATAACGTGGGGATTTGCTTCACAGGTAAGGGCAGGAAAATGGGTAGGAGTACAGTTGAAACACGAGCTAGTGATTTTTGAAGCTGGTAATGGATGGATGGGGTTCATTACATCAGTCTCTCTACTTCTGTATATATTTGAAGTTTTCCATAGTAAAAGTGTAGTTAAAAGCCAACCAATTACTCACTATAACAGTATTTTATTTCTCAGCATATTAAAGTTACTATGTAGTGAGCAGTACATTCATTTTCTGTTGACGGTCTACCTCTCACTAAAATATAAGCTTTTTATATGTGAGAGCAAATGCTTAGTCTTTACTGCTCTTATCTCCAATACCTAGAACAGTGCCAGGAATCTTGATTAATATTTCTGACTGAATAAATAAAACATCCGGGACCTCCTGCAGAATTTTAGAAGATTGCAATTCCACCGTGGTCAACAAAGCATAATGGGAACGTGCCCAACACTAGCCGGCAGGGGCTTACCTTCACCTCAATGAAGTCAGGGTTCCCCAGGGACACCAGCTTGGCATAGGCCTGGAGCTCATCCACGTTCCATGCTTTCACTAGAGTCAGCCTATAGACAGTACGTTGTTGCTAAAACAGAGGAAAACACAACTTTGTTTTTATCACCTAGGAAGATTTTCAAATTTCTTAAACCCATAGGTGAAACCTGGCATGAACTTCTATAAATTGAAGTTGCATTTTGTAGAAAGATGAAAAAAATGTAAACAATGTCATAAGACTCCCAGAAGCCTTATAAAGGCACAGATATATTTTTCTTCTCTCACTTACAGTATTGAACACTAGATAAGACACCCAAAAGTTTCTTAACAAATAAACTGAATTCCATTTAGTTAGAAACAGTAAATTGACCAAACAGTTTTAGATTGGTGAAAATTAATTCACATAACCTTCAGGCTTTCAGGTATCAATTGCTCAAAGTTATTTACAGCAAGAATTTCTAATCACTCTTGTCCTCTTTCCTGCTTCCTCATTATTTAATTTTCTCTACTTGGCAGAAAAGGCACATTGATGAACTGTCAATGTTGCCATTTGTTTACCATGTAACCAAAAGAGGTACTGATTTTCTGAAAAGCCATTAGACAACAGTCATACAAGCCTTTAAAAACTTTATACCTTTGACTTTGTAGCTCTTTTCCAGGACCCTAGACAAATTACTAAAAGTTCAAAGACTTATTCAAACATCTCAAAACAACATGATTAATATCTACAACAAGAGGGCTTCCCTGGTGGCGCAGTGGTTGAGAGTCCGCTTGCCGATGCAGGGGACACGGGTTCGTGCCCCATTCCGGGAGGATCCCACATGCTGCAGAGCGGCTGGGCCCATGGGCCATGGCTGCTGGGCCTGCGCGTCCGGAGCCTGTGCTCCGCGACAGGAGAGGCCACAACGGTGAGAGGCCTGCGTACCGCAGGAAAAAAAAAAAAAAAATCTACAACAAGAGTGGGGGCAGAACCTGTGACTTGCCTATAACCAATAGAATATGGCAAAGATGATGTGACACGTGTAGTTATGTGCACATGATTACATCCATCTGTAGCAAGTTCCTGGGTAGTATCCATGCTGCTAAACCTCAAACCATGCTTTAAGTAGCAAGGCTCAAAATACTCAAGAGAAAAACAAAGTGAAGTAAGACGTGAACAAAATGATACCAATCTCTCTCTACATGCACCCCAGTGTTCACAGCAGCATTATTTACAATTGCCAAGATATGAAAGCCACCTAAATGTCCACCAACAGATGAACAGATAAGTATGTGGTATATATATACACAATGGAATACTACTCAGCCATAAAAAAGAATGAAATTTTGCCATTTGCAACAACATGGCTGGACTTGGAGGGCATTATGCTAAGTGAAGTAAGTCAGACAGAGAAAGACAAATACTGTATGATATCACTTATATGTGGAATATAGAAAATACAACAAACTAGTGAATATATAACAATAAAGAGACTCACATATAAAGAACAAATTAGTAGTTACCAATGGGGAGAGGGGAGGAGGGAGAGGCAAGATAGGGGTAGGGGATTAAGAAGTTTAAACTATTATGTATAAAATAAGCTACAAGGATATATTGTACAACACAGGGAATATAGCCAATATTTTTTTTTTTTTTTTTTTTTTTTGCGGTATGCGGGCCTCTCACTGCTGTGGCCTCTCCCGTCGCGGAGCACAGGCTCCGGACGCGCAGGCTCAGCGGCCATGGCTCACGGGCCCAGCCACTCCGCGGCATGTGGGATCCTCCCGGACCGGGGCACGAACCTGCATCCCCTGCACCAGCAGGCGGACTCCCAACCACTGCGCCACCAGGGAAGCCCCTATAGCCAATATTTTATAATAACTATAAATGGAGTATAACCTTTAAAATTTGTGAATCACTATATTGTACACCTGAAACGTATAATATTGTACATCAACTATACTTTAATTAAAAAGAATGCCAATCTCTCTACTTTTGCTCATGTCTGAAGATAACCAAGGGATGAAAAGTATTAGGCAGCCATATCAGAAAATGTACTCAAAACTTATTTTTAAAATGCAGTGTATAATGCATGTAAAGATAGAAATCTTCCAGATTCCCTTCACGTAGCTAGAATTCACCCAATGCCAAAACCTAACAAAAATGGTAGAGAAGTGCAGGCCAATCTCACTTGTACTTATATATGCAAAAATCTTACAGAAATTTTAGCAAATGAAATTCAGCATTATGTTAAAAATTCTAGAAATGCAAAGATGATTCAATATTAGACTATATATTAATACAATTCATCACGTTAATAGCTCAACACACAAAAGTTATACAATCATCTTATAGACACACAAAGACATTTCATATCATTTAAAGCCCATCCCTGATGTCAAAACAAAACAGAATGAACAACTGAAAAACCATTTGGTAAACTCAAAGATTAAAAAACATATCCTTAACATAAAGAAAACACTCTCCAGTCAGTAGTCCATGTCATTCTTAGAGATGTAAAAAATAGAGGCATTTCTATTTAATCAGAATAACAGCAGAATGTCCACTCTTATAAACACTTCCCTGAAAGTTAAAGTCAAAGCAATAAGGCAAAAACAAGAATAAGTGCATAGTATACAAAAAAAAATTACTTGCAAATGATATAGCTGGCTTCTTGGAAACCTAAGAAAATCAACTAAAAATCAGATTAAGTAAAATTGGCCACTTACCAAATAAAAATAGAAAAATGAGCACCTTTCCTAGCATAGAGCAGTGGGGTAAATGTGGACTCTGAGGCCAGACTGAATCCCAGACCACATACTAGCCATCTTTAACTCTGTCTCAGTTTCTACCTGTGCAAAATGGGAGTTTACACAGGATTAAAAGTGTCCATCTACATAACGCTTAGAACCATGTTGGCAGCAGTAAATCATACTAAGTATTAGCTATTATATGCCATATGTATGGTACATATATACTATATGTACAACTATAAAATGCAAGGCAAAGAAAATTCTACTTCAACTCTAAAATACATCTATAAAATACTTGATGATTATTAATGAAATAACATGGAGAGTGAAAAAAGTAAATATTTCTGAGACCACAAAAAACTAGCCTACATGGACAGCCACAATAGATTTCTAAATATAATGTAATTCCAATGGGAGTCTAAAATTCCTTTCAACAAATAAACTGGCAATGATACCAACAATAATAATAGCAAGAGTTAGCAATGAGTCAGCCCTTACTATGTGCCAGCTGTTGTTGTGTTTAACATCTTAGCAAAGATTCCAATATCTGTCTCATCTTTGCTACAAATCTTACAAAATAGGCTTATTAGCTTCACATTACAGATATGAAATTGAGGCCTCGTGCTGCTAAATGAATTTCCCAAAGTTACACAGTTGGAAAGCAGCAAAGCTGGGATATGAACCCAAGCAGAATGAATCCAAGGCAGACTCTATCTCTCGTTGCTTAACCTTTTCAAATTGTGCAAGAAATCATACAAAGAGAAACATACATAAAACACGAATGGACAGCCCAAGGGATTAACACAAAGAAAATATTCATCACCCAGTCACTATCCATTGCCTTTACCCCAAAGCTATCTAATATCCTGGCTTCAACATTAAAGTTTAGATTTTTGCCTGTGTTGGAAAGTTATATACATGGAACCATATACTTTTTTGCATCTTGCTTCTGTCATACAACACTGTGTTTATAAAGTCCATCCATGTTGCTACATTTTGAGATTTGTTCATTTTCTCTGTTATCTAATATTCCATTATATAAATACACAATAATTTATTCAACCGTTCCCCCATTGATAGACATCTGGATTATTTCCAGTTTTTAGCTATTATAAAATGCTGTTATCTCTCGTAACACTAGAGTTTAGTTCTTCCTGCTTTAGGGAATTTTATGAAATGTTATTATGACATGTATTCTTCTATGTCTGGCTTCTTTCACTGAAATTCTTTCACTGAATTTGATGGTGACTTTAGCTTTAGATATATTTTTGCTGCTGTTTAGTACTCCAGTATATGAAAATACTTACATTAGTGAAAGTTGTTGGTTGGTTGGTTTTTTTCCCCGGTTTGGGTCTCTTACAAAATAGCATTGCTATGACTGTTACTGTACCTGACTCCCGATGGACATTTCTTGAATGTTCCTAAGAGTGGAAATGCTGGATTACAGGATGTGCAGATGCTGCTAAATTGGTTTCCAAAGTCATTTCACCATACTTCCACCTGCAGTGGATGAGAGTTCCAGCTGCTTCTCTTCTTCAACAACACTTGTTAGTCTTTTAAACTTTAGCCATTCCTGCACTGTCCTATTTTGTATTTGCCCGTTTACTGATGAAGTTGAGTATGTTTCTGGCCATTTTGATCTCTATTTTTGTGAAGTACTTGTTCAAATGTTTTGAATATTTCTTTATTGGGATAGCTGTCTTTTTACTACTGGGTTTTTCAAATTCTTTATATATTCTGGCTGTAAGAATGCTGTTATAAATATATGAAATATTTTCATCCACTTTATGGCTTTCCTTTCTGATTTCTTCATATCTTTTGATCAACAGATATAACTAATTTTAGTACATTTACCTTTTACCTATAGCCTACTAATGTTCAGATTGTTAAGGACAAAGAAAAGCACTATGGGGTTACTAAAAAAGAAATGTCATTAGATTTTATTTCAAATTATCAAATTCACATTCTGGGTTTCACTGTGTCTGTAGCGAGCCTGCTCGATGGAATGGTTTTGGAGACTTTAAAGTCTGTTTAAAATTAGTTAAAGCAGTTCCTAAAGTCTATAGAAGAAAGTTGTGTTATACTCCAGTTAGATCAGATTAAAACAAAAACTGAGTACAGATGTTGCTTGAGAGGTGAGAGCTGGAATTTCCTTTGCAAAGGACATACTTAACACTTTATGTTATCCTTCTTTTATTTTTTTTTTTATTTTTTTTTTTTGTGGTATGCGGGCCTCTCACCGCTGCGGCCTCTCCCGCCGCGGAGCACAGGCTCCGGATGCGCAGGCTCAGCAGCCATGGCCCACGGGCCCAGCCGCTCCGCGGCACATGGGATCCCCCCAGACCGGGGCACGAACCCGCACCCCCTGCATCGGCAGGCGGACTCCCAACCACTGCGCCACCAGGGAGGCCCTATCCTTCTTTTAGATTAAAAAAAAAAGAAAGAAAAAATTGGAGTACAAACTGGATTGTATTGTAGTAATTTAATTTGAATAAAACCTATTTTTTCCCCAGTTTGGGGATTTAGTTAGTAATTTTAATTTGCATAGGTTCTTGTCAGTTATTACTGCAGGATTTTCTGAATGTGGCATATTATCTAGTAGGGACAGGGTTTGTGTAATACTACAGAATACAAAAATGAAGATGAAAGTATCCAATTCAGGCAAAAAGTTTAGCTACTTTCTGTTCAGGCTACAATGTGATTTGTAAAATGTCACAGTGAGATTTGTAAAAAAGTGTCAAGTAGCTGGCATGTTATAATTTCATTCATTTTCTGTTTAATTTGACAGTCTAGGACTTTTTTCCCCAGTGGTAGTTACAAACACAATAAAATGGGAGGGAGGGGTGGCTCTGAAAGTAACATCACAACCAATGTTCAGCTAGGCTGTGCAGCAAGAAACCTAGACGTTAACCTCTAGAATTCAGACTAGATTTTTGTGACAGAGTTTAAATTTGGGTTATAACTTATGTTTGTTTCTTAGACGGAAGCAATACATGGACTGAAAATATCGCGTTGGTCAAAAAGTTCTTTTGGGGTGGTACGGAAGAACCTGAACGAACTTTTTGGCCAATCCAATACATGGAGTGAAAATTGAGGTCAAAATTCCAAAGGTAAATGTTAAATGCTTATCAAAGGGAAGTGAGGGAAAAAAGGATTAAGTACAAAGTAGAAAAGGTCTGAGTAGTTAGGAAGGAGGAGAGAAAGAGGAAAAAAGTATAAGATGAGAAAAAAAGTACATAGTAGCAATTAAGCTACTGGGCTCTGGAGTCAGCTGTGTGAGCTTAGGCATGCTCTCTGTGCCTCTGTAAAATAGGAAGAGTAATAGTATCTACATCTCATAGTATTGCTCTAAAATGAAAAGAACTAAAACAAATAAAGAACTTAGAACACAGCCTGGCAGATAGAAAACTATGAATAAATTTCAGCTACCATCATCACCACCACCAGCAGCAGTTACACAGATTCATTCATTTGTTCACACAGATATCAATTCAACCAACAGTCACCAGGTCCTGCTGTACACCAGGTATAACACTAGATGCTAGAGATACAGCAGTGAACAAGCAACTAAAGTACCGACTGTTGTATAATCTACATTTTATTCTAGTAAACGAACAAAACCAAAGTCAGAAAAGAAATTAGCAACAATGGTTAATACCAAAAGAGGAGAGGAACCAGGAAACCAGCAAGGTAAGACTCCACCACTCCTGCCTGGCTCCTCAAAGGGAAGGAAATCCAAAAAGGAGGGGATATATGTATACATATGGCTGATTCACTTTGCTGTACAGCAGAAACTAACACAACACTGTAAAGCAACTATATCCCAATTAAAAAACAAACAAACAAATTGAATGCTGACCAAGTCATATCATGCTTACCAAAAAATTAATTCTAAGCTCTTTAAAACAAACAAAAAAACCTTAAAATTCAAACAATCCATCACTGACGACCACTGTTTCTAAAAGCAAAGGAATATGTATTGCCTCTACTAGAAATTGGGCAATGAATCTTTCAAAGTCCTTAGAAAACATACTTATTCTTCAAATGGCTTTAATTAACTAAATTTTTTACTGTTCATGGGAGACAAAACAAAATGTGTCAATCTGATATGTCAAATAAGCAAAGAATTAGAAAATAAATTCAAAGATACAATTCATGATGCAGCCAAATGAAGTATTCTTTATAATCAAAGAAGACAAGCAGAAAAACTATTATAGAATTACTTCCAAAATAAATTAACTAAGTAATCAACCAAATTAAACTGTAATGAATAACTGAAAATGTAGATCAAAGGAAGAGGGCAAAGACAATGTTATAAGACTCAGTGAAGAAAATCCAACCCAACAGGAAAAGAAATCATAGAAGGAAACAAATCAAGCCATTAATAGTGCTTACTTCTGAGGATGAGAAGTAAGAGAAGGGTTGTAGGTTTATTATTTACATTTCTCTTTAAAGACCTGTAGGACACCATGAAATGTTCAACATGTGCATTATGAAAATCTCAGAAGGAGAGGTGAGAGAAAATGGCAAAAAATATTTGAAAACAAAATGGCCAAAACTTCCAAAATTTGATGAAAAACATGAGTCTACACATTGAAGAAGCACAACGAACTTCAAGTAGGATAAACTCAAAGAGATGCACACTGAGATATATTATAATCAAACTGTCAAAAGACAAAGAGAATCTTGAAAGCAGCAAAAGAGAAGTGACTTGTCATGTACAGCGATCCTTGATAAGATCAGAACCTACTTCTCAACATCAACCATAATAGTCAGGAGACAGTGGGATGACATATTTAAATTGCTGAAAGAAAAAAACTATCAACCAAGAATTCTACATCTGGTAAAACTATACTTCAAAAATAAAGGAGAGGGGACTTCCCTGGTGGCACAGTAGTTAAGAATCCACCTGCCAATGCAGGGGACGCGGGCTCGAGCCCTGGTTGGGGAAGATCCCACATGCCGTGGAGCAGCTAAGCCCATGTGCCAGAACTACTGAGCCTGTGCTCTAGAGCCCGCGAGCAACAACTACTGAGCCCACGTGCTACAACTACTGAAGCCCGCGCTCCACAACAAGAGAAGCCACCGCAATGTGAAGCCCGCGCACCGCAACGAAGAGCAGCCCCCGCTCACCGCAACTAGAGAAAGCCCACGTGCAGCAACAAAGACCCAATGCAGCAATAAATAAATAAGTAAATAAAGTCATTTCCAGATAAACAAAAGCTCAGGGAGTTCAGCAGCAGCAGAACTGCCACAGAAGAAATGCTAAAGGGAATGCTTCAGGATGACATGAAAGGACACCAGACAGAAACCTGAAACCATGAGTAAAGGACTGTGATAAAGGTAACTAAATAGTTAAATATGAAAGCCAGTATTATTCTATTTTTGGTTTCTAATTCCTTTTTTTTGTTCCTATGTGATTTAAAACACATATACCTAAAACAATAATTATAAATCTATGTTAATGGGCATGCAATGTATAAAATGTAATCTGTGAAATTAACAACATAAGGAGGAAGATAGAAAATGAGGGGCTTAAAAGAAAATAATTTATAAGCTTTTGCACAGCAAAAGAAACCAGAAACAAACCAAAATGAAAATCAAAACTACAATGAGGTATCACCTCATGCTGGTCAGAATGGCCATCATCAGAAAGTCTACAAATATTAAATGCTAGAGAGGGTGTGGAGAAAAGGGAACTCTTCCACACTGTTGATGGGAATGTAAATTGGTGCAGCCACTGTGGAGAACAGTATGGAGTTTCCTTTAAAAACTAAAAATAGAGTTACCATATGATCCAGCAATCCCACTCCTGGGCATATATCTGGGAAAGATGAAAACTCTAATTCGAAAAGATACATGCACACCAATGTTCATAGTAGCAGTATTCACAATAGGCAAGACATGGAAGCAACATAAATGTCCATCAATAGATGAATGGATAAAGAAGATGTGGTATCCATCTTATTGGATGGATGGAATCCATAAAATGGAATATTACTCAGCCATAAAAAAGAGTGAAATACTGCCATTTGCAGCAACATGGATGGACCTAGAGATTATCATACTAAGTGAAGTAAGTCAGACAAAGAAAGACAAATATATGATATCACTTACATGTGGAATCAAAAAATGTAATACAAATCAATTTATTTACAAAACAGAAGCAGACTCACAGACATAGAAAACAAACTTATGGTTACTAAAGGGGAAAGGGGAGGGGGAGGGATAAATTAGGAGTTTGGGATTAAAAGATATAAACTACCACATATAAAACAGATAAGCAACAAGGATATATTGTATAGCACAAACAATTATAGCCATTATCTTGTAATAACTTATAACAGAGTATAATCTACAAAGATACTGAATGACTGCTGTAAAACTAAAAAATATTGTAGGGGCTTCCCTGGTGGCGCAGTGGTTGAGAGTCCGCCTGCCAATGCAGGGGACATGGGTTCGTGCCCCGGTCCGGGAAGATCCCACATGCCATGGAGCGGCTAGGCCTGTGAGCCATGGCCGCTGAGCCTGCGCGTCCGGAGACTGTGCTCCGCAACAGGAGAGGCCACAACAGTGAGAGGCCTGCGTACCGCAAAAAAAAAAAAAAAAAAAAAAAAAAAATTGTAAATCAACTATACTTCAATATAAAAATCCTATTTAAAAAATTAAAAATATACGCAAAGTGCTGGGAGGAGGCATTCCATTTTTAATATGTCCTTATGTGTTAAATACACAAGTATTTGTGGATTAAATGATACTATTTATCTGATTTGAAATATTCCAATGCTTCCCCACCCCCCAGAAATTGGGAAGACAGATGAAACATGAAATGTAGGATGATGATAACTGTCAAAGCTAAGATCATGCTTACACAGGAATTCCCTCCATTATTCTCTCTTCTCTTGAACGTTTTAAAAATCCATAATAAAAAAGTTTAAAAATATGCAGTTATGAGTTAGAATTCTGTCACTTCTAATTAGGCAGCTTTCAGTGTTACATATTCTGGATGAGGTTATTACATCCGAGGACTACAGCTCTTAATTTCAACAATTTATCTTGACAGTTGCAATTCAAGACGAACTCGATTTGAGGCTGTGTCAAAACAAGAAAAAATGGTCTCCTAAAATATGGTTCTGAGTTACTAGTAATCAAAGAAATGCAAATTGAAGCAGTAATGAGGTACCATTTTGGCTTATCAGATTGGCAAAGATATTTTTAAATAGCAATATTCAATACTGCCTAGAGTACAGCAAGACAGACACTCATTCACTGATGGTAAAAGCATAATCCAGTATTAACATTCTGGGAAGTACATGGCAACATGATTAAAGAATCTGAAAAGTATCCAAATATGTTGATCCAATAATTGCATTTCTAAAGATTTTAAGCCTTTGGAAATGATAAAATTTGTGGACAAATACTGATGAATAAGAATGTTCATTCCAGCTTTATTTATAATAATGAGATATTATAAATATGTGAATCCCAAGAAATAGCTATATGTTCAATCCCAAGAAATAGCGAGATGATTTATGATACAGCTATTTAACTAACACTAAAGATGATTATTTCAGAACAGTGAATTCCAACATGGCGGAGAAACACACTCTTAACAATAAGAGAGCTCAATGAAGATATGATTCTCAGAAAGGGGAAGGAAGCGGGTGAGAGACCTGTTTTTTTCTATACCCTTTGCTCCCACTGAGAATAATTGTTTTAGAAGAATGTTTAATAATGAGGGGTAATTTTTATGTAATAGCATTGAATTTTTAAAAAGCTAAAAACAAAACTGTACACATACCATAGTATTAATGACATAAATACATATACACAAAGGAAACACAAAAGGCTGGGAAGGAAATACAAGAAAAGTTGTGGGGTCAGAAAACCTGTACACATGCGCACACACACACACACACACACATTTTTTAATAGTACTGACTCTTGAGATGAGAATGGATCAGTTTAACAGTTTCTTGATACGCCTGATCTCAACTATCCTTAAACAGATGCCTTAAACAAAATTCTCCTGCTCAAAGACCAGAAATCTGGTAAAGGAAGTAGAAAAAGATCTGTCTTAGGTTCAGCAGAACCTCAGAAGACCATGCAAATCAACTTGAATATGAGACAGAGTGTGGTCAGAGTTTGAAGAGTCATGGACCTCTATGTTACCCACAATAGCAAGAAGAAAAGAAGGGCTTGACATCCTCCTGGTAACATGGTTAATACCCAAGAAGATGTTGCTTGTGTGAAGGAGTAGGAGGAGGGTGAGATCACACATATTTTGTAAAATTTTATATATACATGTGTATACACACACACACACACACACACGCACACACACACACGACCACATGTTATAACGCGTGCTGTCAGCACTCGGTATCCGCAGGAGATTGGTTCCAGGACAACCACAGATACCAACATCTTCAGAAGCTCAAGTCTCTTATACAAAAAGGCACAGTAATTGCACATAACCTATGCACATTCTCCTGTATATTTTAAATCATCTCTAGATTACTTGTAACACCAAATACAATGTATATATTATATAAACAGTTGTAAATACAACTATTATTTGTATTTGTTACAAATAATTATTTGTAAATACAACTATAAATGCTATGTAAACAGTTGCCTCCAAGGCAAATTTAAGTTTTCCTTTTTTTTTTTTTTTTTTGCGGTGCGCGGGCCTCTAACTGCTGTGGTCTCTCCCGTTGCGGAGCACAGGCTCCAGACGCGTAGGCTCAGCGGCCATGGCTCACAGGCCCAGCCGCTCCGCAGCATGTGGGATCTTCCCGGACCGGGGCACAAACCCGTGTCCCCTGCATCGGCAGGCAGACTCTCAACCACTGCGCCACCAGGGAAGCCCTAAGTTTTCCTTTTTGAAACTCTCTGGAATTTTTTTTTTCCCGAATATTTTCGATCCGTGGTTGGTTGAATCTGTGGATGCGGAACTGGTGGATATGGAGGGCCTACTGTATAATCGACGTACAAAGGGCTACTATAAGTTCATCTATTGAAAAACCACAAGAAGAGGAAGCTGAGAAGTGCGAAATGCAAACACAATAGAGGCTAAGAGCACTGGCAGCTGTATAAAGACAAACTGTAAGTAAACACTCAATAGCAGGAAAAAAAAATCCCCACTACAGGATTAAAAAAAAAAAAAAAAGGCAGCAGTTTTTACATGTCAGAAAAGCAAAGGAGTAATATGGAGCGGTGTTTCTCCATCCTTTGGAGGTTGGGAGAGAATGGAAGAGGTAAGGTTCTACTGGCATTTTGAACAGGACAGCTTTCACAGTGTAAAAATGACCAGTACCCTGAGAGCCATGAACAGAGAAATTTTAAATATGGAAATGCAAGGGAAAGGAAAGAAATGAGAACAAAGAAAAAAAAGAGAAGACGATTAATAAGGGAGACAATGTAAAGAGCTAAAGACGAAACCAAAATAAATAAAAAGAGAATAAATAAATGGTAAGATTTCTAGAGGAAGAAAGGCTTGACTACAAAATCATAGGACCGGTTTCTCTACTTTGCATTTAGGAGATCTAAACTGAGAAGTCTAAGGCCACCAACACAAGATAAATGAGAGAGGTAGCCTATCTACATAAGAATAAGTAGAAGTCAGAGGAATGATATCATACAAATCAATAAGCAGAAGATTATGTTACAGCCTACCCCAGGGTGCAAACACAGATGGCAGTCACCTAGGCAGCACATCGACTTGGAAGTCCAAGGATATTGACAAAAAAGTAAAATCTCTGGCAAAGTTCCCTCAGGCAACAATCTCTCCATCATCCTGCAGCAGACAAAAACAGACAGAAACACCGGGACACAAAGTGTGCAGAAGATGTTATGAGAAGGACATCTTGATACACCCAGAACACATCTTAAAAACCACTGAGACAAAGTAAATTTGAAAGGGATAACAGGGCAGCCAGAAACCACGCAACTCTAAAATCAATAAATCCGATAGATCTATTTCTCCAGAAATACTGCTTGTAACAATTCACAAGTTCAAGTCCCAAATATTAAAGAGTAAAGGCTCCCTTCCTGGGTAATCAACTGTCCAAATGCATATGCCTTGTAGTCAAGGGATGTTCAGGCTGTCATTAAGCCACTGTTAACAACCTCCTTGTGCCTAAGCTTGGCTCTGCAAAAAAAAAAAAAAAAAAACAACCCACACACACACAAAAAAACAAAAAGCAAAACCAGACTCATTAGAAGGTGACTCAGTTCTTGAAGTAAGCCTGTAAAGTTTCCTCCCTGGAAAGCCTGTTAGTGACAAGATGTGCCTGAGTGTACAGCACTTTACCTCATGTCTGACTCATAAGAAAGTGAATCTGGAATGACAGCAAGAAGAGCCTGGAAGAAGAAGAAGGATGTTCGGTACTTGCTATAAAGACACAAAAATGCCAAAAATTAAGCCTTTAATTCCAAATCCTTATCTGATTTGCATAATTTACCAAACCATACATTAATGAATGTACAGTCAAAGGGGTACCATAAGCTCATCTCTTGAGCCATCCCCACTGCAGTGATACATAGATGAAATAAAAAATGAAAATCAAATAAACCTGGCTAAAAATATATAATGAAACAGCCTCGTGACCAGGAATTGGACCTAGCCGCCTGTTAGAGTGCACATGTGAGCAAAAACAACCACCTACTCAAGAAGAGCCTGCAAACAATTCCAAGAGATGTGTGGAAATGTAACATTTCACAAAGACAGCCAACAGAATCTACAATTAGAAGATAAATTTCAGTCAAAAAAAATTAAAGTGACAGAACAAGCAACTTTCAACCAAAGACATGACTTCATAAACATGGCAATTTTCCCAAATTAAACTGTAAATTCAATGCAATTCCAATCAATATCCCAAAGTTATGTCTGTGTGTGTGTGTGTGTGTCTGTGTGGGAGAGAAAACTGACAAAATGATCCCAAAATAAATATGAAAATGAATTAAGGGGCTAAGAATAAGCACGACAATTTTGAAGAAGGAGGGGTCTTTTGTACTAAATATCAATCTTATCACAAACCTATAGTAACTCAGTATGGTAATGGGGCAAGACAGAAAAATTTATCAATATAACAGAGTAGAAAGTTCAGAAACATCCACGGATACAGGAAAACTTGATTACAACAAGCAGTCATTACAAATCATGGGGTAAAGGATAAATTATTCAACAATGATGCTGGCTCAATCAATAATCCATAAAGGAGAAAAAGAATCCCTGTCTCGTACCATACTTAGAAAAATAAATATAGATACATACATATATATGTTTATGTGTGTATTTGTATATATACAGAAAGAGATCCTAAGTCCTTAATAAAAAGCATTTGGAAGTCAATGAAAATCACAAACATCTCAAAAGAAAAAAACAGTAATGAACCAAAACAGCACAAACTTCCGGTTATAAGTACTAGGGATGTAAGGTACAACCTCAGTTGTACCCAATACTTAGTTGTACCCAACAGAATAGTACCCAATACTAATTAAAGATTTGTAAAATGTTATGAACATAATGAATGCTGCTGTACGTTACATATGAAAGTTGTTAAGTAAGTAAATCCTAAGAGTCTCATCACAAGAGAAAATATTTTTTCTTCTATTTATTTAATTTTGTATCTATATGAGACAATGGATGTTCACTAAACTTACTGTGGTAATCATTTCATGATGTATGTAAGTCGATCACTGATTCCTTGTTTGTAAAATCCTACCACTTGTAGATTTATTCCTGTATATATTTTCCTTTGCTGTGAACATTTAAATGAGAATGGACAGGAATTTTGAATCACTACTCTTGGAAATGTTAGAGAAAAGAGATCTAAGTATTAGTGAGAGACAAAAAAGGATAGAAAATAAAAGGTAGAGCAGTGGAGGTTTTTGGAGTGCAGTCATGAGTAATCATTAAGAAGACAAAACAGGGCTTTCCTGGTGGCACAGTGGTTGAGAGTTCGCCTGCAGATGCAGGGGACACGGGTTCGTGCCCCGGTCCAGGAAGATCCCACATGCCGCGGAGCGGCTGGGCCCGTAAGCCATGGCCGCTGAGCCTGCGTGTCCGGAGCCTGTGCTCCGCAACAGGAGAGGCCACAACAGTGAGAGGCCCGCGTACCGCAAAAAAAAAAAAAAAAGACAAAGCAAACACAGGCCATAAAAATGCACCTTAGAACCTATCAGGAGACAGGAAATTCTAATTGTGCCATATTCTGGTGAGGTCCGGTGTAAAGTTACCTTGGGTGGCACTACAGGTAGCTAACTCTATGTGTTAAGGAGAACATTTTAAACTATAATAAACTAAATAGATTAAATAAAATTTATCCCCAGGCTTTTAATTTTTTTTTTTTTTGCGGTACGCAGGCCTCTCACTGTTGCGGCCTCTCCCGTTGCGGAGCACAGGCTCCGGACGCGCAGGCTCAGCGGCCGTGGCTCACGGGCTCAGCCGCTCTGCGGCATGTGGGATCTTCCCGGACTGGGGCACGAACCCGCGTCCCCTGCATCGGCAGGCGGACCCCCAACCACTGCACCACCAGGAAAGCCCTCCCCCCAGGCTTTTAATTTTAATCATCAAATTCTCTGATTTCTTGAACTACAGTGAAACCTAAAAGTCAACAATTTAGTCATGGGTCAGACAGGAAAGAAAAAAAATGCTTCATTTACTATGCACAAACACAAACAAATTTGCAATTATCATGTGGTTGCTGTAGGGGAGTCTGAAATGTTACTGCAGTCAAGGAACAGAGACGTAGAAATTAACAGAATAGTACCCAATACTAATTAAAGATTTGTAAAATGTTATTAATGTTCTCTGTATTCAGTACCATTTCCTTTGTCCTCCTATTTAATGAACATAGTATTTAGAAGGGATTTCACTGATTCACTGTAATTCCCAACTTCAATCTAAATTTTCCTTTAAGTGCTAAACTCTTCAAACATGCCTTTTCCTGCTGCATGGATTTTTTTCTTTTTAGGATATAATCTTTACTTTTGGTAAAGAAATCACTGTGTTCAAAACGCAGCTCCAGGGCTTCCCTGGTGGTGCAGTGGTTGAGAGCCCGCCTGCCAATGCAGGGGACACGGGTTCGTGCCCCGGTCTGGGAGGATCCCACATGCCGCGGAGCGGCGGGGCCCGTGAGCCATGGCCACTGAGCCTGCGCGTCCGGAGCCTGTGCTCCGCAACGGGAGAGGCCACAACGGTGAGAGGCCCGCGTATCGCAAAAAAAAAAAACAACAACAAAAAAAACGCAGCTCCACTAAATGGAACCATCTAAAAAGACAGGAGGTGGTTTGTGTACCCTGTTTCCCTCTTAGGGGTTATGAGGAGTAAATTCTGGAAATTAAGATGGTCTCCATCCTTTCTCCTATCCTCGTCCTCAGTCTCTACATCCTACCACTCCCAGAAACCGGCCATCAGGAACGTAAAAACTAATCACTGCCTTTTCCCTGGGGAAGATGCACTTGAATTGTAATTGGTTATAAATATACAAATAGACCTACAACTGAAGGATTCTCCAGCGTCTTCAGTGCCTACCAGGTATTTTCAAAGTACATATAGTCAAAAGAAGATAATTTTCTATCATGAACCAGAAACAGGAAAAAACTAGAAACGTTCTTTACGGTAATATAAAATGGAAGTTTTCTTCAATCACTGGACCAGGACAGGGTCTCCCGACATCTTGAGATGCATGCAGTTCATGAGTTAGGAGGAGTATGACTGACGTATCCCCTTTGAGTTTTTTAATACAGGCAGAGAGGGGTTTTTTGATTTCAGGGTTTTTTGTTTGTTTCAAACTCCAAAGCTAGAAGACATGTCATCAGAAAGACTCAAAAACTAGAAGAGATAAAGTTATTAAACTCCAAGGGCTGCTCAAATTCTATTTACATGATTTTTAACATTTCTAACTTGTCACAGGCAAAACACCTTTTCCCCCCACTGTGTGGCTGGATGAAGGGGAGGTGCAAATGGCTACATATGAATGGTGCTGATTTCAATCCAGTATCTCAGACTATGAAGGAACTAATGACATTAATTTTTTGATTCCTGTGAAGTGAACAATGAGTTTCTGCCACACATACTAGCTTCTTCTGGGCCATGTCAAAGGAGCAAGCTATCTTCACATTGCCATAAGTCAAACAGAACTCATGGTTTCCACTATCTTCATTTCCCAAATACACTAAAAAGGGTCTTCGAGTGTCAATTTGAGAAAGTGCTTCCTTCTTTCTGCTTTCAATAAGCAAAAGAAATTAGCTTCCTATATGGAATTTAAGAAAAAAAAATGTTATGAAGAACCTAGGGGTAAAGCAGGAATAAAGACACAGACCTACTTGAGAATGGACTTGAGGATATGGGGAGGGGGAAGGGTAAGCTGTGACAAAGCGAAAGAGAGGCATGGACACATATACAGTACCAAACGTAAGGGAGATAGATAGTGGGAAGCAGCCGCATAGCACAGGGAGATCAGCTCGGTGCTTTGTGACCGCCTGGAGGGGTGGGATAGGGAGGGTGGGAGGGAGGGAGACGCAAGAGGGAAGGGATGGGGGAACAGATGTATATGTATGACTGATTCACTTTGTTATAAAGCAGTAACTAATAAAAAAAAGAAAGAAATTAGCTTCCGACCATTCTTTTCAACACCCCCTTTCTCCACACTCTTTTCATAAATCAAACACAATGATTCTCATAAAAAGGTTCAATTCTAATGTCCAAAATAGCAATACCGAAGCTAAAATTTTAAAATAAGCTTTGAGATGAATGGCCTTGAATGAGTCCATCTGGAAGATATTAAAGAGGAGGAGGAGGACATCTATGAGGTGGCAGGAGAAAATGCCCACTGGTCTGTCAGTGATGGGGGGCTGGTGACTTCCTTGATTTGTGGCCGCAGATCTCAATCACATGTAACCCCAAACCACTTTCAATAAACATGAAAATTTTCCTTCAATGCTATTTGAAATGTCAAAGCAAATATCACTAAAAACAAATTGAAAATGATGGTCATTTTTGAAAATGTCTGTTCATACCACCTGGGTGTGTTCCCCACCCCCAGCCCTTTACCAGAAGAAAATCCATGATCTGTGCACACTAGCACAAATATACCTACCTCGCAAATAAGCCTTGGTAAGCACCTCAGTTCCAACTCGTTGTCCAGGACTAATATTTTTTAATCTTATTAAAAACACTGTGCTGAGTGAGTATAACACATATACCACAACAACTCAAGAATCCTGAGACACTGACAAAACCATTATTCTAGAAAATCGAAATAAAACATACTTCTCTCTGAGAGGTATATAAAGATCAACTATCTCTTGCATCTTCCTTTCTACCTACATGTTCGTGTTCAGGCCTCCTCCACTTCAAACCAAGCAAAAAATAACACCCCCAAACAAACCCCAAATCCTCCTTCTGTCTCCCTTCCAAGATGTCGTTTGTTTTCTGTCCTTACAAATGCTGTGCAATCTGTCTTCCATCTCCACCAAACCACTGAGATTACTTTGATGATGGGCGTCAATAACCTTCCATACATCCTATATTTAGGGGGTTTTTAATCCAAATTAATTGATTTCTTCTTTTATCTTGATTATCTCCTTCTTCCTAATAGGCTTATTTTATTGTTACTTGTTTACATTTGAACTTAATGCTTAGTTCATTGATATAGATTGCTAGTCGCCTACCAATACCCATTCACCCCTTCTTCCTTATAAGCAGAATGTCTGAACTATTTGGGGACAACAATATACTCAGCTAAAAGATTACATTTCTCAGCCTCCCTCCGCACGATGTGGCTAAGGGACTAAGTTCTGGCCAAAAAGATGTAAAAGGAAGAGTTATACAAATTATCTTAGAAGGAAAAAGATGTGCTCTTCTAATACCTATCCTTGTACTGCCTGCTCAAAATGAAGGCTGGAATACCAACATGATGGCTGGAGCTCTAGCAAGTATTCTGGACCATGAAGGAAACTTCAGAATAAAAGTCATATGTTGAATGTCAGATAGGAACCTGGGTCTCTGATGACACTGTGAAAATACTGAAAAGGAAAAACTCACACTCTCTCCTGTGTTTCTCCTTTACTTTCCCACTACTACCATATTCACAACACTTCTGACACCAGAGGTATGGGTTTTTTCCCCCACACCAAGCAAGAATGTGACACCAGCTGAGTATACTCCAATTCAACTCAATTCTGACACTACCTACCTGGAGATAACATCAGTTCCCTAAGGTTAAGGGCTCAGTCCCTCCAGACTGCCCCACCCCTACTTCAGATGCTAATTGCAAGTTCAGGTGGTTACCTGTGCAGTTTGTGTAGTTTAGATCTTTTAAACATTTGTTTATGATTGAGTATATTAAATTTTATGCACACATAAGAGGGAATCATAATAAAAATAAAAATACAAAGGAAGACTGCTAAGTATTAGAGGAAGGCAATCCAACATTATCAGTAAATAGTAGAGGAAGATTATATCACAGCATGGAAAAACACTTACGTTGCAAAGGAGACAAAGTTATACATATAGTATGATTACAGCTATGTTACCCAAAACTCAAACTTATGCCTAAACAAGAACTATAAAGATAACAAAAGAGAATATAAGTCATGCATCCCTGAATAAATCTGAAAAATGCAATTTAAAATACAGTGGGCAGCAGAAAGACATCCAGAAAAAAATGACTATAGGAAACACACACCCAATACATTTCAAGAGCCATCATAATCACTAAATAATTAAAAATAATGAAACTACAGTAACACAGGCATCTCCCAGCTAAGAGTAGTAATCTGTTCCTGAAATCTAACAGCATTCATAAAAATGCTAAGTGAAGCATATTTCCCATTATTTTAAATGGGAAAAATTAAAATGTATTACACATCAACTCAAAGCCTCAAAGACTTTCTTAAAATGACACTAAAATAGGGTAAGATGCTCACAAATGTAACAACTATTATGTTAGCCTACCAAATGTATAAAACACTACTTCCTGATTTAACCTCTGAAAACAAACAAGGTTAATGGCAACTGCTCAGTAAAGGCAAGTGGCCTCTCTATGCCGGCACCACCGAGAAGCAAATCTCCCTCAGTTGACATGGTGAGCTTTTCAAATCGTCTATACCTGACTCTGATGATCTACCAATTGTATTTGGAATGCCATGCAAGATTTTTCTTGCGTATCATTTTGCTTTAAATGCTGTATTCAGTTTTGGAAAATAAGTAGAAATTTTGCGCTTGTAAATATCAATTTAAAACACTGTACTGAAAGACTTCTATGCTGTATGTGTTTGGGTATTAAAAACAAAAAGGTGTAAACCAGGGCTTCCCTGGTGGCGCAGTGGTTGAGAGTCCGCCTGCCGATGCAGGGGACATGGGTTCGTGCCCCGGTCCGGGAAGATCCCACATGCCACGGAGCAGCTGGGCCCGTGAGCCATGGCCACTGAGCCTGCGCGTCCAGAGCCTGTGCTCCGCAACAGGAGAGGCCACAACAGTGAGAGGCCCGCATACCGCAAAAAAAAAAAAAAAAAGGTGTAAACCAACAACTGACAGGGAGACGGTCTCGGTAGGGTGTGCCTGTATTTGGAAGAGATGTCTCTTGCTATATCCTTCAGCCAATCTGATAACATGAATCGAAGGTCAAAGGGTAGATAAAACCCTATTAACTTGTGGATAACCAGATCTTTAAAACCATTTCTCATTTTTTGAGCTGCAGTGTGTCAGTATCATTCACTATTATTCTAAGCCACAATCTACTCAGGCCTGACCTTAATACACAGCCAGCTTCATGTAAAAGACACTTTCACAAATAGAAAGAAAGTTTTGATCCTGAAAGTCATCCACCCGAAATGAATACTACTCTGTGTACTTGGCTATTTAGGCCATCAGGATCTAGAAACTTCTACTGGATAAATTATCCACTGCTACATTACTGACTTATATAAAATTATAGCAAATTTTAAAGACAAAATATAAATTGTTCCTCTCTGATATTATCATAGATTTTGTTTATTTTTTAAAAAACCTGGAAAACATGTTAAATGTCACCAATGACTTCACAGTTATACAACGATTATTAATGTTTTTGTGCAATACAAGTCAAAAAAAAGTAATTAGTATATACTTTTCCAGATTCAGTTAAATGACTAATTGAGTGTTTTTAGAACCACAGAATTGTTTAACAGATTTTTTAAAACTCTGTTGGTGTGCTAGGCATTATTAACCTGTGGAGAGCTAGCTCTTTAGGACTACTACTTATTTTTTGAGTAATATAGATCCTTCCCAACTCTGATCCCAGTGTCTCTCCTGACCGTGTGCATGCTCCTTCCCCAGCACTTGTCTCCATGTGCTGAAACTGTCTGTTTATCTGCCTATAGGCAGACCTCAGAGATACCGCAGGCTTAGTTCCAGACCACTGCAATTTTGGTTTCTCAGTGCATATAAAAGTTATGCTTACGCTCTACTTTAGTCTATTAAGTGTGCGTAGCATTATGTCTCAAAAAATGTGCATACCTTAAGAAATACTTTATTGTTAAAAAATGCTGTCATCTGAGTTTTCAGCTAGTTGTAGTAGTAACAAAGATTACTCATCACAGACACCATAACAAATATAATTGTAATGAAAAAGTATGAAATAGTGCCAGAATTACCAAAACGTGACAAAGAAATATGAAGTGAGCAAATGCTGTTGGAAAAATAGTGCCAGTTAAGACTTGCTCGACACACGGTTGCCACAAACCTTCAATCTGTGAAAAACACAATATCTGCGAAGCACAATAAAGCGAAGTGCAGTGAAGTGAGGTATGCCTGTATTTGTCCCCAGGACACTGCAATTCTTCTAGGGCTCAGACCACATCCTAGATATAATTATATCCAGGGCCTAGCACAGGACTTGAAACATAATAAGCTCGAAGTAAGAGGTGGCTGAAATGAATGCAGTAAAAACAGTCTCCAAAGTATTGAGAATCATTCATAACCAAAAATTATTTTCAGAGGCAAATGATCACTACTTAGATTAGAACTAATTTTTTTAACAATTTATAGCACTAACACTATTGAACCCATGTGCCAAGCAATGTACTAAGAGTTTTACTTGAGTTATTTCATTTAACCCCTCAACACAATCTGGTGAGTCATGAACTATCAATACTTTAATCCCGCTTAACTGGTGAGAAAACAAAGGTTACAGAGATCAGTAGTTTTGCCAAGGTCACAAAGCTGGTACGGTGCCATGATGGAGTCACATACCTCCACTACGCTCACTTTCCGAGGACTATAAAGACCCCCATGAGGTTCCAATCAAATACTTTGACTAAACACTAACTACAGAAAAAAATCACTGCCTGAAAGCTTCTAATGGGTGGAAAACAAACAAACAAAAACAACAGGAGATGGAGTATAAAATTTCTTTTTTTTTTGGGCCACGTTGGCACGTGGGATCTTAGTTCCCCAACCAGGGATCGAACCCGTGCCCCGTGCAGTGGAAGTGCCGAGTCCTAACCACTGTACCACCAGGGAAGTCCCAAAAACTCAATGTTTTTTAGTAAACATTGTATCAAATGGTGATCAAATAACATGTTTAAGATGACTAATTACTAGCGTTAACTCTTGGGAAATTATATTATGTGTTGGTTAGAATAGTTAGGAAAAACAAGTATGTGTAATGTTGATGAAATAAGAGCTCAAAATGAAAATGTTTGTACATGGGACAATTAAAATACCCACTCTCTATAACCCACTATGATCTGACATCCATCAAATTTCTGCTCTCTGCTAGGGGCTTTTTAGCTTCTATCCCACCTTCTCTGCTTTACTCAAGTTTCAATAATGTCTGTTACTACTAGAAAGAAGAAGAATATAAAAGTTTTTACAATTCTCTTCCCTAGAAAAAATTATCTTCTTGGGGCAGCACCTTGATGGTTATCCTTTTTGAAAATAAGTAACACTCCGAAAAGGTGCAAAGAGGAAAACAGCCAAAGAGCTCCCTCCACCGCCAGACGCTCAAGTCAAAAAAAATTCAAATGTATAGGTGCATACCGTAATTTATTTAATTGGTTCTCTACTGATGGATAGTTTGCTTCCAATCTTTTGTTATTATAAGTAATGTCACAATGAATAATCTTGTATATATTTTACTTCAGGTGGATGGAAGTATGTCTCAGGGTAAATTACTTGATATGAACTGCTCACTCAAAAGGCACATGCGGGCTTCCCTGGTGGCACAGTGGTTGGGAGTCCGCCTGCCGATGCAGGGAGCGCGGGTTCGTGCCCCGGTTCGGGAGGATCCCACGTGCCGTGGAGCGGCTGGGCCCGTGAGCCATGGCTGCTGGGCCTACGCGTCTGGAGCCTGTGCTCCGCAGTGGGAGGGGCCGCAGCGGTGAGAGGCCCGCGTACCGAAAAAAAAAAAAAAAGGCACATGCACTTTTTATTTTAATAGACAGCATAAAAGTGCCCTTAAGGGACTTCCCTGGTGGCGCAGTGGTTACGAATCCGCCTGCCAATACAGGGGACACGGGTTCGAGCCCTGCTCCGGGGAGATCCCACATGCTGTGGAGCTACAAAGGCCATGCGCCACAACTATTGAGCCTGCGCTCCAGAGCCCACAAGCCACAACTACTGAGCCCGCATGTCACAACTACTGAAGCCCGCGCACCTAGAGCCCATGCTCCGCAACAAGAGAAGCCACCGCAATGAGAAGCCCACGCACCGCAACGAAGAGTAGCCCCCACTCACCACAACTAGAGAAAGCTCGCGTGCAGCAACGAAGGCCCAACGCAGCCAAATAAATAAATAAATAAATGATTTTTTAAGTGAAATTTTTTTTAAATGTGTCCTTCAAAGGTGAGATTGTACCAATTTGTATTCTCACCAGAAATATATGAGAGTACTTTTTTCCTTACTATTATTCTTATTTGTATTTAAAAGCCATTTGCATTTCATGTTCCATTAAGGGTTTTTATCTTTGGCTTATTTTTCTATTGTTTTATTGGTCTTTTTCTTAATGATTGGTAGTAGCATTTTCATTAAATTCAGTACTTTTTAAACTCTCCTAACTTTATTCACTTTATTACCTTTATTTTAAGACTTCATTTAAAAATCTTTTTTTCAGAACTATCCTTATCCCAAAATACACCATTATACAACTGAGAAATATTTAAGAAACAAGACGCTTGACTAGTATTTTTATGAGGTCTACAGGCAAAATCAAGGGATCTTATCCCTCTAACATTAACAGATCATGAAGCAAAATGATGATTCATGAAGATAAGTCTAAGAGGGAAACAGAATTTTTTTCATATGGTGATCATTACAGTTTCCAGTGTTTGGAACTTACATTTTTTTATTTGGAGCTATTGCAAAAAATATATATTTTATATATACATACTTTATACATATATGTAAATAAATATGGAGATGCCACAAAAATATATATGCACACACATGTATACACATATATGTGTATGCATGTGCCTATATATACTTGCTTCAAGTATTACCAATATTTGTTCCATTTTAAAATTCAAGATAAAAAATGATCCACAGATAAATACATATGAAGTAAGGCAACAGGGAAGATTATGTACTGCAGATATTTGTAACAAAATTATTTTCAGAACCTCCCTTCTGCAATGAAGTTCTCCTGCTTAGAGAGAGTTACAGAGTTAAAATAAACCAACAAACAATTTCTGGTCTTGAGAATAAACATTCAAAGCAGAGACCAGGTAAACTCAGAATACCTTAAAATGTACATACTCAAAATAGATATAAATTTAAGTCAGCTGAATAATTTTTATTTAAAAGAATATATATTTTAAAAACTGAGGACATAAAGTCCTCAACATGACATACAGATTATAAATTCTCACTAAACCATCTTGGAAGCTTATAAATAAGTTTTCATTTATTAAGTCTTACTCTGTTTTATAGGTCATTCCAGTAAGCACTTTCCACAATAATTCATTTAATCCTCAAAACAAGCCTATGAGGTAAGTGCTCCTTTATCCCCATCTTACAGATAAAGGAATTGAAGCACAGGGATGCTGCCTAAGATCACAAAGCTCTGAGGGGTGGACCCAGAATTCAAA
Organism: Hyperoodon ampullatus; assembly: GCF_949752795.1. Taxonomy (NCBI): domain Eukaryota; kingdom Metazoa; phylum Chordata; class Mammalia; order Artiodactyla; family Ziphiidae; genus Hyperoodon; species Hyperoodon ampullatus. The sequence continues at coordinate 45,695,903 of NC_136927.1, read as the reverse complement.
CACAGGCATTGTGGCCCCAGAATGCAGTAGGCCACGTGTGCATTGTCTAGGTAGTAATATCGATGTTGAGAGTCAGGATGGACTCTTGCCAGTGAAGGAGTTCACTATAGCAAGAGCATCTGACTATCCAACTAATAACACCTTCCACACTTTACCACCTTGAACACGTGCTGCAGCAATGGCCCACCGGAGAGCACTCTGCCAGGTGCAAGGTGACCAGGGTTAGAGCCAAGCCTGCATGTGGTGGAGGACATCCCACAGATATTCACCCCACTACACAGAGGAACGTAAAATAAAACCACAAGTCCTGATGGATACCAAGTCATACCCATCAGACTGGCAAAACTTAAAAAAGCATGACAATACATTAAAACTTAAAAACGTTAAAAAGCTGAGTACTTTGAAAAAAATCTAGTTAAATGGAAGATGTATATATCTTAAAACCTGACAATACCACGTATTTGTGAGGACAGAAAACAGAAACTCAAATACACTAGTCTCCAAAGCCACTCTCCTGAGTACTTTGAAAAAATCTAGTTAAATGGAAGATGTGTATATCCTACAATCCAGCAATTTTCACTCCTGGATATGGACCCTAAAGAAACCACTGCATGTGTATACAAAGAAACACTTTCAATAATGTTCACTGCAGAGTTGAAAACTTCAGAAAAACTCAAATGCCCATCCACAGGAGAATGAATAATACATTGTAGAATATTTATAAGATGGAATGCTTATAGAGCAGTTACAGTGTCTCAAAAGCTAAATGTATCAGCATGAGTAAATCCACAAATATAATATTAAACAAATAAACAATAAAAAGGCAGTGGGGGGCAGGGAATGGGGAGTTATTGCTTAATGGATGTGTAGTTTCAGTTTGGGAAGATAAAAAACTCTGGAAACGGACTGTGGTGATGGTTGAACAACAATGTGAACGTTCTTAATACCACTGAACTACACATGTAAAAACAGTTAAAATGGTAAATTTGAGTTTTTCTAATGCTCAAAAAAAGAACAACTTGCAGAATGCTATGATGATACTATTATATACGGTTTTAAAATATGAAAAACAGCTCTGTTGTTTACAAAGTTGTAAATATAGAGTGAAGTATAAAAATAGCATAGAATGATAAACACCAAATACAGGACACAGATTATCTCTGAAATAGAGGGAAGGAAAGGAAATATGAAAGAAAAGAGGTTCATAGGGACTGCAGCTGAATTTATAATGTTTTATTTCTTAAGCTAGATGGTAGTTATATTGGTATTTACCACCTTATTTACTCTATTTTTTACATCTCCAAAATATTTAATCATACCTACAAAATCGGTGTTAGAGGGCATTATACTTTAAAACATAAACATAAGCACCCCATGATGTTTTTAGATGTTTCTATCTAGACCTTATGAGGTCAGCACTGCTATTAACCCCATTTTACAGATGAGAAAACTGAGTCTCTTGACCAATATTAGCCAGGAAGTGGTAGAGACAGGACTCCAACATGAGCAGTCTTATTTAAGAATCCCAAGCTCTTAACTGCTACACAAGACAGACTGTTGGTTAATGATGAAATATACATCAAAAGGAAAGGAGATAAATCTAATTTGCTCATTCACCAAACATTTATCATGTGGCTATTGTGTGTCACACTGTGATAAGAGCTGGGAGAGCAAAAATGACATGACATACACTGTACCTTCTCTCTGGGACTTTTCAGTTTGCAAGAAGAAAGACAATTAACTAAGCAATCACAACCCACCGTGGTAAGCACTATGATGGCGTGTTACAAGATAGCACAAGGCACCGCTGGCACATAAGTGCTGGAAACAGACTGGGGGGGGGGAGGAGGAGGAGGAGAGAGAAAGGGAAAGCCACCAAAGACAAGACCTGCAAATTAAATTGTTAGACCCACAGAATAAGATAGTACCCAGACAATAAGACCAGTGCTGAAGTGTTACATTTACTACTGTGGAAAAATGTCTGTGACACACTGTTAATGGAAAAAAAGGTCAAAATCAACACATATAGCATCTCCTTGGAATGAACTGGCACTGATATAAGTTTCAGTATACAATAAGCTTATCACATCAATGCACAAAGGATGAATTATTCAATAAATGATCCTGGATAACTAAATAAAAGTGAATATGAAATTGTATCCCAGTTGGATTAAAGAGTCAAGTTTTTTAAAATTAGGCCATGAAAGAACAGGAAAATATGCACAAATATTTTTATAACCCAGGAGAGGTGGGTGAGGACTTTTTAAACACATCACCAAAGGGAAAATTCACAAAGAGAAAGATGACTAGATCTTGAAGGAAAAAGCTGGAAGACTTAGAGTACCAGATTTCAAACCTTTAAATTAACCTCGACTTGCTACGTTATACCATATATAAAAATGTATCTGAGGGTGACATCACCAAGAGGGCAACATAGGTTGTTCCTGACTTCACTCCCTCTCAGAAGAACTACTAACAACTATTCAAAAACAAGACACCACTGAGAGAATTCTAGAACACGGGGGTGAGGCTGAAGCACCCCCTGCACCACAGAGACCAAGACAGACTGCGACAGAAGGTAAGAGAAGGGGCTGCACATTGACCACACTGCCCCTCCCCCAGGGTAGTGCAGCAGCACACAGAGGGGTCTCCTAAGTCTCCGGTTCCTCCAATAGGAAAAGAGAACCCAGCGGGGACAGGCAGCACCCTCCCTGCCCCCAGCAAAATGGGTCGCTTTGTGGGAGCCCCTACTCTGATACTGCACCACGGCGACTGCAGGGAATCTTCGGGTGCAAACACTCAGAATCTGACTGTCACAGAGAAGCGGGGAGGGGCCTGCAACAACCAGCACGTGGATCTTGGGAGACTGAGTTCATACCTGCAGTGTCCAGGCAGTGACCCCAACCAGTGGCTCTGCTCACCTGCAGAGCGCCCAGGGCGCGCTCTGACCAGGGAACTTGGCAGGGGGCAGATCTGCCTGATTCGGATCCTCAAACAAGGAGTTTTGCTGCCCTAGAGCCCGGTTTGCCTGTGCCCAAGCGAGGAGCTGAATCACAATCCCACCCACTGTGGATAGTGTCCTCCAGCCTCATCTGACCAGAAGGGCTGCTGACAACACCTGGAAGCTGTGTGGCCCAGAAGGACTCCAGCGGAGAGGTGGGCAGGCAGAGCCGATGGTTTGCAGACCAAAGCCAATGGCCCTGGCTCAGTCAGGAAACCTGGAGTGTGACAACAAAAAGCTTTACCAGTTTTAGAGCTTCTTCTCCTGCTGCACCCAGGCTGGGAATCTAATTCACAGGCCCACTTATTGCTGAATACAGCCTTCAGCCTGTCCAACCAGGGAGTCTGACCAGAGCACAGGGGAAGCTGCACAGCCCATTCAATGGCTCTATGTACAGCGGCACTGAACAGAGATCACAGCCCATGCCTCCCTGATCTGCAGAGCAAAACCGATAGCCTTCCCTGACCAGGAAATTCAGTGCACACTGGCCTGATTCAGGTCCCCAAACAACCAGCTATACGGGACCTGGATCCCATCTGGCTGGCCTGCCAGGGCAGGGAAGCTAATTCACAGCCCCATCTACTACAGAATATAGTACACAGTCAGGACCATTGAGTAAGCCTGATCAGAGAATCCAGGCAACCATGGAGCCCCTCCTCCAGCCTCACTTGTGTGGGGAACCAAGTCAGCAGCCCTATACAAACTACTCAGGCAGTGACACACTGCCCCCATCCCCATTCTCAGAGCTCAAACAAGTGCCTCGCCCAAAACAGACCAGAATAGCAGGCCCCAGCTGCCCAAGGACATTACTAGCAGACACACCCAGAAACCCAAACTGAGCTGCCTAGTGAAGAACTGTCTCTGCCAAAGCAAACCTGTGAAGTCTGGAAGAAGAGCCCAATTACTCAAATGCATAGAAAAATATGTAAGGAATCAAGAATCGTCAAAAATCAGGTAAATATGAAACCACCAAAAGAAACTAATAGCTCCAACAGCTGACTCTAAAGAAATGGAGACTGATGAACTATCACACAAAAAATTCAGAATAATCCTCTTAAGGAAGTTTAGTGAACTACAAGAAAACACAGAGAGACAACTAAACAAAATTAAGGGGCTTCCCTGGTGGCGCAGTGGTTGAGGGTCCGCCTGCCAGTGCAGGGGACACGGGTTCATGCCCCGGTCTGGGAGGATCCCACATGCCGCGGAGCGGCTGGGCCCGTGAGCCATGGCCGCTGAGCCTGCGCGTCCGGAGCCTGTGCTCCGCAACGGGAGAGGCCACGACAGTGAGAGGCCCGTGTACCACAAACAAAACAAAACAAAACAAACAAACAAAACCCAAACAGAAATCCTAGAACTGAAAAATAGAATAACTGAACTAAAGAATTCAATAAAGAGTTTCAAAATTAGACTCACCGCACATTTAAAAAAGAAAACAAAACAAAATAATAAGCAACCTGGAGGACAGAACATTGGAAACTGTCAAAGGAACAAAAAGGGGAAAAAAATGAAAAACTGAAGGAAGCCTACAGGAATTATGGGATACCACGAAAATAAACAATATTCGCATTATGGGAATTCCAGAAAGACAAGAGAAAGATAGAGGGACAGAAAGTATATTTAAAGCAATAATGGCTGAAAACTTCCTAACCTCGGGAGAGAAATGGACATCCAGATCCATGAGGCCCAAAGGGCCCAAACAGGTTGAACTGAACAGGATCACACCCAGACACATTATAATTAAATTGTCGAAAGTCAAAGAAAGAATTTTAAGAGTGGTGAGAGAAAAAAGAAAACTCACAAGGGAACTCACATGAAACAATCAGTGAATTTTGCAATAGAAACTTTTCAGGCCAGGAGAGAATGAGCTGTCATATTCAAAATACTGAAAGAAAATAACTGTCAACCAAGAATTCTATACCCCGTAAGGCTGTCCTTCAGACACAGAAAGAGAGAGAAAGATTTTCCCAAACAAACAAAACCTGGGGGAGTTTATCACCACCAGACCCGCCTTACAAGAAATGCTAAAGGGAGAGTTCTCTGAGTGGAAGTAAAAGAATGCTAATTAACATCATAAAAACATAAAAAGATGGATGTGGCAAGCATTTCACAGTATATGTAACTCAAACAATCAGGCTACAGGCCTTAAACTGATACAGTAATATATGTCAATTATTTCTCAATAAAATTGAAAAAAAAAATTTTTCCTTAAAAAAAAAGAAAAAGGTTATCCCCAAGACAAGACCTTGTCCTTCAGACCCTCAGGAGAATTGCCCCAAACCACATACTCCTTCCTTTGGGCTGTACTTTGGTCTAGCTAGGCCTCCCCAGGTCAGAGAATCCCCTCAAGAAGGACCAGCTCCCAGCCTACCTAGTCCTCATCTACCTATGGGCAAAAGCATGAACAAGAGTTTTGAATTAACTCTTTGCTCCCTCTTACCAAAACTGTATCCCCTGAGAGCTTTGTCCAGAAATACGCCCCAAACTTCTATCAGAATGCAAAAACGGACAAGGGGAAGCTTAAAGCTCTCTCCACCCAATATTTGGTAAGTGTCAGCCACTCATATTAGCAATCAATCCCCCTGTTGTTGGACACTTATGCGGATGGTAATACTCTGGTGCTGCTGGCCCCAGGATCCTTGGCACAATTCCAATGGTTCCTCTATTCCTTCCACACACTTTTATAATTAAGCCCTTACTAAATAAACCCTCCTCAAATTACCCTAAAAAAATTAATTTGAGATGATTCATAGTCCCAAATGTGAAAGAAAAATAAAACTTTTACAAAAAAAAATAAGAAAATATCTTCATGACCTTGGGGTAGACAAAGATTTCATAAACAGGACATGAAAAGTACTAACCATAAAACTTCAACAAATTAATAAATTGGGCTTTGTTAAAATTAAGAACTTCTGTTTATCAAAATATATCATTAAGAGTAAAAAGGCAAAGACAGACTAGAAGGTATCTTGAAAACATGTATCTGACAAAACTCTTGTATCCAGAATATATTTTAGAACATCTACAAGTCAATAAAAAATCAACAATAATCCAAATAAATACGGAACAAAAGAATTGAACACATAATTCACATAAAAAGGATAGCCAAATGGCCAATCAGCATCTGTAAAAGTATTCAAATTGAAAGGTATTCACTGGGGAAACGCAACCTAAAACTACAGTGAAATATCACTAAACAACAATGAAGATGGCTAAATTTTAAAGTGGGGGGGAGGTCAGAGAATGTAGAACAACTGGCCTTCTCACACACCACTGGTAGAAATATAAATTGGTACAATTACTTTGGAAAACTGGTAGTATCTACTAAAGTGGGATGTACACTTACCCTGTAATCTAACAATTCCGCTCTACATATTTACCCAACAAAAATGCAGGTATATTTATATATCTACAAGAATGTCCATAAAAATTATTCATAATAGTGAAAAACATAAAACAATTCAAATGTCCACCAATGGTAGAAACACTGAATAGTTTGTTGTATAGTCATATACTATACAGCACTAAAAATGAATGAATTGTTCCATATAACATCATGGAGAAATCTCAAACAGGTTATTGAGCAAAAAAAAAAAAAAAAATCAGACACAAAGGAATACATAATAAATGGTTCTATTTGTATAAAGTTCAAAAATAGTCAAATCAAAAATAAATGTAAGGGGCTTCCCTGGTGGCGCAGTGGTTGAGAGTCCGTCTGCCAATGCAGCAGACACGGGTTCGTGCCCCGGTCCGGGAAGATCCCACATGCCGCGGAGCGGCTGGGCCCGTGGGCCATGGCCGCTGAGCCTGCGCATCCGGAGCCTGTGCTCCGCAACGGGAGAGGCCACAACAGTGAGAGGCCCGCGTACCGCAAAAAAAATAATAAATAAAATAAATAAATAAATGTAAAAGTTCAAGAATGGGCAAAATAATGTATGGTGACAGAATTTGACAGAGTTGTTCATGATATTTTAAATTAAAAGTACAATTGTAAAAATATGTAATGATCTCATTTTATAAGTAAAATACACACACACTTATATACACATAAATTAAACTCTGGAAGAAAAACAGCACTGTAGTAATAGTGTTTTTACCTTTGAATTCTGGTGGCGTATAAGTCATCTTATTTTCTTCATTATGGGAATATTTATTTTCTAATCTGTTTTTAGCAGATATGGTTATCTAATGTTTAACCTCATAAAAGGAAATGTCTTTAATTTCTTCTTTAAACAATATTATTGCTCTGGGTTCAAAAGGTTAATATTCATTACATTAATATCTTTTGTTCACTCTCCCCACTTCCATCCTTCCATTCGACCCACTACACAATGGTTTCTATGCAAAACACTGTATTCTACTTCTTTTTGACACAGTCATTAGAGGCCAACTGGTAAACCAAGTTTCTTTTTCATCACCCCTTAACCTTCCCTCAATATCTTCATGAAAACTCATTGTTTCTTTGAATTGTACGTAATAAACAATACTTGCTTCGGATTGTACCAACACCATTATCAAATTCTTCCCAGAGTCACTCTCTATATACGCTCTTCATCTTGAAAGCTTGAAAAGTTGTCTTCCCTAAGCTTCCTTCTTTGGCCCTCTTTAGACACTTCTTGGATAATTCCATCCACTTTCTTGCCTTCACCTGCAATCTACTGCTACAGAGATGACTTCTAAATCTACATATTCACACTCCAACATTCCTCTGAGTCCCCAAGTCATGTAAGCAATGATCTACTAGACATCACTTAATGTCTCAACATGAACCTAAGATGCACCACGTTCATCTTTCCTTAATAAGCTTAGGCAGAAGTCAGATCTGGAGAAAACCTATTTACTAGGGAATTTCCTGGGGCTGGGGGAAGCCAAACAGTTTGTAGGCACTGGCTTTGGAAAACACCATGGGAGAGATCAAGGTCAGCAGTCTTGGTCTGATTTCAAAAGTGGCTAAAACCAGAATATCCTTTTAGCCAACCAGAGGAGGGTGAAATGGCATTAAACCCAAGATGGGTGGAATCAACACCCTGGAAGATCCATGCCTACAGAGAGGGTACACACAGGTTAGATAAAGGTAAAGGGCAAGATAAAGCCTAAGAAAAGAAAATAAGAAGAAACAAATATCCAGACCACAGCCAGATGGACTAAGGCTCAAGAGAAGACTTTGGCATCGATAAGGGAGGTGGAAATAAACCAAATAGATCAATAACCAGGGGAACTAGTCAGAATGATGGAGGGGTGATTAGCTTATCCTAAAAGGGAGGGAGGGAAGAAGATAGGCTATTTCATTGACTCTAAGATATTCTAGATTGTAAGACACACAATTATTTTATGTACCATCATTTTATGTCTCTCCTTTATGAAAGTAACCATGCTAGCAATTAAATATGACATGCCATCTCTGGCTATCTGACTTTAGAAATGTTAGAAAGTAACAAAATGTGCATGCTGCAACTGGAGAGCAGCAGAGGCACAAGGCCCCCTCTCAGGTGTGCTCAGGACAGGAACCTGATTTACACTCAGGCCTCCACGATATGAAGAAGCAGGCTGGAAAACACTCTTGCGAGACCCTGATACTGGCCAACAAGCAGGAAACTGAGTGAGGAGGGAAAAACCCAGTCTTCTCTCCCATGTGTCTGCTTTACCACTCACACACAACACTTCACTTCTGACACCTCTGGTCACCAAATGTGCGAGGGATTTTCCCTCACCAAGCAATTCTCTGCAACACCAGCTGGTGTCCTACAAATTAATTCTGAGACTACAGCCTACTTGAGAGGCCAGTCCCAAGTCTAGGTTATCACCTGTGCTTCTGGCTGATGGGCTCTGAATCAGAGGTTCCCATAACCCCCTCCTCTGGTTTGATTAATTTACTACAGCAGCTCACAGAACTCAGGGAAACACTGACTTAGGTTAACCAGTTTATTAAAGGGTACAGATGAACAACCAGAGGAAGAGACACATAACGCGAGGTCTTGGGAGGGTTCTGAGCACAGGCACTTCTGTCCCCATGGAGTTGGGGGCGCGTCAACCTCCTGATATGTGGATGTGTTCAACAACCTGGAAGCTCCCCAAACCCCTTAGTGGGATTTTTATGGAGGCTTCCTCTCGCAGGCACAATCAATTATTAAGTTCACTTCCAGCCCATCTCCCCGAAGGGGTATGTGTGTGTGGGCTGGGGGGGGTCAGGGGGGTGCTGAAAATTCCAAGGTGCCTTATTAGAATAAAAGATGCTCCTAACGCTCTTATCACTTAGAAAGTTACAAGGGCTTTAGGAACTCTGTGCCAGGAACTGGGGACAGAGACCAATATATATATTATCTCACACTGTTACTGATGAAAAACTATGCTGTCTTTAACCTGAAGGTCATAGAGAAACTTTAATAGCATGCAAAAATGCTCATGACCCGGTGTTAACAACAAAAAGCAACATATAAAATTGAATCATATACGCAAAACAAATCACTCTCTCCCTCTCAAAGGATTAACTAGAAGTACTACTTCAAAACGTCAGTAGTAGCTGCCTCAAGGTCCTGGAATTATAGGTAGCTTCTTCCTTTGTTTCTTTATATTTCTCTTTACTTCCCCCCAAATTTCTATATTCAATGTGTAATTTTTATAATCAGAGATAAGGTCAAATATTAAATATTTGTTTTTTAAAAACTGCCAGTTGCGGGTCACATGGATACTTTGGTTTATTTAAATATTAGATACAGAGCAATCTCATTAATGTATAATAAGCCCTTCTTCACAGTGAGACAACATTCCTCCGATAACATCAGGTCAATGCAATGCTCACATCCATAGAACTAAGTTCATTTTGGATACCCAAAAAATATGTAATGCGGGAAATTATTTTTGTCTTTCAAACATGAGGTTTCAAGAATATCAGTATTATTGCTCAAATGTGGAAAAGGATTAATTACTTCCATTTTCTGCTGGATCTTCAACTTGGCATAATAATGTGCCAGCAGAAACACATCTGGTCACACTGCTGATAAAAGTCTACTGCCAGGGCTTCCCTGGTGGTGCAGTGGTGAAGAATCCACCTGCCACTGCAGGGGACACAGGTTCGAGCCCTGGTCCAGGAAGATCCCACATCAGTGGAGTAACTAAGCCTGTGCGCCACAACTACTGAGCGGGTGCTCTGGAGCCTGCAAGCCACAACTACTGAGCCCACGTGCCACAACTACTGAAGCCCACACGCCTAGAGCCCATGCTCCAAAACAAGAGAAGCCACCTCAATGAGAAGCCCGTGCACTGCCAACAAAGAGTAGCCCCTGCTCGCAGCAACTAGAGAAAACCCATGTACAGCAGTGAAGACCCAACACAGCCAAAAATTAAGTAAATGAATAAATAAATAAATTTATTTTTTAAAAAAGTCTACTGCCAAAGGTAGGCAGTGCTGTCTTGCACAAGATGGATTTCTTTTTTTTTAAAAAAAAAAGGACTGCTTGACAAGTAGCTGCCATGTCCAGAAATTGAAGCTAACACGCTGTGTTATCTTGATGGAATTGCTTTTTAGCCCCACATACTGAAATACCAATCTATTTCTCCCCTCATATTTGAAAAGGAACATTTAGACAAAGGATAAAAATCTTGAAATGTAACCTTTATACTTGCCAAGAGTAATAAAACAAAATATGCTACCTTCTTCTACTTTGGGTGGTACTAGATCATACGTAGGCTGAAAAGCTTGGGAAAAATCGGATTTCTTTGTTTATAAAGTTTAAGAAATTCTTTCTCTTCAAATGTCTTTTCTTGCTCAGGTATACTAAAAAGTCAAACAAGTAACAGAAGATAACAGTATGGATGTTCTAATTGAAACATCTCAAATATCACTTTTATTTCAAAGTTTTCATTGAAAAACTCAAATGATTATCAGATGATAGTGATCATATATTTGACCCTAGCTAATAAGTATAGTCACAACATAAATGTCTTATTTTTCAGTATTAAACAGCAGTAAAGTCGACCTTTCTTGATAGTATCTAATGTACCAATAATATCAGACATTCAAAAGGAAATAACATAGCTTGAGTTAATTTAAAGAAAACTTTTTATTTTGACAGCAGCTTCCTGCTGCAGATCTTTCTTAAATGACAGTATAAACAATACAAGAATGAGAAACATAAACTAATTGCTACAAAATGCTTAGAGAGCAATTGCCCTAATCTGAGAGCAGCGAGTTTAAACAGCCCGAGGAAACTTTTTCAACTAGAGTTACGTGGACACAATTATGATATTATATGTAAGAAGCTCATGGGTTAGAAAATATTGTAGAACTTTAAGTTAGTGCATTACTATCAATGAGTCAATCCAGAGTACTTACAACTGAACTGGACATCCAAAGGCTTACTTGTAACTTCAAGATACGAATTCATTTTGTGGAAAATTTTGGCCAAAAGGCAAAAAGGAGCCTATTGAGCCATTCTGCTAATGCCTATTTCTCATCTTCCACACTCCGACTCAGGATATGGTCTAGATAACAATCTCTTATGTGTTTGAGACTGCCAGCCCCTGCTGTTTACTTCCATCTAAATCCGTTCTGATTTTTATGCTAAGTATCTCCTGTCTCAGCAATAAGCAATGAGGATACAGCTGAAGGTGAAGTCCAGAGACGAAGAAAATTTAGGAACCAAAAAGCATCTGACTTGCTAGCTTTATAAATAATCCAAGACAGATCAGAAACCAATGCCTATTTTGAATGTCTTAAATAATGTCAGTGTTAATCACCAAAAAAGGCACTGATTTAACTTCTCAAGCATAAAAGCGGGGGGCGGGGGAGGTGCGAGGCGGTTCTGTCAGCTGAAAAGTCAAGAAAATGGGTAGAGTACATCTCACTACTACAGAGCTCTGGGTGAGTCTCCACTCATTCATTCTTTTAACAAACACTTATCAAACACCATTAACTATGTCGTGTTAGAATTCAGACATGAGTAAGGAATCCAGTTGGGGAGAGAGAAGCTAGGATAAAACAGAGGAAATGAAGTGTATTTACAGATATAAAACTTGGGAAGGCAGACAGGGGCAGCTATTTGCAACTGAAAAAGGCTTCACAGTAGAGGTAATAATGAAGCTGAGACTTGAAGGTTGCACAGAATTTCTACAAGTCGAAGAAATGGAAAGAAAGGACAGTCTAGGTTCTGAGGAGGTAACCAAAGACTCGGGACAAGTGCTGGGCACACCTGCAGAAATAGCAAGACAAGCAGGGATGTGTAGCATTCCTGGGGAACATGGTGAAGGATGAGTCTGGAAACGTTCACTGCAGCCAGACGGCGACGGGGTGGGAATGCCACAGTAAGTGCTGGGCAAAGGAGAGAAAGGCAGGTTTTCTGGGACAGTGACTTCCATATATTTGGCTGCACATCAAAAATCACCCAAGATGTTTAGAATGCAGATTCTCAAATCCCCCTAGGAATAGGAAACTGTAATTTTTTAAGCTCCTGTAGTGACTGTCAGTATCAGTTAGATTTGGGTAAACCAAGAGGAACTGCAGGGTAGAAGCAAAGAGAACAGAAAAGGGGAAATGGCTACAAGAGAAGAAGAGGTAGAACTAACAGAAAATACCGACTATTGACATAGGGGCCAATGGACAAGAAGAACCAGAAGGTACCTTAGGTCTAAAAGAATAGGAAGACTTAAGAAGGGGCAACTGTTTGCAGGAAAAGACACTGGGGTCGGACATTCTGGGGTTGAGTTCCTTATTGGGTAGGAAATTTTGTTCTAGAAATTCAGGAAAATTAACTTCATATTTAAACATATACCATTCGCTGACACCTCTTCTAGGATTGCTATGTACTGCGCTTACCCGTGTTTTATTAATTAGCTTTGGGAGTGTGCATCTCTCTCCTGAAACACATGAAGGACATATAATATATATAAGGCAGAGTGCTAGAAACTTAAGAGGAACTCAATAAATATTTACTGAATAATAAAAGTGGAAGTCTAGAAAAAAGTTGAAGATTTTAGTCTTTTTTTTTTTTTTAAGAAAAAAAAATCTTTTTTTTTAAGATGTCATGATTCTTACCTTTGCAGCCAAGGCTTTTAAACTGTCGAGGAATCTTTGCCAGAAATCCTTGAAGAGCGGGCGGTCAATTTTCTTCAGGCTCTCTTTGGTGCTGGCGTCCACACTGACGTATAGCTGGGTAACTGGTTTGAGGTTCCTTGGTAGTTTAAAATTAAAAAAAAAAAAATAGAAGAAGAAAATTATGCCTAAGTCGGGCTTTTCATGATGTTAAATTTACAATCTGTAATAGATGTGATGATTAAACATTTCACTGGGGTCTAGAGGGTTCTGCTTCTCCCAGAAGATTGAAGCCATGATTTTAATGTGACAGAATGGGATGTCAGTTGTTTATTTTTTTAAATGACTGGACACCATCCCTAATAAAGTGAAAACATTTGATTACTTAAATTAGTCTCTCTTCAAACACTACATTTTAGTGGAAAATAAAACAAGATCAGGCTTTAGGTCTGGCACCATCAGCTCAGCACAATTACAAGGGGTTCTCAGACCAAAGTTTCTTCATAAACTCTGCCACTTAAGACTTCTACAGGGGTCTGTGCTGACGGGCCACCTCCCATCATCAATTTGCTGATGGATGTTTTCTAAGGAACAAGAACAAGGCTTCTGTGAAGGGCATAGAGCCACACCAATGCCTCACCTATGCCTCTGAGAGCAGGAGTGGGTTTAAAGTCCAGCCCTGTGTGGGCAAACAATGACCCATTCAGGGAGCCATAAGCAATGCAGAGTTAGAAAAAGAGCAGCCAAGCACTTACAAAAGAGCACAACCCAGAAGAAAAATGTATGTTGTAGATTCTTATCTTTCTTTGCCTTCTTAATCCGCATCCATGAGTACCACTCATTCTCCACTTCGCTCAAATTCACTGACTCATTTCACAATGTCATCATCTACCAGATTTCTTGCCAGTTATGTTTTAAGCTCAGATTGTACTTTTTCCAGAGCCTTTCTGTTCTCCCTTCAAATAGGTCTCATAATTCACTCTCTTCAATGAATTTCGAAGTAGAAAGAAATTCCCCCTTAATAATCCTCTGACCAAATTCTCCCATTATTAATTTGCTATAACTATTCCCTAATTTGTATTTACCCCTAGAATGTTATTTATACATTTTTTGTTTCAAAGTCTAGGCACTTTTAAAAACTGCCACATAATTCACATGCCATAAAATTCACCATCAAAGTGGTTTATGTGCTTTTTATATCTATCAGTATTGGTCTTACCAATCTTTGAGTGGAAGACCTTGAAGGACAGGAGCTCTATTTTTCTTTTTATCCAGCCATACAGGTAGACACTTAAAGCTACTTTTTAGTGGATATCGTTGACTTCAGCTGACAGAACTTTTAAGGAAATGTAGGCCAAACAAATGCTTGTAATCATCTGGCTTAGTGACATATGGTAAAATCAGAAGGGCCTAAACCCAAAGTTGTTAAAAGTGGAGAAGCTCTGACCAAAGTTAGGAAAGAATGATTGAAACACTGGCAGACTCTCATTGCTTTAATCCCTCTCCAATACTGATATAACGGAATCCTTAAAAGTTCAATAATGTGTCACTGCTGAGCAAAGGACATCAATTATCGGAAATACAAAACAACAGCATACTGTAATGGCAGCATTTTGTCTCACCAACCCTTTTGCTGGGGGTCTTTTTAATAACAGACAAGCTACTTTAACTGGATTTTATGTTTTACAAAAATAAAAAGGATTGTCTTAATGAATACAGCTGGCTATCATCGTCTGATACTCATAGGACTTTGTCATAAAGCTGCCTGATGCAAAATGGGAACTGGCCTGACCTTTTCACTACACCTCCATAACTACTTCAAGAGTATGAACAGTAAATTCCAAAGGCCATAGCTGTCTTACAAACCACCATTTTGCAAAAAGAAAAAAAAGAAATAGTAGTCCTGGACATTGACACTAGCAATAAGGAATTTTTGACATTACTAAATGTCTGAGGTGCTATAATCAGGAATTTTATAGCTCTTTGGCCAGGGGTCAGAGGAAGAATGGAGAAGAGGAAAACCCCAAGGAACTGTAGAGCTCATTCCTAAGGGGCTCAAAAGGAGTAAAAGGACACTGGAGAGATTTTCTGAGCCTCAGGGATCTTATGTCTGCCCGCTATTGGTCTCTGTTCCCCGTGGCAGGTGATGAGGCTCCAAGCACAGTCATTTGTCTGTCTCCATTCTATTCAGAGATAGGATCATTTTAGTTATATCCTTAAAACCATCATAATAATTCCTGTGTCTCAGAATCTCACACTGCTGTTGAGAACAATTAAAAAGGACTATACAATAAAAGGGATATATAACTCTGAGCCCAATGCCCAGTGAAAATACCCTATGAATCTTGATATGATTTTTGTGATGACCCTTCATCCTAATTTTAAATCCCTGAGTTATGAATGATCATATATAGAAAACCATTGCAATTGAACATAAAACTCCCTCTCCCTTCTTCCCTTTCTGTAGAGATTAGGCCTCATTCTACCCAGAATGATCAATAATCATATCAAGATCCTACCCAGAATGAAACCTCCTCATCTCTACAGAAAGGAAAAAAAGGGAGAGAGATTTATGTTTGTAAGAAATCTAGAGGCTTCAGTAGTAACTCTGATGCTCCTATTGGACAAAAAAATAACCAAAGTGACCCAAATATCCAATACTTATATGTGAAATCTATCCAAAAAAGGGACAGTTTCTATTAGCTGTTTCCTTCCCTGTGTTATGGGCCACAGTCTCTTGTTTCTGTGTCTAGTTCATGTTTTTTTTTAACAAAAGCTGGACATTTTAAATAATATTATTTGGCAATTCTAAATCAGATACCTCCCAACCCAGGGGTGTGTTTTTTTTTTTCTTTTCTGTCTGCTTGCTGTTTTTGTTGTTACTGAACTAATTTGGTAAATTCTGTATTCTTGGTTGTGTTTAACCACTAAAATCCCTGTTTGATTAGCTTAGTGGTCAGGTAAGGATTAGACAGAGATATCCTTAAATGACTTCAATCAATAAGTCTCCTAGCCTTTGCTGAGGGGCTCTACGTGTGTATATTAGGGCACGCCTTCAATGTCCAGGCAGGCATTTGACAACTGTGCCTTAGCTTTCACTGTCTACCTGCTCAAGACATCAATATATCAAGTGGAGGTGGGCATATAGGGCCTTTTCAAGTCTTCCCTGGCATACCCACAGCACTGCCCGTGTACACGTTCTTCTAGATTTCCAGGAACATGCTGGAGCTTCTCAAAGTCCCCTACAAACATCTCATTCCCTGGCTTTTCCTTTTAAGTATTTGGTTAGCTTCCTGTTTGCCCCAACGGTTACTGCTGCCTCAGGCAGCTGTGAAGTTAAACAATTGCTGATAATTGTTTATGAGAAACACCGGAGAGAAAGGCTTTCAGTGCTGGACAAACTGAGTCACTTCTAACAAACACAACCCCCGTGAGTGAGAGTTTCCAGGGAACTGCCACACATACCATATAATGACAGTTCTCCAGGAATGGGACTTTGAAAGAGTTCCAACTCTGTTTTGTCCCTTCCCCTGGTTGCCAGGCTACTGGTTTTTACGACGACTGTAGGCTACTAGTTTGCAGAGCTGGAGAAGTTGGAATGGAATAAGGACATGTTAACACATCACAAAGCTTACTGTTCATATTGCAGTTCAGCTAATTTTCTGAGGAACAGTGGGTTTCCACCACAGCCTACTTTAACCCATTTCTAAGCTAAGTTTCTATCCTGAGCCTTAAAAGACAAATCTTTTTTTAATTTAACTTAGTTGTTTTTTGCCTCCTTTTTACTGTACAGAGCCTGGATCCAAAGAAAAAGGGTCATCCCCGTACCCACACATACCCCTCAACAAAAGCCTTCAGTTTCTACTTTAGCCACTGGCTTCTCAGAATCCAAAAATCAAATATTCTAGTGTACTGCTGCAAGAAGTCTTGGGAGAAAAAAAGACCATTGCAGTATTCAAAATATTTTTGTATTGTTAATGCATATCATAGAAACACTCTTTTTTTTTTTTGGCCGCGCCATGCAGCTTGCAGGATTTTAGCTTCCCCGAACCAGGGACTGAACCCAGGCCCCCAGCAGTGGAAGCATGGAGTCCTCACCATTGGACCACCAGGAAATTCCCTAGAAATATTTTTTTGACATGAGAATAAAAAGACTATTTACCGGGGGCAAAAAAACGTTCCTCAGATTGTTGCATACCTCTGGTTAAGAATTTGATTCTGACAATTTTTGCTGGTATTCTCAGCGTTTTTATAGAAGAGTAGGTTTTGAAGGTCTGTACTCTGCTACTCCTAATAACCAACAAACAAGTTTTGTTTTCATTTCCATCACAATTCATCACAATATTTCCTATGTCCATTGTGATTTCTTCTTTGACCCATAAGCAAATGAAAAGTGCATTGCTTAAATTATAAACATATTGGAATATTCTAGTTATCTTTTTGTACTGATTTATAGTTTAATTGCATTGTGTTCACATATCATGATCTAAATGATTGCAATACTTTCTTGTAATTTGCTATAATGCCCAGCATGTGGACATTTGGTAATTTTTCTGAGAGCAAGTTCTGTGCTCTTAAAAGGAATTTATATTCCAAAGTTTCTCAATTCAATACTCTATCTCTGTAATACATGCTAAATTTGTTAATTTAGTTGTTCAAATCTTCACTACTATTCCTGATTTTGATTTGCCTGTTTTATCAGTTTGAGAGAAATGTGTTAAAAACTTACTATTTCTCCTTATAGTTCTGTCAATTTTGAGATTATGTTACTGATTGTTGAAAATTTTTGAATTATTATATTGTTTTATGTTCCTGGTAGGTTTAATATTTTATTATTAAGAAATGTTCCATCTTATCTCAAGTAATGGTTCTTGCCTTAAAGTATTCTTGACCAATATTACTTAGTCTACCTTTCCAAGGTGCTTTTCAGGTATTATCTCATACACTAACAATGCCACTATAAGGTAGTCATTATTATTGCAATCATTTTACAGATGAGGAAACTGGGCACTGAGAAGTTATCTTCCCAGGGTCAGAAAGACAGCAAGAGATACAGTCAAGATTCAAACCCAGGTCTCTTCTAGACAGAGCACAAGCTCTTCATCACTTCACTGTGCTGCCTGTCTCTTTTATTTTCACCCATCCAGAAAAGCATAGTTTTGAAAAGTGTCCCATCAATTCACAGACACAAAAGAAGACTATATTTTAAACTTAATACAAACAAAACAGGCTGGGAGAAAAAAAAAACTTCTATTGAAAGGATCAGGTAGTATTTATAATCAATTTTCATTTCATTTTAACTGTTACCTATAGCCACTTTGAGCTGATACATACAAGAAAACTTTATTTTTATTAAAATTCATGCATTTCTTGATACACTTACTAAGTAATACGTGAAGAGATGTCCAATTTATAGAGGTTCTCTAAAACATATAGTGAATATCTTAGCAAAAACTAGAGAAAACAAAACATAAAGCAAACAAAATAACAGAAATACAAGTGGAAGAAGTAAGAAAACAAACGAAGTTCACACATAGTTTCAATGAAGGTGCTCAAAAGTAAACGTACACCAGGACAAATTCTGTGGTGGTGGAGGAGGTGTAGGAAGTTAAATGTTAATCGTGTCATAGTTAAAAATGGAACACAGCTCTGTCTTCTTATGATAAGCCTGCTAGCAGGGAGAAAGCTTTGAATTAACTGTACTTATCACAAAAGAAAAAATTTAAGATTTTAAATGTAAACTTAAAAATAATATAAAATAGTTAAGAAAATCGTGTAGAAGAAGGGGTAGACAAAATAATTAGCTACTAAAGGTATCAGAAAAAGGTCTGAGAAAATCTGGTTAAAATGTTAAACCTTGTATTGCTACTGATGGGAGTAGTTGTTTTTATATGTTTTAAAAACAATAAAAAGACTCTGCTAAAAAATTTAAAAAAAGAAAATCGTGTAGAGGTAAACTAAAGATGAAGCTAACAGTGAGCCAGTCGACAAAGGGCTGAACATTTGACTCTAAACATTCTCACGCTCATAAAGAGACACAGTTATAGGATTCAAATGTCCACAAAGTAAGCACAAACTAGGTTCAGTGTTTCTCAACAACTTCCTTACCTTACAACATGGTCTACTTTTAGCAAGATGTCTCACGTAGGTCTTTGACATCTTAGCACAGAACAATTTACAGGAAGTAATGATAGGGAGTGCTCTAGTGGGACAGCGATACCCAGGTGTGATGGGCCTTTCTGACTGCAGAGCTGAATGCAAGCATAGATCATACAGTCTCGAGAATAAGAGTCCTAAACTCACATGTCTACAGGAACCAAGGATATAATGTGAGTCAACCAAGACACTTTTATTTATTCATTTATCTATTTATTTAATAAATTTATTTATTTTTAAAAATTTGTTTATTTTATTTACTTATTTTGGGCTGCATTGGGTCTTTGTTGCTATGCGTGGGCTTTCTCTAGTTGCGGTAAGTGGGGGCTACTCTTCATTGCGGTGCGCGGGCTTCTCATTGAAGTGGCTTCTCTTGTTGTGGAGCACGGGTTCTAGGTGCGTGGGCTTCAGGAGTTGTGGCGCACAGGCTCAGCAGTTGTGGCTCGCGGGCTCTACAGCACAGGCTCAGTAGTTGTGGCACATGGGCTTAGTTGCTCCACAGCATGTGGGATCTTCCTGGACCAGGGCTCAAACCCATGTCTCCTGCACTGGCAGGCGGATTCTTAACCACTGTGCCACCAGGGAAGCCCAAGCAAGCCACTTTTAAAGGAAAAAGAAGTTCTTTGGACACCAAAACACAGACTACATATGAAACATTCAAGAATATTCTTTCCTTACTCAAAGCAAGATGCTTCCATTTTTCTTGTATGTGGTACTCTGTCTCCCTTTCATTGTTTCATGTCTGTTAGAAATGGCGACAGAACTTTCTCTGCTGTGAGAGAATCTACAGTGCAA
The DNA here is from genome assembly GCF_949752795.1 of Hyperoodon ampullatus. Classification (NCBI taxonomy): domain Eukaryota; kingdom Metazoa; phylum Chordata; class Mammalia; order Artiodactyla; family Ziphiidae; genus Hyperoodon; species Hyperoodon ampullatus. The sequence goes on along the minus strand of NC_136927.1, from coordinate 45,675,927 downwards.
TCCCTCTGACAGGTGGCAGATGAGACTCAGCCTCAGGGCTGAGGAGACAGCAAAATGGTGGAGAGCATGGCAAACTGAAAAGCAGAGGCTTTACCAAAAAGTCAGCCATTCCTTGCTGTGATATTGTCAGACAATAAGGAATACACATGCGGTCTTTGTCCCTAGTTCCTGGCACAGAGCTCCTAAAACTCTCGGTATTTCCCGAGTAACAGAGGTAAGAGAAGTGCCTTTTGTTATCTATAATAAGCCCCTTTCAACCATATAAGAATTTATATTAATGAGGTGACTCCTGATGCGCCCACGGACACATTCCAGAGAGGGGCTGGTGCCCGAAGAACCACCACGTGATTAAGAGGGTTGGCACTTTCAGTTCCCCCTGCAACCTCTAGGAAAGGGAGATGGGCTAGAGGTTGAGCTAATCACCAATGACCAATCACAATGATTTCATCAATCCTGCCTGTCTAATGAAACCTCCATAAAACCCTCCCAAATGACAGCTTCAGAGAGCTTCCAGGATGGTGAACACATTGGGTGCTGGGAGGGTGATGTGTCTGGAGAGGGTGGGGAAGCCCAGGGCCCTTTTCCCCACATCTTGTCCCATGCAACCCTTCTATCCAGCTGTTTCTGAGTTGTAGTCTTTATAATAAACTAGTAACCGTAACTGAATTGTTTTCCCCAAGCTCTGTGAACTGTTCTAGCAAATTATCAAACCCAAGGAGGGGTTGTGCAACACCCCAATGTACCGTCGGTTGATCAGAAGTACAAGTGGCAGCCTGGGACTATGACCGGTGTCTGAAGTAGGGGGCAGCCTGGGACTGAGTCCTGACCCTGTGAGGTCTGTGCTAACTCCAGGGAGATAGTGTCAGAATGGAACTGAACTGAAGGACACCTAGCTGGTGCCTGCAGAGAATTAGAGGACTGCTTGGTGTGGGGAAAAAGAACACACATCCGGTGTTAGAAGTGTTGTGAGTAAAAAAACAGATAAGAGTGAAGTGTTCTGGTGTTGTAAAAACAGCACTTCATACTTGGCTCTTGACAATTTTTGCCAGATTGTCTTTTTTTCCAAAGTCAGAAATCTCTTTTATGAAAAATTTCTGGATTTTAAATGTTGGCTAAAAAAAGAAAAAAGAAGTTTCTAAACATGCTACAGGACAAATAAAACCTACTCCTTATCAATTGCCAATTTGAGACTTCTGGTCTCAAGAACTCTCCAAGCTTTCTCACAGAATTAATTAAGTTCCTGAAAAAGACTGAGTCCTGGTACGCTCAAGGTTATCCTCCTTGTACAAAGCACAGCCTGCTGTGCTATTCGGTAGAGTACAAACATGGCCATAAACTCTCCCTCTCCTTGTACCCATGACCCTTTGCAATGTAGCTTTGAGTGCCCCTCACTGACTCCAAGCTTGGCCACATGACTTGCTTTAGCCAAGGAGAAGTGAGCAAATGTGACACGAGCAGAGGCTTGAACGATGCCTGTGTGTTGGAGTTTACCCTTTCTTGCTGTTCATCGAAACCCTGCCACCATGTGGTCAACTTCAGACTTGCTGGAGGATAAGAGGCTACACGAATAAGAGGCCCCAGTTGTCCCAGGCAAGGCCATCATAAACCAGCCATCTCAGCATATCTGCCAACTGACTAGACACATGAACAACACTGAGACCAGCAAATCCAGCCAAGATGAAAAGACCTCCCAGCCGATTCACGGAATTACAAGCTAAATGAATCGTTGCTAGTTTGACTGACTCAGTTTTAAGGCAAATGGTTACAGCAAAAGATAACTGATACATGCTACAGTGTATCATATATCAGTTTTACACCTATCAAAAATACCATTATAGGAGCTTCCCTGGTGGCGCAGTGGTTAAGAATCCGCCTGCCAATGCTGGGGACACGGGTTTGAGCCCTGGTCTGGGAAGATCCCACATGCCACAGAGCAACTAAGCCCGTGCGCCACAGCTACCGAGCCTGAGCTCTAGAGCCCACGAGCCACAACTACTGAGCCTGCGTGCCACAACTGCTGAAGCCCACGCGCTCTAGAGCCCATGCTCCACAACAAGAGAAGCCACAGCAACAAGAAGCCCGCGCACCACAACAAAGAGTAGCTCCCACTCGCCACAACTAGAGAAAGCCTGCACGCAGCAATGAAGACCCAACACACCCCCCAAAAAAAATAATTAATTAATTAATTAAATTTTAAAAAATACCATTATAAAGGCACTTGTTTTTGTGGAACTAAGGCTTTTTGTCAAGAGAAAGGGGTTTTTTTGGTGTGCAATCACCACCAGACCTATCATTAACATTAAGTGTCTTACACATTCTTGTCACTTTTATTAATTAGCCTCTATGTCTACAAACAAAAACATAAAGCTACCTAGCATGCAAAAGCTTTCTCATTTGCCTAAGGTGTCTGCTTCTATCTTCAACAAATCCTCGAGGACCACTCACTGTGAAAACTCCCTTCAGTGGGAGAACTGTCAGCAAAGAACCATATGCTTTAGAGCTGGAGGGGAGACTGAGATCCTTTTAAAGAAAAGTTAAGCATCCTGAAAAGGCCACTAGCCTGAATGTAATGCTTGCATGTGGGTCAAGGGAAGGCTAGTTGACAAAGTCAAGATCTTCTTCAAAAGATACCAAAAGAGGGCTTCCCTGGTGGCACAGTGGTTGAGAGTCTGCCTGCCGATGCAGGGGACACGGGTTCGTGCCCCGGTCCAGGAAGATCCCACATGCCGTGGAGTGGCTGGGCCCGTGAGTCATGGCTGCTGAGCCTGCATGTCCGGAGCCTGTGCTCCGCAACGGGAGAGGCCACAACAGTGAGAGGCCTGCGTACCGCAAAAGAAAACAAACAAAAAAAAGATACCAAAAGAGTATGGGTTAGGCACTGTAGTAATTTAGAAATTTTTTATTAAAAAAAAATTAGTACATAGCCAACCACCCAGAGAACATTATTACTTCCTAATGTATGCTCAAAGATAAAATGGTTGCAAGAGGTTCATCTAACAGCTGATTTGAATGAGCAAAGTGCATCAACATTAGAGGTAACTTCCAAAATTCATGATCTCCATACTATATTAGTAAATCTATAGCCTTGTTTTTCTGTAGGACACCAGAGACAATTGGTATTTAGAGTCCTCCTAATTCACGGAAATAATATTATCTGCACCTAAGAAATTTCTCTTTCCATTTTCTCTTGGACCACTTTCAAGTACATATCTTATTTAATTCTCTATCATTTTCCTCAATCCATGATGGCATTCACAAGGAATACCATGTATTATCAAACAATGAATCATCCTCTCTGCTTATTATCTTACATGCCACTCCTGGAACATTCAATTCTTTTTAGGCATTACAGTAGGCCCTCTGTATCTGAGGGTTCCACATCCACGGATTCAACCAACTACAAGTCAAAAATATTCTAGGGAAAAAAAAATTCCAGAAAGTTCCCCAAGGCAAACCTTGAATCTGCCATGTGCCAGCAGCTATTTACAGAGCATTTACAATATATCAGGTATTATAAATAATTTAGAGATGATTTAAAGTGTATGAGAGGATATGCGTGGGTTATATGTAAACACTATACCATTTTATAAAAGGAACTTGAGCATCACTGGGGTTTGGTATTTGCAGGGAGTCCTGAACCAGTCCTCCTCAGATACCAGGTGCGACCTGCACGTCTTAAATTTGGGATAGACTCCTTTTTTCTATACGTGTGTGCGTATGTGTGTGTGCATGTGTGTGTGTATCCCAACACCACTCTATCTGAACCCCGCCCTCATGAGCCATTTGAAAAGTCAAAGATCTTAACATAAAAATTTAAAAAAAGGAATAGTGACCCTATGCAAAATGTACACACTGACTTTTTTAAAACCTTTCCCTTTTAACTTTTTATACAACTTCAAAAAGTAATATTTTAGCTATCTTTGTGACAATGTTACTGATTTTCACTTTACTGCCTGGTAACTAATAATTTTAATCAACTCTTTGATTTCCTATGATGCTAAATTCTAAACCAAGCACCTACAGTGTGCCAGGAATTATACTAGTGGCATAAAGATAAATAAGCAGGGGTCACTGGCCCAGGGACTCACAGTCTAATGAAGAAGGCACAAGTAAATAACAACTAAGTAAAATTTAATGTTTTTGGTACTATAGTATGTGTATAGTTCAAGTATAATGCAAAATCAGGTCGTTTCCAGGTCCCAGGAGATGGTCATCTCTTCCTGGAGAGCCCTCCCTGTAAGTCATCCAAACCAACCGCATCATCTTACCTCCTAAACCCGCTTCTTCCTCACAGGATCCCTCGACTGTTACAGGGCCCCACAGTCCTAGCAATCAACATGGCTGGAACTTTCCGAGTCATCAGTTAAGTCCTCTTCTGTGCAGGGCTCACAGAGCCATACAAACAGTTTGCCAAGCTTATCATGACTCAGGGATACCTTTTTTAAGACTCCTCATTCTGTCTTACTTTCATCCTTTTAACTCTTACCTAGACAAACGTATAATCTCCTATCCAGTTTCCTGCTTCTTGGCTCACCCACTTTATACCGTGCTGGCAGACTACTCTGCAGAAAGCAAGATCTTTCTAAAGAACAGCATTTGAAGGCCTCTGCAATCTTGTCCCAACCTTTCCAACTTGGGTTCCAGCTGCCAGTCTCTTTCGCACACTCTGTGGTCCTAATCAACTATATTTACATAATGGTATCCCAAATACCCCATGTCTGTATCTTTCTCGGACAGTTCTTATTAAAAATCCACAGTTTCCTATCTCCCCAAGTACCCATCCCAGCCATATTTTAAGATCCAAATTTAATGAAGCCTTTTCTGAGAAGTTTTACCCTGTTTCTCTCATCTAAAAACAAGTTGCTTTCTCTTTTGAATTCCCCCAGCAATTTATTTGTGCCTCTATTTCTTAAACTAATGTTATCTTCCCCGATAGAACGGATTTTTAAAAGCAGGAGCTCTGTCCACTCAAAGCCAACATTTGTATGTACTCAGTAATCAGTAAATCCTTTCTGAATATATTAATGCCTGTTAGTTTTACTTTTCAGTCAAACACAGAGTCAAGCAGCAGTATCTGAACAAGCTGGACCACTCACCTGATTTCCGCAGGGAACTGTGCATTTGTGACCAGGAAACTGGAGATTTTACACTCGTGGAGTAGCTTCAAAAACCTGTTGATTTCTGGGTACATGATGGGTTCTCCCACAAGGGATAATGCACAGTGCTTTACTGTCATTCCTTCCTCAAAGCGGTCCTCTCTGACACCCGGCACTCCTGGAGAACATGGTGGAAAGGAACAAGCTCAATAAGGCACAGATAGAGAACATCACTTTTATTTTTCTTAATTTAAATTTTTTTTAATTTTTCTTAATGGTTCTTTGATTTTAGAGGGCAAAATTACTTTTGATACCAGCCAAATAATACAAAACAAGAGCCTGGGGGTGGGGGCCAACCCTAACATTATTAAACCAGAAAAAAAAAACCTAGAATTACTATATCAGCAATCTCATCCTTGGTTTTAGTACTAATTAAACTACATCAACACAAGCAGGCAAAACTAACTTTGTTATTAGCTAATTATTTGGAACACAGAATGTATTACTTTCCATAATTTGCTTAGCTCTGCATTCTTTCATGTTGATCTAAGACAATGAACTCAGTACAGCTGCATAAGGAAAGCCTCTCCTATACCAATCATTGCCGCCTTCATTCCTCAAGTATTCTGAATCGAGAAACTAAACGCAGTCGGTCCAAAAGAACAGAGGAGAGAAAAAGCCTGCAGTTCTCACCTTTGGCTTCATATTGGAATCACCTGGAGAGTATCGTAAACTATGGCGGCCTAGGTCCACTGCCCAAGATTCTGTTTAACTGGAGTGGATGCAAGCCAGAGTAACGGGAGCTTTAAAAGTTCCTCAGGTGATTCTAATGTGCAGCCAAAGTGAAAAACCACTGCATAAACCAGAGGCCCCCAAACTTATATGCCAACTAGGATCACCTTGGAACTGTCAACGTTCCAAATTCCAGGCCACAGCACAGACCAATGAAATCACCATCTCTGGGAAAGGGGCAGAGGCATCAGGAGCTTTGAAGCTCCCCAGGTGATCCCAATACGCAGACAAGTTTGGGGAATCACCGCCACACACCATTGGTTCTCGACCCTAGTTAGACATTGAGAAATAACCCAAAGAACTTTTAAAAATCCCAGTGTCCAGGCAGTATCCCAAGCCAATTAAATCGCAACCTCTAGGGATGAGAGCCTGAGACATCCCTATTTCTTAAATGCTCCCCATGTGATTAGAGTGGACAGGGTGGGTTAAGCAGCACTGCTCTAGACTCGATGTACTGTAGGAAAGCATGCATGAAAAAAAAAAAATAGAAAGCATGCTTGAAAGTCCCTCAATCTAACACAGAGTTTGAAAGACTTGGAAATTGCTTTAAAAGGCAAATAAAAACATATCTCCCTTACTTCAGATATTTCTATCCATTACGTAGTTTCTTTTTGAAGAACACATTCTCTCTAAAGGATACAGATTCCTCACCGAGATTGAAGGTAGGAAGAAACATGTTCATATTCCCTCTCAGTCATTTATGAACCATCTCTGAAAAGTAGTTTTCTTGACTGTAAGCAGTACTTAGCCCAAAGAATGTTTCTTAGAATTAAATGAGATAATGCATGGAAAAGCTTTAGAAGAGGGCCTAGCACACACACACAAAATTCATTAAGGATTTTTTCTTCTCATCACCTTTACCCTGGTTTCTTAAAATGATTAAATCCCAGTCACTATCACCTTAAAGAACAACAACAACAAATCTGGAGAAAATAAAGTTAGTTTTCACTGCTTGCTTGTGCTTGAGTTTCCAGGAAGTGACATTATTTTACACACACACACAGGCACACACACACAATCTACTTGGAAATAAGCAAGGGCAAGTAAATACCCAAGACGTCAAACCAACATAATGCATGCTAAAATCAGAACAATCTAAAAGTGGCAGCTTTTATCTTCTTTTATGACTACCTAACTGCAATTCTAAGAATGTATTTCATGTCAGTATTTGGGGGATGAATAATTTTTTAAGTTATTGAAATCTAATATCTTAAGTGAATCGAGGTTTTAAATAAAACTTGATCCATAACGCAGTCTGTGTTACCAAGACAACTCGGCATTAAGTATAAAATTTCCTTTTTGTTAAAAAAAAGAAAAAATCAGTAACTTTAATCTCGCCGGGAGAAGATGAGTAGAAGGGCAGATTTAATCAGAACTGCAAAATTAACCTAAAACTCAGAAAGCAGAATGACTGAGCACTGGCTGGGCCCTAACCACTGGAAGTCAGACACACCAGGTCCAAATTCTTGCTCTACCACTAGGGCTGGTCTGTGTCCTGGGTCAAGCCACTCACCCCCTCTACACCCATTCCCTAATCTATAAAATAGGGATTTCACATGCATACAGTTATAAGAATTCAACGAAATAAGCCACATGAAATAACAGGTCTGGTACCAGGCCCAGCACATAAGCATTCAAAAAAATCTTATTTTTATTACAGTCATTATTTCATGAATTGAAACAGAAATTCAATTATTTCCATTATTTTAAATAAAATGGTAATTCCATTCAATTCAACATACAGTTGACCCTTGAACAACAAGGGCTAGAACTGTGCAGGCCCACATATATGTGGATTTATATATATATGTGTGTGTGTGTATATATGTATATACACACACACACACACAGGAACATTTTTTGGAGATTTGTGACAATTTGAAAAAACTAGCAGATGCCCCCCACAGCACAGAAATATCCAGAAAATTTAAGAATAACTTAGGTATATCTCGAATGCATAAAATATATGTAGATACTTGTCTATTTTATCATTTACTACCATAAAATACACATAAATTTTTTTTTTTTTTTGGCCAGCCACACGACATGCAGGATCTTCCCCGACCAGGGATGGAACCTTGGGAGCTCGGAGTCTTAACCACTGGACCACCAGGGAAGTCCCAAATACACATAAATTTTTTTAAAGTTAAAATGTATCAAAACGTACTCACACAAACACTTAAGGACCACACACGGCACCATTCCCAGTCCAGAGAAATGTAAACAAACGTAAAGTTGCACTATTAAATCATAACTGCACAAAATTAACCATAGTACCGACTGTACCTCGGTAATAATTTCCTAAGATCTCCTGTTGCTACCGCACTGAGCGCCAAGTGTTGCAAGTATCTGCTTGAAATGCCACGCCACGTGAGGCTCATCATCTCCACGTGAGCAGTTCATCTCTCCAGTCAATTGCAAATTGCAGTAAAAGGCAATCTCTCGCAGTTCTCTCGTAGTTTTCATCATGTTTGTGCAATACCATGAACCTTGAAAAAACACCACGGGACTCACACGATGTGCCATTAGTGATGCTGGAAGTGCTCCCAAGAAGCAGAGAAAAATCATCACATGACAAGAAAAGGGTGAATGGCTTGATATGTACCGCAGATTCAGATCTGCAGCTGCCGTTGGCTGCCACTTCAAGATAAATGAGTCCAGTGTAAGGACCATTGTTAAAAAAAAAGAAAAGGAAATTCATGAAGCTGTCGCTGCAGCTACACCAGCAGGCGTGAAAACCTTGCGCTTTTTGCAAAACGCCTTTGTACCTCATATTGAAAATGCAGCTTTTATCTGGGTGCAGGATTGTTATAAAAAAGTCATACCTATAGACGAATATGAGTCAAAAGGCGAAGTCATTATATGACAACTTAAAGTAAAAGGAAGGTGAAGGATCTAAAGCTTGAGAATGTAATGCCAGCAAAGGATGGTTTGATGATTTTAGAAAGAGGTTTGGTTTTTAACATGTCAAGGTAACAGGAGAAGCAGCTTCTGCCAACCAAGAGGCAGCAAAGGAATTCCCAGCAAAGAAAATCATTGAGAAGAAAGGATGTCTGCCGGAACGGGTTTTTAATGTAGTCAAAACTGCTCTATTCTGGGGTGCAAAAAAAAGCCTCAAAGGACATTTATTAGCAAGGAAGAGAAGCCAGCACCAGGATTTAAGGCAGGAAGGGGTAGGCTGACTCTACCGTTCTGTGCAAATGCAGGAGGGTTTACGATCACGACTGCCCTTCTCTATAAAGCTGCTAACCCCTGAGCCTTGGAGGGAAAAGATAAACACCAGCTGCCAGGCTTTTGGTTGTACAAAAAGAAGGCCTGAACAATGAGAACACTTTTTCTGAACTGATTCCATGGATGCTTTGTCCCTGAAATCAGGAAGTACCTCGCTGGTAAGGGACTGTCTTCTAAAGTTCTTTTGATATTGGACAATGCCCCTGGCCATCCAGACCCCATGAGTTCAACACCAAGGGCGTCCAAGTGGTCTCCTTGCCCCCAAACACAACATCTCTAATTCAGCCTCTAGATCAGGGGGTCAGAAGGACCTTTAAGGCTCATTACACATGGTGCTCTATGGAAAGGACTGTCAGATCCCTGACAGACAGAACATTAGGGAAGTCTGAAAGGATTACACCACTGAAGATGCCATCCTTGTTCTAGAAAAATGTGTGAAAGCCATCAAGCCAAAAACAATACATTCCTGCTACAGAAAACTGTGTCCATTTGTTGGGCATGACTTCACAGGATTTACGACAGAGCCAATCAAGGAAATCAAGCAGGAGATTGTGGATATAGTTAACAACAATAACAACAAAAAAAAGGTGGGGCTTCAAGATACGGGTCTTGGAGAAATTCAAGAGCCAGCAGACACCACACCAGAGGAGCGAACAGAAGAGGACTGCATGGAGATGAGCGCTTCCTAACCAGTGCCAGGTGACGAGGAAGAAGACAGAGAAGAAGCAGTGCCAGAAGCCAATGGACACGAGGCAATCTCAGAAGCGTTCGATTATTCAAGACTGCTTTTGACTTCTTTTACGACATGGACCCTCCTCCTATGATACGGGCACTGAGACTAAAGCAAGTGGTGGAAGAAGGACTGGTACCATATAGAAACGCTTTTGGAGAAATGAAAAAGCAAAAAAGTCAGACAGAAATTACTACGTATTTACATAAAGTCACACCGAGTGTGCCTGCCTGCCTCTCCTGCCTCCCCTCCCCCACCAGAGACAGCAGGGAGATGCTGACATGTCCATGGAATCTGAATAACATGGATGGCCACGGCAGGGTTTTGAGAAGGGTGGCCTAAGAAGGGTGGATCACGTTGGGTGCTATGTTGAGAATAGAGGGGCAAGCAGAGAGGCTAACCTGCCACAAGGATATTACATAATCTAAGCAAGAAATGATGGTGGCTTGGACCAAGGTGATGGCAGTGGAGGTGACAAGAAGGGCTTATCAGCTGGGCCTATTTCAAAGGTATAGTCAACGGCTCTATTTTGAAGGTATGTTTGAAGGACTTTCTAATGGACTGGATGTAGGTTATGAGAAACAGAGAGGTGTCAATGATTTCTATAAAGTTTTTGGCCTAAGCAAGGGTCACCATCACTTGAGACAAGTTGGTGGTAAGAAAGCCTTAGGGGTAACATGGGGGTAACAAGTATTGGGGGGGTGGGAACGGGGGTGGAGGTAGATACCATGTGTTCAATTTTAGACACGTGAAGTCTAATATGTCTGTTAGATAGCTGAATGTGTGTCCAACATTCAAGTTTGGATTCTGGGAGAAAGGCCTAGGTGGAAATAAACATTTTTGCAAAATGGATGGTATTTCTATCCAAGGGTCCGAAGCAGATTACCAAGGCAAAAAGGGCAGTTAGAGAAGAGGACCAAGGACAGAAGTCTACGCAATCACATACCTGAGGAAAGGAAGAGGGACCAACAAAGGACACTATCAGGGAAGAATGAGGAAAACTTAAAGGCAAAGAGATCAACTGCCATCTTCTCTGAGAGCTACAGCTAATAAATATCAGACGACTACAAAAACAAACAAAAACCAAGACCAAAAAAAAGCCTGTGGATAAGGCTTTTAAAAGAATAATTCTGGGATTTTAAAATTATCCTTATTTTCTCAAAAGTAAGGCACTGAGAATATGTAAAACCTTGGTTCTCTCCTTCAAGAAGCACATTTCTATTTCATGCTCACTGTCAGAGGCGATTACAGTGCTCCCCCAAACACAAGGCCCTCAGGGACTCAACCTCATGCTATCTTTCACTGTCCTCAAAGAAATATGTCAGAAAATAAGACATCCTCCAAATTTCTAATGGAAAGCAGTCCTGGAGCAGGAGGACAGCCCAGGCAACAGCAGACACTACAGTTCAATAGCAAATCTATAGGGATATTTCCCACTGTGTGTCTGTCTGTCTGTCTGTCTGTCTCTCTCTCTTTCTCTCTCACTCACACACACAGAGCCTGTTCACTTCATGTTTCCCTAAACCTTATCCATTTCACCTCTAAACTCTGCTTTGGTTTTGTTTTGGTTTTTTGGTTTGGAGGTTTTTGTTGTTGTTGTCGCTGTTAGTTTTCTTTGTTTTTGTTTTTTCTTAAGCAAGTTTTGTGACATTTATCAGCCTGAACAGCTTCCTGATCCTGAACACTCACTACCGGCATCATATTAACTAGGAAGCACCCCTTACCTTACTGAAAGCTGCCAAAGCAGAAACTTAAGATTCCAGAATTTTTAACCTAAGGTCATAGCAATAAGCTGAATAACCCAGAAATAAAAATGATACAAGGTTCGGGCTCCCCTGGTGGTGAAGTGGTTAGGAATCTGCCTGCCAACACAGGTGACATGGGTTCAAGCCCTGGTCCGGGAAGATCCCACATGCCACAGAGCAACTAGGCCCGTGCGCCACAACTACTGAGCCTGCACTCTCGACCCCGTGAGCCACAACTACTGACCCCGCGTGCCACAACTACTGAAGCCCACGCCCCTAGAGCCGGTGCTCCGCAACAAGAGAAGCCACCACGATGAGAAGCCTGAACACCACAACGAAGAGTAGCCCCCACTCGCCACAACTAGAGAAAGCCCACACGCAGCAATGAAGACACAACTCAGCCAAAAATAAATAAATAAATAATTTTTAAAATGATACAAGGTTCAACACAGAGTATTCCTATTTCTTTGGGGTTTTTTGGGGGGGGTTTGATTAACCCCCCTCTATTCTGAATACTTTCTTATGCCTTTTTTTAAATTGAGGTATAATTGATATGTGTGAGTATTCCTCTTTCTAAAGATTGGACCAATCAGAAATAAAACATTTTCTTCTTTCTTCTCAAATAACAATATAGTTCCTGGCCAAAGATGTTCCTAAGAACCCCTCCTGGCTGAAAGTCATATATAATATATCTTTGATACAGCCACTTCTACTATGATGTTTATTTCATAAATAAGCTTCGGAAAACAATTAGCAGGTGGTGTTCTCTTCCCCGCCTCCCCAACATTCCTTTTGGATGTGTACTTTAGCACACCTTATTCCTGAGGACCATGTGTTGGAGACCTTTTATTTTTTGCATTACTTCACTTCTAGCTTAAACTATAGATAAAAACGTCTAGCAACAAATGATGTCATCTTCACATTTGCATGTTCAGCACCGAGGACGTTCCTCACAGACAGTGTTCACTCACTTGATGTCAGCTGAACTGATGGGAAGCTGAGCTAAAGAAACCTGAACTCCATTCTCTGAAAACTATTTCTCCCTGCCATGGGGGTATTTAGAGGGGGGCAGTGAGCATTTTGAAAAAAGGCAGAGTTGCACTGTAATTCTGACCTACTTGTAATCAATGTAAAGTTAATTTTGCATGCACATAAAGGGAAAGCTAATAAAAGTCATGGGAAGAAAGCTAATAAAAGTCATGGGAAGAAAGCTGGTTTAATGATCAATGAAATAACTGAAAAGACAATGATTGCCCTTGGGATTGAGAACAGATGCATGAAAAGGAAATGTTTAAAAGATGAGTATATTCTCAAAATGTGCTCAAGGCTGGCCACTCAGCTAAAGCTGGACACTCAGAGGCAAAAACAACAGTATGCACAACAAGTCTCATCCTACACAAAAATACTATCATCAAATGACTGAACCAGACCCATAGGAGAGAGCGGGTGATCATCATGGGCTAGGAAAGCACCCTGTAAAACAGGACTCCAAGCTAGAGTAAGGGAAATTATTAATGAGTGACCTCTAAGGAAAGGCTAAAGTGGAGATACCCAGAAAATGACAAACTAAGAAGGAAATGGAACTAATCATATTGTGGTAATTATTTCACAGTCTGTCTATATATCAAATTGTCATGTTGTGCATGACACAATGCTATATATCAATTGTACCTCAGTAAACCTGGAAGAAAACACAATGCTTACAAAATGCTATATGTCAACTGTACCTCAGTAAACCTGGAAGAAACTTACACAATGCTATATGTCAATTGTACCTCAGTAAACCTGGAAGAAAAGTCATGTTAAAAAAAATAATAATTTTATTAGCTGTGATAATGATATTGTGTTTATGAAAAAAATCTAATGTTTAAAAGAGATTCATATTGAAGTCTGAAGGCAAATGTGATACTTGGGATTTGTCTTTACTTCAGCAAAGAAAAAAGGGGAGACAGAGAAGTAAGTATGGCAAAATTTTGACAATTTTTAAATAGGGGAGAAAAGGATATGGGGGTTTATTGTGCCATTCTATTTTGTGTATACTTGGACATTTTCATAATACGATTTTTTAAGAAGTTTAGACTAAAAAAGAAATCAGGGCTTCCCTGGTGGTGCAGTGGTTAAGAATCTGCCTGCCAATGCAGGGGACATGGGTTCGAGCCCTGGTCTGGTAAGATCCCACATGCTGCAGAGCAACTAAGCCCATGCGCCACAACTACTGAAGCCCACGCACCTAGAGCCCGTGCTCCGCAACAAGAGAAGCCACCGCAGTGAGAAGCCTGCGCACGGCAACAAAGAGTAGCCCCTGCTCACCGCAACTAGAGAAAGCCCACGTGCAGCAAAGACCCAACGCAGCCAAAAATAAATAAATAATAATTTTAAAAAAAGAAATCAGATCAATTCATGTTATTAGTAAGGAAAAATAACCATGGTATATTAAAGGGTAAAAATAAAGCACTGTAAATTTTTTAAAAAGGAATAAATGTGGAACTAGGAAAAAAAAATAGACTCTCCACCAGGGGCTGATATGAAATCTAGAGTTACATTCCTGCATCTTTACCATCCAGAAGTAGGATGTGTGTCAGAGCTGCACCCAGGTGATGGTACTCGGTTCAGAAGAGGTAGAGTGACTTGCATTAGTCTCACCATCCTCACCCTGAAGCTGACTAACCAGAAAGGAGGGTGACCTGTTTTATTTATACCCTTAAGGATGAATAAAAGATAGAACATAGAGATTTCACTGATTGCAGGAGGAATTCAGGTTCATTTAAAAAGAAAACTTTAGATTATAACCGTTGATAAAGACTGAGTGAAGTTATAAAATCTCACTGCCAAGTTGAATGCCCACAGTAAACAACCATCAATTTGAACACCAGATTACTTTCTGCCAAGAGCCAAGAACATAAAAACATAACTAATACTCTGAAATATTAAAATTCTATCATTTTGCCAAAGTTTTAATAAAAAGAAAAAAATTAACATTGTTGTATCGTAGACCACCCCAGTTTTCCAGAAGAACTTTGGATTCTTACAAATTATGTATTTCATCCTTTGGTAATTAGGTTTTTTTTTTCTTTTTCTAATACTATAGTTTCACAGCAGGATTTGCTTTGGTTATGATAGCAATGAGACAGATTTTCAAAAAAGTAATGTCTTAATTAAGCACAAAATAAAGTAAAAAGCATTAACAAATAGTCACCACCATCCAAAAATTGGAAACTAAGGAAGTTCTCATCTTAGTGAAAATATAATGAATGAGAGCTCCTTTATGCCCATGTGCCGACCTGTCTACTGCCCATCACACCTTCAAATATACACCTGTTTTCTACTACTATTTTAAAGAAAAACTGCTTTGGTACCCTGAAGAGTGTTGGTGTACAAATATCAACCAGTTACAATTTGGAAACCTTTCTCGAAAATTTGTTGTCGATTATATAAAGACATGATTTGCTGACATGGTAACATTTTGTCAAGTCAATTAAGGTATGCAAAAAGAATCCTTTGTGAGAATTACAAGGGCAAAGTAGATTATTAAAGCTGTTTTTAAGGATGAAATGAATGGCAGTTGTTGAATGTTTGGGGGCCATCCTCACCCCCTTAGGCATTCTCACCCCTACTCAGGATTCACTTGTTCACAGACATGCTCTTTCTTTGTCCCTGCAATCCTGTATCTGTCCTCCCCCTACAAGACAATATATATGTGTTTTAAAACCCTTTTGTCTCTTACGTCTCTTTAGATACCTAAAGACAAACCATCTGAGATGCCTACTGATTAAAGCAAGCACAAGGTGGGATTTCCCTGGTGGTCCAGTGGGTAAGACTCCGCCCTTCCAATGTGGGGGGCAGGGGGAGCCCGGGTTCGATCCCTGGTCGGGGAACTAGATCCCGCATGCATGCTGCAACTAGGAGTCCACATGCCTCAACTAAGAAGCCCGCATGCTGCAACTAAAGATCCTGCGTGCCACAACTAAGACCCAGCGCAGCATAAATAAATAAATAATAAATAAGAATAAATATTTAAAAAAAAAAGGCAAGCACAAGGTTACTAACCAGGTATACCTTTCTGCACCCTCCAACAAGCTAGGCAGACAACAAAGACTAGTGTTCACCGACCTCACCTAACACATGTTATTAACATGAAGAAAGGCAGCCTCATGATTTATTCATCTCTTATTTCCATTTAAAGTGCACTTGCAAAAATACTCCTGTCAGAAAAATTACCGTCAAAACTCAGATTGTCGTTCTGTATCAAGGACATCTCGGAATGGAAAAATGAATGTCTACTCCTCAGAGCTGCTTCCTCCCATACAAATCTCCTGGGACACAGTTTATTCAGGGAGATTCCCAGATGTCCAGGAAACACACATCTTCAGCCATCACCCCATTATTTATGGGTTCAACTGACTCTTTAGGCACTAAACCAAAACAAACTGATTAGACTCTAAAGATAAAATTACTGGCATTTCCCTGCTTCTGATATTATTACCAGGGATGGTTCATTTTATGTGTCAACTTGGCTGGGCCACGGTGCCCAGATATTTGGTCAAACATTATTCTGGATGTTGCCATGAAGGTGTCTTTTGGATGAGATTAATGTTTAAGTCAGTGGGCTTTGAGTAAAGCAGACTGCCCTCTCTAATGTGGGTGGGCCCCACCCAATCAACTGAAAGCCTTAAAAGAACAAAGGCTGACCTCCCCCAAGGAAGAAGGAATTCTGCCAGCAGACTGCCTCTGCATCTGAACTGCAATTCTTCCTTAATTTTCCAGCCTGCTGGTCTACCCCAATGGATTATTTTTATCTATCTTTTTGATTGGCCAAACGTGCATGATTACATGATCCAATTCCTTAAGCCAATCTCACTCTATCAATCTCTCTCTCTCTATATATATATATACACACACCCACACAGTGGGTGTGTTGACTCTGTTTCTCTGGAGAATTCTGACTAGTAACTATCCAAAAGAAAACAAGACTTTGCCTTGAAATTTATTTAAAAGGCATATGGTTTATTTGAAGATCAACAATCAATAATATTAACTAAAGCAACAAACAGTCTAAGAAAAGCTAATAAATTCCTGATGTGGAGACTTCCTAGTTCTTCACCACAGAGTTTCATTTAATTTTCCAAAAGACTGGTAAGAGACACTGCTTTATCCAAATAAGAGAAAATGACTTGTTCAAAAAAAAAAAAAAAATGCTTGAGACTAAAAGCCAAGATGAAATATTAAAATATTTATTAGCATCTCTGAAGATGTACAATAGGTTAGCACATACACAGACACACACAAATATGTACAGGGCAACTTTCCCTAGAAAATTCATAAAGAATAAAATAAAGGTATAATTGACTATTCTTTATAAATTATTATTGATCTTGAATCATTATTTACATTGCTTTCCCAATTTCTCCTAGGAAATCAGAATAGTAATAAGAAGTACCATGGTAAAAAATAACAAATAGATTTGGTCTTTGTTCCTAGTTCCCGACACAAAGCTCCTAGAACCCCTGGGATTTCCTGAGTGGTAGGAGTGTCTTTTGTCCTTCATAAGGAGCCCTCTTTGAGCATACCTAAATTTATGCAAATGGGGTGACATAGGGTAGGATCCCTAAATAGCCTCAGGCTGGGGCTGGTCACCAGAAAGACCAAGTGTTTAAGGGACTGGAACTTTCAACCACACAGACCTGTGAGAAAGGGAAGAGGGGGCTACAAATTAAGCTCTATAGTCTCTTGAACAAGACCTGATGAGCTTCTGGGTTAGTGAACATGCCAGGAGGGTGGCCAACTCCATGCGGACAGAAGCTCCTGGCCTCGAGACCCTTCCAGATGTACTTCTCCACCTGGCTGTTCTTCTGTGACCTCTATACATCCTTTATAATAAAATGGTAAAAATAAGTAAATGTTTCTCTGTTCTGTGAGCCACTCTAACAAACCAGGAATCCAAGCAGGAGGGTGTGGGAACTTCCAATTTATAGCCAGTTGGTCAGCATAGGTAACATCCCAGACTTGTGATTGGCATCTGAAGTGGGGGGCAGTCTTATAGGACTGAATCCTTAACCTGCGGGGCCTGATGCTATCTCCAGACAGTGTCAGGATTGAATTAAATTTGTCGGACACCCAGGCAGTGTCTGCTGAGACCTGGAGAACTGCTGGGTGATGTTAGGAAGACATCAGAAGCACTGTGATCTCAAGAAGCAGTGACCTGACCGAACGAATTTCTTTGCATGAAAGAATCACCTGATCTTCAAAATGCTAATTACTGGGGTTTATAAAGACTCCCATTGATGATGCTAGCACCACAAGAGTGCCTATGTCAAAACAACCTTGGTTAGAATTCATCTTTTTTGTTGTTGTGTATGAAAGGAAAGGAGAATAAAGGGCAGAGGACTAACACGTGGCAGGTGGAGACAGAGGCATGCACATTTAACAGGGAACCTAATAGATTTATTTCAGTTGATCATCTGCAGCTATTGTTATATCACTTTACAAGTCCTCCACATGTATCTACGGTAGTGGGTCTCAAAGTATGGTCCCCAGTTCAACAACATCGATACCACCAGGAAATCTGCTCAAAATGCACATTCTTGGTTGCTACCTCAGATTTACCGAATCATTCTCTGGGGAAGGAGACCAGGAATCTCTACTTTAATGCACGATTCTGATGCACACTAAAGCTTGAGAACCAGCAATCTCCAGTAGAGTCAAATACTTTGAACTATGAGACACAACTAGATCAGGAAATTCTAGAAACTGAGTGGCAGAATTCTACACATCACTGTGGATCATGTGGAGGAAATCTGATTAATATTAACCCTCCTTTTTCGTAAGGCATTTATCCAAAAATGCTTTCCCAATACTAACTGATATTACTTAAGAATTTTCCAGTGTTCTAAAATTTTCAGTCCATTCACAAGGCTACTTTGTACCCAACAAGACAGAACAATAGCAAAAGTTTTTAGGAAGAATGAGGATATGTTCCCAGGCAAAACTTACAGGCTGAGTGTACCATATTATAAACAGCTAAGCTTTGAATTAAGTTCTTTAATTCTCCCATCATATAAGATATAAAGTTATCAGTAAAAACTAAAAACGCCAAAACATATATAATATTTCTACAAAGTTTTCACTTACCTATACAAGAATTTGCCAGCAAGGACAAAATCCTGCCAAAGGAGGCAATTCCTCTGCCAATTTAATTCAGGCTATTAGCATCCCTTTGTAGAGGGAGAATAAATACCTCTAAACTGCTTCATCATGTTCTGATGGTGTTCAATGGCTTCCTTTAAGATCATTTCAGCCTGGTCCATCTTCCACCGCCATTCAGTACCCACTGGATTGGTGTGGTGCCTAGAAAAAAGAGGCAGAAGTTCTAAAGGACTCCCTGCATTAAATCTCAGCTAGTTACCTCCTATGAGGGAGTCCATATAATTATAAAATCAGGGTTGGTTTCCTACAAAAAGCTCAGCTATTTATAGCTATAGTTTACAACTTATTTTGAGTCATGACACCTAGCAGAGAGGGGTAGATGGCAAGTGCCTGGCCAAGACTGAGACTTACTCGGAACGATATAAAACGTGCACCCCTCTCGCAGCCATACAGCACCAGGCCAACAAGCATCCAGTAATGACCACCAGTAGAATATTGTTGCAAAACCCTCTCTGAGAGGCAGTGCAATGGGAGGACCTAATTGAAATCCCAGAAAGGAAACAGAGAACAAAGCAGAAAAAAATGTAGAAAAATTATGGCCAACAATTTTCCAAAGTTAATGAGAAACAATTAGCCACAGATCGAAGAAACTCGCAAAACAACAACCAGGATATTTTTAAAACAGCCTAAAAATATGGTATCTAAACTAATGAAAACAAAAGAAAATAAGAAAACCTTCAACTTAGAGAAAAAGGACACACTACTTAAGAACAAAGGTTAAAAATTATTTCTGACAACTCATCAGAAAACAAATAAGCCAGATGAAACTATAATGACACCTGAAAGAATGCTTAAAGGAAACAAACTTGTCAACTCAGAATTCTATACCCAGTGCAAGTATCTTTCCAAAAATGGAGTAATAAAGACTTTTGCATGACTTCCCTGGTGGCTCAGTGGTTAAGAAGCCGCCTGCCAATGCAGGGGACACGGGTTCAAGCCCTGGTCCAGGAAGATCCCACATGCCGTGGAGCAACTAAGCCCATGTACCACAACTACTGAGCCTGCGCTCTAGAGCCCGTGCACCACAACTACTGAACCAGCGCTCTAGAGCCCGCAAGCCACAACTACTGAGCCTGCATGCCACAACTACTGAAGCCCACGCACCTAGAGTCCATGCTCCACAACAAGAGAAGTCACCGCAATGAGAAGCCCACACACCACAACAAAGAGTAGCCCCAACTCACTGCAGCTAGAGAAAGCCCGCATGCAGCAACAAAGACCCAATGCACCATCTTTAAAAAAAACAAAACAAAAACTGGCAAGCCCCTGATAAAACTGATCAAGAAAAAAAACAACAAATGCATAAATATAACATTAGGAATGAAAAAGGGGATTAATTACAGAAACAACAGAGCTTTAGGTAAATCTGAATACAGTGTTGGGCAGAAATTGATTATTACAGATCATTACATATTTGGTCACCGTGGCCATTCATTTTTACTTACCGCCAACAGAAGACACATTTATTTGCACATGCCAAGCTCGGGGTAGTTTCCATGCAACGATGGCTTTCAATGCCATAGAACGTATGTTTATAGCAACCTCCTCTCCCTCGGAGCATGGACTGTGAAAGTACAAAACAAACAATAATTTGAATAAAATCCTCTAAGCAAGGAAACAAAACACCAAGGCATCATTTTAAAGAAGAAACCATGTGTTTCGTAAGCATAAATACCCCTACTGGTAGCTGCATGAGGCAGAAAATTAACATTAAAGCCTTATAGTGTTTTGATGGTGTTTGGGTTTTGATACTGCTCTGGGTTTTCTACAACTTAATGAGATAAACCTATGATTCATTAACTCTGAAAGTTCTATAGGGAGGACCATGGATGCTTTCATTTTCAAATCCACCCAACTGCCTCAAATATTAGTACAATAATATATAATGCCAAAGGAGAGATAAGACAGGCTCCCAGAATAGGGGGGGTGGTGTAGCGCTCACCTGAAAGAGTATGTCTGCATTTAATAAAGGAGGGTGGGTTAGGGAATGCAAACTGGAGCATGTTCTATGTCAACCGAATGGTAGAATTTGAATATACTGGGACTGTTGAGGGGGCAAACAGCATGTACACAAGAAACAGATTATTCCAAAAAAGAACACTATTTAATATGTGATTGGTAAAACCACGGGAAGTGTAGTAAGAAAGGTAATTTGAAGAAACACTGCAGATCAACTCAGGGTTGGAATCACAAGATACTATCGAGCTTCCTGAGGTATCATCAGAAAGATCCATCCAGGAGCTCTGTGCAAGATGGGCTTGATTCAGTAAAAGTGAAACCTGTGAGGAGGTTACGCAAGAAAGGTCATGGTGACTTGGCTCAAAACATTAGTGGAGGAAACGGGAAGGGTACTACAGAGGTACAATCAGTGCCATTCCCAATTAGAGGGGCAAAACAGAGGAAGTCATCCAAGATAACTGAGGTTTTGAGCCTAAGTGATTGACATACTATGGAACAATGGGAACAACAAACGAGGAGACATAGATGGAGAGCCTTTACACATATGTATCAGTGTATAATATACATCAGTGTACTGATATTACAGTGCTGTCCACATAAAATCTACTGGCTTGTTACTATGTCAGTTGATCACAAAGTCTTATTTTTTGGTCCTGATAAAGGGGTTCCCCTGTCCATCTCACTTAGTACTTACACTAAGAAAAATAGAGTGAAGGAAAAATATTGTTCAGGATAACTGTTTCTACAAACTCTCTTCCAAGTTCCAAATAAAATATTCAAGAAGGCAAACAAAATATTTATATCTTGCAAGTAACACTGAAAACTACAAAGTCCACCACATGCAAAAGTCACAGCGTAATTACTACTAAATATCAATATCACGCCAATGGAGAAAACAAGTTGAAGACTTGCATGTTTCACTCATTATTTAGCAATTAGTTAATGTACTTCAAGCATGCTGTGTACTGAATGTACAATGACTAATAAGACAGAGCCCCTACCCATGATCTGTTTGGAGGAAATGGCAAGTAAGCAAGAAAAATGTGCCATACTATTATGATAGTCTGATTGAATCAATTACGATTCTTTTGCAAGCAACAGAAACGGAGTCCGGCTAAAGAGAAAAAGAATTGATTGAAAGGATTTCACAGCTCATAGACCCATTATAAAGGCAAGAACGAAGGAAGGCTGGGAGCAGGACCACCACTCAATCCCCCAGAAGCCGTATACTACAGACACCACCCCTCTCTGGATACCATCACCAGCACCACCCCTGAATGGCAGATGCTGCTGCCACCAGCACAAGAATGAGTTCTCCATGTCCCAGTCCCTTTCCATCACTCACTCCACACTCAAAGTCTCCGGCTGAAAAGAATGACTATCCTAGATGACACTTTTACACCCAAGTTGCCACGACGTGGTACCAGGAAACAGTATCTGTCTTCCTTAGCTTCTGTAGCAGGCAGTGGGCCCTCACATCAAACAAAGCCCATTTAATGGGAAATTCCCCAAACATGAAAACACTCAGATGCTGGGCAAGCAGAGAAAAGACAAATGTCCAGCATGGTATTACTGGAGCCCATGGGACAGATGACCAACCAGGCTCAGCCTTCCAGGACCAGTGAGAACTCCTCAGAGGTGAGATGTCCAAACTGAATACTGAAAGGCTAAAAGGATAAAGGGACAGACACATGTGAGAAGGATGGCATGTTTTTCTTTTAAAAACTGTTTTCTGTAAGTTTTACACTTTAGATTTAAGGTCCTGATCCATTTTGAGTTAATTTTTAACTCAAAATGTGTGTATGTTTGTGTGTATGTGTCAGTGTGTGTACTTTTGGTGTATGTGGTTTGGTGGTGGTGGGTGTTTTTGGTTTTTTGCCTATGGATGTCTAATTTCCCCAGCACCATTAGTTGGAAAGGTTATCCTTCCTCCAAGGAATTGCTTTTGAACCTTTGAAAAAATCAATTAAGCGTATTTGTGGGTTTGTTTCTGAGATCTCCATTCTGTCCCATTGATCTATGTGTCCATCCCTCCACCAACACCATACCGTCTTGATTACTGTAGCAATACAGTAAGCTGTAATATCTGGATATATGGTTCCTCCCCTTTTATTCTTCCTCAGTATTGTTTAAGCTATTTTACATTCCTGTGCCTTTCCTTTTAAATTTTATAATAAGTTGTCTATTTCTACAAAAACCTTCCTGGGATTTTAATAGGAATTGCATTAAACCCACAGATCAATTCAGGCAAAATTGATGTTTTACAATATTGAGTCTTTCAATCCATGAACATTTATTTCGATTTACATTTAGATTTTTATTTACGTTTACTTAGATTTTCATTGGTTTCTGATATGAGATCTTTCCTCATTTCTAATATAAGTATGCATTGCTGGAAATTTCTCTCTGAGCACTGATTGAGCTGCATCCTATACATCGATATAATTTTTTTTTTACTATCATTCAGTTCTATGTATTTTTTCATTTCCTTTGAGACTTCCTCTTTGACCCAAGGCTTATTCAGAAATGTGTGTTTAATTTCCACATATTTAGAGATTTTCCTTTTGTTTCTATTATTGATTTCTAGTTTGATTCCATTATAGTCAGAGAATGCACTCTGTATGATTTTAATACTTATAAATCTGCTGAGGTTTGTTCTATGGCCTAAGACATGGTCTATCTTGGTGAATGTTCCATCGGCACTTGGAAGAAATGCACAGTCTGCTGTTGCTGGGTGGTATATTCTCTATAAGTCAACTAGATCCTACTGGTTAATTCTACTGTTGAGATTTTCTACAGCCTTGTGATTTTCAGTCTAGTACTTCTAGCAGTTGCTGAGAGGCAATTTCAAAGTGACCAACTATAACTGTGGGTTTGGTTTCTTTTTTTTTTTTAACTTCTCCATTCAAATATGTCAGCTTTTGCTTGATTTATTTTGAGCCTCTGATGTTTGGTACATACTCATATAATGCAGATTGATCTTTTTATCATTACAAAATGTCACTCTCTGTCTCTAGTAATTTTCTTTGCTCTGAAGTCTACTTAATCTGATATTAATACAGGCAATCCTGCTTTTTGGATTACTGCTGGCATGGTATATATTTTTCTATCATTTTACTCAACCTACCTGTGTCACTGAATTTGAAGCGAGTTTCTTGTAAACATCTTATATTTGGGTCATTTTTAAAATCCACTCTGCCAACCTCTATCATTTGATGCATATATGTAGGATATTTGCATCTGAAGTAATTATTTATGAATTAGCCCTAAAATAGTCTACTATTTTATTATTTGTTTCCTGCTTATTCCCTCTGATTCTCATTCCTGTTAGTCTTTTCTTGATTTCTTACAGGTTACTTAAACATTTTTAGGATTCCATCTTAATTTTTTTTTGTTTTTGAGTGTATCTCTTTGTATAGTTTTTGTAGTGGTTGTTCTGGGTATAAAAATATACATACTAGTAGACCTATGACAGTCTACCAGTAAAAACATTTTACCACCTTCAAGTGAAGTGTGGAAACATCCCTTCCATTCAGATCCCTTTAATTTTCCCTCTTTTAAATTAAATATTATTGTCTTGAGTATCACATGGTGTTATAATTTTTGTTTCAATCATCAAATATGATTTATAAAAGTTATAAGGAAAATGATCATTTACTGTTTGTACCCATATTTCTGCTCTTTCCATCATTCTGCCTCCCTTTCTGGTGCTCTAAGAATCTTTTATCACTTCATTAGGTTGAAGAGCTTCCTTTAGCTGGTCTTTAAGAGAAGATTTGCTAGAAACAGATTCTTTCAGTTTTCTTTCACCTGATAATATCTTTATTTAATCTTCATTCTTGAAGGATAGTTTTGCCAGTCACAGAAATCATGATTGACAGTTATTTTCTTTCAACACTTGAAAACCATGTGCTGCTTCCCTCTGGCCTCTATGATTTCAGATGAGAAATCTGACATCAAATTGATGTTAGTACATTGTTTATCTCTAGCATCTTTCAAGACTTTTTTCTTCTTTAGTTTTCAGATCATTAATTTTAGGGTATCTCCATGTGGATGTCCTTGCTTCTATCCTGTTTGGAGTTTGCTCTCTCTGCTGTTCAGATTCGGTAAACTCTATTGACTTGTCCTGGTCACAGATCATTCTGTTATTTGGTAAGGTCCCTGACTCTATCCTCTGTCATCTCCACTCTATTACTGTGCCCATTCAGTGAGTTTTTATTTCTGTTATTGTATTTTTTCAATTTTATAATTCCTTCTTGGTTCCTTTTATAACTTCCATTTCTTTGCTGAGATTTTTTATTCTTTCATTTGTTTCAAGAGACTTTGTAACTGATTGCTGAAGCATTTTTATGACAACTGCTTTAAAATCCTTGTCAGATGATTCCACCATCTGATTCATGTGGTGTTGGTGTCAGTTCATTATCTTTTTCTGCTCAAGTTGTGATTTTCACGGTTCTTGGAATGACAGGCGATTTTTTTTTTACTGCATCTTAGACATTTTGTCTACTATGTTAGGAGGCTCTAGATCCTATTTCATTCTTTCAGTTTAGCAGCAGGCACTTTGTTTAGGTTGAGCCTGCAGGTCCTGGACTATTTTTGTATGCTGTGGCTCCAACAGCAGTTTAATTTTCAGAGGCTTTGCATTGAAATTTTGCTTGGGCTCCCAGTGATCTCTGCTGGTAGCATCAGAGTGGGTGAAAGAGGTTTCTCCAGGGTGACCCACTAGAGGTCCCTCAATGGAGGAGGCGAGTCTCAGGCCAGCAAGCTTCCCAGAGCAGGCTGCTTGTGTGGCAGAGTCCCTCTGGCCAATGGCCCTGGGCAGCCCCAGTAACTCTGAGTGGGAGAGGGAAGTCTCAGGACACAGAAACAAAGAGGCTTGGCTTCCCCAGATGGGCCACTTCTTGTGGTGGTGTCCCTCTTGACAGTGCCACGCAGCCACCATGGTATCTCTCAGAGGGGGAAGGGAGTCTTGGTCCCAGCAGGCATGGAGAATATTTCACAGGCCAGGTCTACTGTTGCAGGAGTAAGGTGGTAAGAAGGAGTCTCTCTCTTTCCACTTGTACTTGACCGCCTGGTACCTCTCAGCAGGAGAGGGGAATTTATGGTCCAGCAGGGAAGGAGAGCACTTGTCCCAGCTGCTTATTGGTGGGGCTCCGAACTGATCCCCTTTGCCAGTGGTTCCGGGCTCACTTGAATATGTCAGAGGGACTCTCAGTCCATACTAGGGAGGAACAAGGCTAACTGAGTGGCCTTCTGTTGCTAGATTAAGGCTCAGTAAACACAGGGTCTGGGCTGCCTTCTTCTTTAGCTGGAGGGATGTAAGACATCCTGCTGCTCTGTTGTTCCTGCAGTGCTGGGGTCCCAAACCAGTCAGCCTTCCTCTTACCCCATTCCAGAGTTCTTGTTTGGTTGCCTCTTGTGTTTTCCAGGGTTTAGAGTTGTGCATAGCAGGAAGGAGCAAGGAGAAAAAGGTTTATGCCATCTTGTCCAGACTGGAAGTCTTTAGACATTATATTTTGAAAGGAAGTGCTCCCATATCTAAAAATTAGTAGATAAGCAGGGTGCAAAAAGAAAACACATGAGAGCAATAAATGCTCAGAACCAAGTTTTCATGTTATGAACCTAGGAGAAAAAGATTATAAATAACCTCAGATTCATTAATTCATGAATTTTTATCCTCGAGGCAAATCAGAGCAATACAACCTCGAAAATACAACTGTAGCCCAGTAGATCCACACTGAATGAATGCAAGATACCACTGCTAGATAGGCTCTGTGTCCATCAACCTGGTGGGGATGGAGGTGGGGTGTTGGGAGACAATGCTCCATGGGTCTTTCTCTGAATGTCCTGCAAGCAGAGGCCCTGACTGCCCTTATTCTAGATTACCTTTTCAAAAAGTTTTACATAGTGAATAGCCTTGGAAGATACAGTGTCTCCCTCTGGGGCAAATGATGGGTATGTTTACTGTTCAGTATAATGAAGATGTGTCCCTCTAGGGCAAAGTTCAGGCAGGATTACTGCCAATTATAAAAGATTGATGTTCCCTAAGCCTGGGGCTCCTCTCCTACAACGTATGTGCAGATGTTACACCTGGCCTTCCTAGTGCTGCTTTATGGGAACCGGGGCTCAGGAACCAGAGCAAATGATAATATTCTGGCTACTGCTATTATTATGAGTAATAAACTGTACTTGCCTTCTGCCAGCATCCATGAACCTGTGGTAGGCTAACTTGCTAGCCTGCAAGTAGGGTAAAGTTTCAGACTCTTCCATTTTTGACAGAGGATGGAGAGTTCAATGCAGAGGTCAATAAACTGCAGCCCATGGGCCAAAGCCAGGCTATTGCCTGTTTACTATACGTAAAGTTCTGCTGGAATACTGTCACCCATATTTGTTTACTTACATCTATGGCTGCTTTGGGGCTACAATGGCAGAGGTGAAAAGTTGCAACAAGATCGTATGACCCACAAACCTTAAAAAGTCACTAACTGGCCCTTTAAGAAAAGGTTTGCTAACCCTTGATTTAGATATTTATTTCATACAACAGAGCAAAATAAATTCTAAACTGGTTAAACAAACTGTTAAAAAAGTACAAACAGGAGGAGGATTGAGGAAAGACCAAGTAGCAGGAAGCAGCAGAAATCTGTCTCCCCAACTGGACATGAATCTCAATCTGCCTGCTGTGCTTTATCTTTGACCCAGGAGTCCTGGGTCCTCCACCAACATCTATGAAACTCTGCCAGGTGACTTGTTGGCTTGTAGGCTGAAAGAGCAGACCCTCCAGAGTTAACACTAGCCCCTGGCTCCTTTGAGCGTCTCATGCCATAGAAACAAATTTTGTCAAGAACCAAGGGGATCTCTGGGACATCTCTTTAGTATTCTCATCTACAGTAGTAGAACTTAAGAAAAGCTTGCAGAAGGGGCCACTACCGGCTCAAACTCTTCATTGACAGAATCACACACCTGGTAAGGAAGCATTACTGATAGAGCACAGAGGAACATGGCCTGCCCCGTGGAAGAAGGAAGGTATAAATACCAACCATGACCAGGTGACTAAGTGTGAATATGAGCGGAGTTATAAATATACATATTATCTTCCTTGTTTGGATATATATAATTGTTTCTCCTCCCCTCCAACTGTTTTATAAGATGGGTCAGTGGTGGTTAACCTTATAATGTCATCCTTAGGTTAGAGGATCTCAAAAGAGAGTGAAAGGAGAGGGTGAGTACATCCTTCCTTGCATGAATAATAGTTGCAACAGGTTAGGCAGAAGCAAATGTTTTATTTATATTATGGATTGAAAACATAAATACAGGTAGAAGGGTGTGTACAGATGCTGAGTATCCAAAGAGGTAGACCATGCTGTTAATACTGAGTCCTGTGCCTGCGCTTCTAAGCAGGGGTTAAGGAGCCCTAACACCGTATTTCTCAGATTCCCTTGCCCAAGGGGTTCTGATTTAGACTCCACCAAGAAGAGGCATTTATGCAAGATTTAGATGGCAAGAAAGGAGAAACCATCCTCCCTGGCAGCAGCTGGCAGACACAAGGGCATACAACAAACACTGAGTCTGCAGCAGCTTCCAAGCAAGCTCCTGGGAAACATTTGCTTTAATGTTGCCAGCGTCTCAGGTCACTTCCAGCGGTGTCCTGTGAGTCCAGCACTTTTCGACTTTCTCAAAGCAAGAAGCAGTTCTCTCTGACCTTCACTACCCCAGGCCTTTCAGTGGCTTTGTAAGCAGTCAGTTAATTTACTTTATTAAATCTGTTCTTGCTAAAATACACAGGATGGTTTCTGTTTTCCTGACTGGTACAGATGGGTAGGATTCAGTCAGGTGGAGATCAGAGCGGGGAAGAGAAGCAGCACACGATGTATGAAGGTTAAAACAGAAAATAAAGCTGAACAAGTAGATCAGAACTACACTAAGTAGGGTCTTCCTCGGGTTCAGGGCTTTATATAATTCATCTGACAAATGTTTACTACATGCCAGGCTCTGTTTTTGGTACTGGAAAGAAAAACAAAGACTCTTAGGTTGGGGAGGACCTGAAAAGGGAAGGGAGGAGACAGATAATGAACAAGATATAATCTATTAAGTGGTAATAATTGCTATGGAGAAATTCCAAGCAGTGTAAGGGGACAGGAGGGAAGGTTGTTATTTTATATCAGGCGGTCAAGGGAGAGCCTCTCTGATAGAGGCTCACTGAGCAGAGATCTAAGTGAGCAGACAGAGACCAGAAAGCCACAGAGGAGTCTGAGTTCAGTGTATTCAGGGAACAGCAAGGTTAGTAAGGCTGGACCAAAGCATGGCAGACCAGACTGAATGAGATGGGAACCCCTGGAGGTTCTGAGTGAAAGAGTGAGACATCTGGCTGCTGTGTAGGGAACAGACAGTGGAGATGACAAGAATGGAACCAGGAAAAGCAGGCAGGAGATCACTTAAATAATAAAAGGGATATATGACAGTGACTTGGACCAAAGTATAAGAGTACAAGGGGTAAAAAGTAAGTAGTTGCATTCTGGATATATTTTGAAAGATTTGCTCACAGAATAGATGTGGGAGGGTAAAAAAACAAACAAACAAAAAAACAACAGAAGAGTATAAATGACTCCCAGGTTTTTGGCCTGAGCAACAGAAAGGACAGCACTGCCATAAACTGCTGGAGTGAAGACTGAGGGGAACAGATTTAGGAGAGGAATCAGGAATTCCATTTCTGACACATTAAGTTCAAGATGCCTATTACACATCCAAATTGATATACTGAGTAAGAAGTAACGAAGAGCCACCATAGGCTCTGAAAATGGAATGGCTAAATGAGAACTGAACTTGAGATTAACCTGGTTAATGTCAGATAAATTGAGAAGGGGGGCGGGGCGCATTCACTGGAAGCCACAAGCAGAGGGAAAAAAGCTAGCTGCAATGTTCAAGAGGACAACCTAAACTTCGAGGGTGGCAATGAAAATGGATTGGGGCAGAGGTTCTCAATGGGGCCAACACTACCCCAAGGGGGTATTTTGGAAATTTGTGGAAATACTTTTGTTATCAAAGTGGTTGGGAGGCCCTACTGGCAAAAAGTAAGGGAGGGGGTCAAGTGTTCCACATCTCCTGCAATGCTTAATACAGTCACATACACACACAAACACACACACAAAAAGTGTCCTTTAATCCACTTCCTTTCAAATGACTCACCAGACCTCCATACTTGTGAAAAACCTATTATAATCACCCAAGCTTAGATTCCAACTTCATTTTACCAATGAAGTGTTTTCTGCACATTTTACCATATACTGAATTTTCCAGGAATGCAACTATTATGTAAAATGAGGAAAGAAAACACTTTCTTTGATGCAAAGCTTTTATAAGAAATTTCAGCATTTTGAAAAACCATGTAACAGAGAACAATGCTGTTTCTAGTATTTAAGTCACCAACACAATACCTGTATCCCATATTATATTCGTAGGTGTCACCTATAAATACATTACAGAAGAGATTTGAGATGTTTTTGGTAGACTTGGAACCAAATATTAAGTTAACAGACATATGAAATGCAGGATTCTCACTAATCAAGTTGTTTAAAAAGTTAGTGTGGTCATTTTATGTATTAATTTTTATAGGACAATGATGAGAAATATATCTTGCAATAATTATTTGAAATTGAAGTTGTTTATTTTGGGGTTGCCTGTCATCCTTAAATCTTACTCTGAAAGTGTCACCAGAGGTCCACCTCACTTCCCTCAACCACTCTTACTACCAGTTCTGTTTCCAATCCACCCACATAGATAAAAGGAACAGAACAGAGAACCCAGAAATAAACCTACACTTACACGGTCAACTAATCTACGACAAAGGAGGCAAGAATACACAATGGGAAAAAGATGGCCTCTTCGGTAAATGATGTTGGGATTACTGGACAGCTACATGCAAAAGAATCAAAATGAACTATTTTCTCTCACCATATACAAAAATAAACTCAAAATGGATCAAAGACTTAAATGTAAGGTCTGAAACCATAAAAGTCCTAGAAGAAAACATAGGTGGCACACTCTTTAACATCAATCTTAGCAATATTTTTTGGATCTGTCTCCTAAGGCAAGGGAAACAAAAGCAAAAATAAACAAATGGGACTATATCAAACTAAAAATCTTTTGCACAGTGAAGGAAGCTATCAACAACAAAAAAAGCAGCCTACTAAATGGGAGAAGATATTTGCAAACAATATATCTAATAAGGGGTTAATATCCAAAATACATAAAAACACATACAACTTAATAGCAACAACAACCAACCAACCTGATTAAAGAATGGGCAAAGAGGGCTTCCCTGGTGGCGCAGTGGTTGAGAGTCCGCCTGCTGATGCAGGGGACACAGGTTCGTGCCCCGGTCCAGGAAGATCCCACATGCTGTGGAGTGGCTGGGCCCGTGAGCCATGGCTACTGAGCCTGCACGTCCGGAGCCTGTGCTCCACAATGGGAGAGGCCACAACAGTGAGAGACCCACGTACCGCAAAAAAAAAAAAAAAAAGAATGGGTGGGGGGGGCTGCCCTGATGGGGCAGTGGTTAAGAGTCCGCCTGCCAATGCAGGGGACATGGGTTTGATCCCTGGATAGGGAAGATCCCACATGCCGCGGAGCAACTGAGCCCATGCACCACAACTACTGAGCCTGCACCCTAGAGCCCGCAAACCACAACTACTGAAGCCCTTGCGCCTAGAGCCTGTGCTCTGCAACAAGAGAAGCCACCACAAGGTGAAGCCTGCGCACCACAATGGAGAGTAGCCCCCGCTTGCCACATCTAGAGAAAGCTTGTGAGCAGCAACGAAGACCAAATGCAGCCAAAAAAAAAATAATAAAAATTAAAAAATAAAGAAGGGGCAGGGGACCTGAGCAGACATTTTTCCAAAGAGGAAGTGCAGATGGCCAATAGACACATGAAAAGATGATTAACAACACTAATCATCAGGGACATGCAAATCAAAACCACAATGAGATACTACGTCACATCTTTCAGAATCACTATCATCAAAAAGACAACAAATAATAAGTGATGGCGAGGATGCAGAGAAAAAGGAACCCTCATGCACTGCTGGTGTGACTGTAAACTGGTGCAGCCACTATGGAGAACAGTATGGAAGTTCCTCAAAAAAATAAAAATAGAACTGCTATATGATACAGCAATTTCACTGCTGGATATTTACCCAAAGAAAACAAAAACAGTAGTTGAAAAAGATATATGCACTCCGATGTCCAATGGAGCATTATTTACAAAGCCAAGATATGGAAGCAACCTTAGTGTCCATTGGTAGAGGAATGGATAAAGAAACTGTGGTGTGTGCGTGTGTGTGTGTGTGTACACACAATAGAATATTACTCAATCATAAAAAAGAATGAAATCTTGACATCTGCAACAACATGGATGGACCTTGAGGGTACTATGGTAAGTAAAATAAGTCAGAGAGAGAAAGACAAATATCACATGATCTCACTCATATGTGGAATCTATAAAACAAAACAAAATGAAAACAGACTCACATACAGAGAATGGGTCATTGCCAGAAGGGAGAGGAGAGAGGATGGACAAACCAGGTGAAGGGAATTAAGAGGTTCAAACCTCCAGTTATATAATCAATACATCACAGGAATATAATATACAACAGAAGGAATATGGTCAACAATATTGTAATAACTTTGTATGGGGACAGATGGTTACTAGACTTATCGTGGTGATCATTTCATAACGTATGCAAATGTCAACTTATGTCATATATCTGAAACTAACATAATATTGTCACTGTATTTTCATTAAAAAATAAAATAAAATAATTTTTAATGCTATCTTATTTGTGCCCATAGGATTTTAATTTATGGAGGTGACTGAGTGCCAACATAGGCCAATGCTACTGAAGGAATATATTACTTACATATCCCACGAGAAGGGCGCACACCACACCACACAGCGTTTGCTCAGGAGACAGAGGAGTGAGGGGGAAGCCTGGGCCAGAGCTTTTACTGGAGTTTCCTCAGGAAAGGAAAGGCAGAGCAAAGTAAACAATGCAGGATTGGCTAGTATGAATTATTCCATTGGGCTTTGAGCTACAAGGCTGTCTCCAGTTTTCTGGTAGCTGGGCCTAGGATGATTTAGGACAGGGAAAATATTGGCTTGGTATGTGAGAGAGTTAGATAAGGAGGTAGCTGAAAGCTACAGATTCAGAATTACATATGAAAGGCATGCTCAAGGCAAGCTGCTATTAATCTTTAGGAATTAGCCCCGGGGAGGGGCAGTCTCTATAAGACTGCAGAGCATCAAGAATGCAGAAAATAAGAAATTATAGTTGATGTAATTGACCCTGTGGTGAAGAGATGACAAATAGACAAATATAGAATCTAAGAAAACAGCACAAATACAAACAACAGAAATTCACAGGCTGATCCTAAAATGTATATGGAAATGCAAAAGGCCCAGAAGAGGGGAAACAATCTTGAAAATTAAAAAAACAAGACAGAGAACTTATACTGCATGATTTGAGACTTATTACAAAGCCAGAGTAATCAAGACAATGTGGTACTGGCTTCAGGATAGACAAACACATCAATGCAACAGAATAAGAGCAGTCCAGGACTTCCGGGTAAGATGGCGGAAGAGTAAGACGCGGAGATCACCTTCCTCCCCACAGATACACCAGAAATACAGCTACACGTGGAACAACTCCTACAGAACACCTACTGAACGCTGGCAGAAGACCCCAGACCTCCCAAAAGGCAAGAAACTCCCCCACATACCTGGGTAGGGCAAAGCGGAGAGATTCCCGCACAGAGGAGCGGTGCCGAGCGGCACTCACCAGCCCGAGAGGCTTGTCTGCTCGCCCGCCGGGGCGGGCGGCGCTGGAAGCTGAGGCTCGGGCTTCGGTCAGAGCGCAGGGAGAGGACTGGGGCCGGCGGCGAGAACTCAGCCTGAAGGGGGCTAATGTGCCACAGCTAGCCGGGAGGGAGTCCGGGAAACCTCTGGAGCTGCCGAAGAGGCAAGAGACTTTTTCTTCCCTCTTGGTTTCCTGGTGCGCGAGGAGAGGGGATTAAGAGCTCTGCTTAAAGGGGCTCCACAGACGGGCGCGAGTCGCGGCTGAAAGCGCGGAGCCCAGAGACGGGCGTGGGACGCTGGGGCTGCTGCTGCCGCCGCCAAGAAGCCTGTGTGCGAGCGCAGGTCACTGTCCACACCGCCCTTCCGGGAGCCTGTGCAGTCCGCCACTGCCAGGGTCCCAGGATCCAGGGGCGGCTTCCCTGGGAGAACGCACGGCGCGCCTAGGGCTGGTGCAACGTCACGCCGACCTCTGCCGCTGCAGGCTCGCCCCGCACTCCGTGCCCCTCCCTCCCGCCCGGCCTGAGTGAGCCAGAGTCCCCGAAGAGGCTGCTCCTTTAACCCTGTCCTGTCTGAGCGAAGAACAGACGCCCTCCGGCGACCTACACGCAGAGGCGGGGCCAAATCCAAAGCTGAGACCCAGGAGCTGTGAGAACAAAGAAGAGAAAGGGAAACCTCTCCCAGCAGCCTCAGAAGCAGCGGATTAAAGCTCCACAATCAACTTGATGTACCCTGCATCTGTGGAATACATGAATAGACAACAAATCATCCCAAATTGAGGAGCCAGGAGTCAGTGCTGTGCCTCTGAGGTGGGAGAGCCAACTTTAGGACACTGGTCCACAAGAGACCTCCCAGCTCCACATAATATCAAACGGCGAAAATCTTCCAGAGATCTCCATCTCAACACCAGCACCCAGCTTCACTCAACGACCAGCAAGCTACAGTGCTGGACACCCTATGCCAAACAACTAGCAAGACAGGAACACAACGCCACCCATTAGCAGACAGGTGGCCTAAAATCATAAAAAGTCCGCAGACACCCCAAAACACACCACCAGACGTGGACCTGCCCACCAGAAAGACAAGATCCAGCCTCATCCACCAGAACACAGGCACTAGTCCCCTCCACCAGAAAGCCTACACAACCCACTAAACCAACCTTAGCCACTGCGGACAGACACCAAAAACAACGGGAACTACGAACCTGCAGCCTGCAAAAAGGAGACCCCAAACACAGTAACATAAGCAAAATGAGAAGACAGAAAAACACACAGCAGGAGAAGGAGCAAGATAAAAACCCACCAGACCTAACAAATGAAGAGGTAATAGGCAGTCTACCTGAAAAAGAATTCAGAATAATGATGGTAAAGATGATCCAAGATTCTCTTTCCCAGATCCAAAATCTTGGAAATAGAATAGACAAAATGCAAGAAACAGTTAACAAGGACCTAGAAGAACTAAAGATGAATCAAGCATCGATTAAAAACACAATAAATGAAATAAAAAATACTCTAGATGGGATCAACAGCAGAATAACTGAGGCAGAAGAACGGATAAGTGAGGTGGAAGATAAAATAGTGGAAATAACTGCTGCAGAGCAAAATAAAGAAAAAAGAATGAAAAGAACAGAGGACAGTCTCAGAGACCTCTGGGACAACATTAAACGCACCAACATTCGAATTATAGGGGTTCCAGAAGAAGAAGAGAAAAAGAAAGGGACTGAGAAAATATTTGAAGAGATTATAGTTGAAAACTTCCCTAATATGGGAAAGGAAATAGTTAATCAAGTCCAGGAGGCACAGAGAGTCCCATACAGAATAAATCCAAGGAGAAATACGCCAAGACACATATTAATCAAACTGTCAAAAATTAAACACAAAGAAATCATATTAAAAGCAGCAAGGCAAAAACAACAAATAACACACAAGGGAATCCCCATCAGGATAACAGCTGATCTCTCAGCAGAAACTCTACAAGCCAGAAGGGAGTGGCAGGACATAATTAAAGTGATGAAGGAGAAAAACCTGCAACCAAGATTACTCTACCCAGCAAGGATCTCATTCAGATTTGATGGAGAAATTAAAACGTTTACAGACAACCAAAAGCTGAGAGAGTTCAGCACCACCAAACCAGCTTTACAACAAATGCTAAAGGAACTTCTCTAGGCAAGAAACACAACAGAAGGAAAAGACCTACAATAACGAACGCAAAACAATTAAGAAAATGGGAATAGGAACATACATATCGATAATTACCTTAAATGTAAATGGACTAAATGCTCCCACCAAAAGACACAGAGTGGCTGAATGGATACAAAAACAAGACCCATATATATGCTGTCTACAAGAGACCCACTTCAGACCTAGAGACACAGACTGAAAGTAAGGGGATGGAAAAAGATATTCCATGCAAATGGAAACCAAAAGAAAGCTGGAGTAGCAATTCTCATATCAGACAAAATAGACTTTAAAATAAAGACTACTAGAAGAGACAAAGAAGGACACTACATAATGATCAAGGGATCGATCCAAGAAGAAGATATAACAATTGTAAATATTTATGCACCCAACATAGGAGCACCTCAATACATAAGGCAAATACTAACAGCCATAAAAGGAGAAATCGACAGTAACACAATCATAGTAGGGGACTTCAACACCCCACTTTCACCAATGGACAGATCATCCAAAATGAAAATAAATAAGGAAACACAAGCTTTAAATGATATAATAAACAAGATGGACTTAGTTGATATTTATAGGACATTCCATCCAAAAACAACAGAATACACATTTTTCTCAAGTGCTCATGGAACATTCTCCAGGATAGATCATATCTTGGGTCACAAATCAAGCCTTGGTAAATTTAAGAAAATTGAAATTGTATCAAGTATCTTTTCCGACCACAATGCTATGAGACTAGATATCAATTACAGGAAAAGAGCTGTAAAAAATACAAACATATGGAGGCTAAACAATACACTACTTAATAACGAAGTGATCACTGAAGAAATCAAAGAGGAAATTAAAAAATACCTAGAAACAAATGACAATGGAGACACGACGACCCAAAACCTATGGGATGCAGCAAAAGCAGTTCTAAGAGGGAAGTTTATAGCAATACAATCCCACCTTAAGAAACAGGAAACATCTCGAATAAACAACCTAACCTTGCACCTAAAGCAATTAGAGAAAGAAGAACAAAAACATCCCAAAGTTAGCAGAAGGAAAGAAATCATAAAAATCAGATCAGAAATAAATGAAAAAGAAATGAAGGAAACGATAGCAAAGATCAATAAAACTAAAAGCTGGTTCTTTGAGAAGATCAACAAAATTGATAAACCATTAGCCAGACTCATGAAGAAAAAAAGGGAGAAGACTCAAATCAATAGAATTAGGAATGAAAAAGGAGAAGTAACAACTGACACTGCAGAAATACAAAAGATCATGAGAGATTACTACAGGCAACTCTATGCCAATAAAATGGACAACCTGGAAGAAATGGACAAATTCTTAGAATGCACAACCTGCCAAGACTGAATCAGGAAGAAATAGAAAATATGAACAGACCAATCACAAGCACTGAAATTGAAACTGTGATAAAAAATCTTCCAACAAACAAAAGCCCAGGACCAGATGGCTTCACAGGCGAATTCTATACCATTCATAAAAATTAATTCACAGACCCAAACATAAAAGTTAAAACTACATATGAAGCTTCCAGAAGAAAACACAGACTATCCTTGTGACCTTAAAGCTGACAAAGATTTCTTAAAATACAAAAAGTACTAACCATAAAAAATAAAATGATAAATTGGACTTTATTCAAATTAAAAACTTCAAAAGAAGGACTTCCCTAGTGGCACAGTGGTTAAGAATCCACCTGCCAATGCAGGGCACATGGGTTTAAGCACTGGTCCAAGAAGATCCCACATGCCGCGGAGCAACTAAGCCCATGTGCCACAACTACTGAGCCTGCACTCCAGAGCCTATGAGCCACAACTACTGAGCCCGCATGCCACAACTACTAAAGCCCACATGCCTAGAGCCCATGCTCCGCAACAAGAGAGACCACCGCAATGAGAAGCCTGTGCACCGCAATGAAGAGTAGCCCCTGCTCACTGCCACTAGAGAAAGCCCGCATGCAGCAATGAAGACCCAACACAGCCAAAAATAAATAAGTTAGTTAATTAATTCATTTTTTAAAAAACCTTCAAAAGATACCATTAGGAAAATGAAAAAGGAAGCCACAGACTAGGAGAAAATAATCATACTGCACATCAGGCAAAACACTCATATCCACAATATACAGAGAACTCCTACAAGTCAATAATACAAAGTCAAGACAACTCAACTTGGGTAAAATATTTGAACAGACACTTCACAACTATGAAAGGCCAATATGCACATGAAAAGGTGCTCCTCATCATCAATAGTCATCAGCAAAATGTAAATTAAAACCAAAATGGTACCACTTCACACTCATCAGGAAAAAGATGTGTAATCCCACATGATGATGAGAATATGTAGCAACTTTCATAAATTGCTGATGCAAGTATAAAATAGTATGACCACACTGAAAACAGACTGGGAGTTTCTTATAAAGTTAAATATATACCTGCCCTACAACTTAACAATTCCACTCCTAGGTATGTACTCAAATGAAATCGAAACATATGTTCACCAAAAAAACCATTGTACAAACACATTCATAGCCATTTTATTCATAATAGCCAAAAACTGAGAACAACTCAAATAACTATTAACAGATTAAAAACTGTGGTATGTTCATACTACTGAATAGTACTCACCAATAAAAAGGGATGAACTACTGATACACATTACATGTGGATAAATCTCTGAAACCTTATGTTGAGTTTAAGAAGCGACTTGCAAAAAGCTACACATTATATGATCCTATTCATGTGAAATTCTACAACAGGCAAAAGTAAACTACAATGATAGCAATGAGAACAACTGTTGCCTGGCTGTGGAGGAGGGGGTATTGACCAGAAATGGGCATAAGTGAATTTATCAGGGTGAGGAAAGTAGTCTATAGCTTAATTCAGGTGGTGGATAAGGGTTTTTACATCCATCAAAATATGCTGAACTTGGACTTCCCTGGCGGTCCAGTGGTTAAGACTCCATGCTTCCAATGCAAGGGCCACGGGTTTGATCCCTGGTCGGGGAACTAAGATCCCACATGCCATGCGTCATGGCCAAAAGGTTTAAAAAAAAAAAAAAAAATCTAAACTCATTTGACTAATTCATTCAAAATCATTGCATTTTATTAAATGTAAATTATACCTTTAAAATGGTAAAATTCATTGCATATAATAGCCATATAAAAGTTGCATAAAACAGAAATAATATTTGAATAAAAACAAATACCTTTGTCCACCTGCAAAGCTTCACCCCAGAGTGGCTCCCAATCAACTGATAACCTGAATGAAAAAACAGGGAACACAAAGTTGAACTGATTCAAAACCTCATATCAAAAAGTGATTATAAAACTGTAGCCAAGTCATTTTTATTTGTTTAAATAATGATAGACAACAATCCAATGCCCCTAAGGTTTAATTCACCAGGATGATAATACAATTTAAAACATGTATGCATCTAATAACACAGACTCAAAATACATAAAGAAACAATAAGCTTATCCAAAATCACAGGGAGATAATTTAAGATCTCTCAGTATATAACAGATCTCATAGATCAAAACTCAACAGAGCCCTAAGATCTGAAGCAACACAGTAAACTCGATCAAGGACACATAGAGAGCACTGCACTCAACAACTATAGGGTGCACATGTTTTTCAAAGACCCAAGGAACACTTATGAAAATGAACCATGCACTGGACCATACAGCAAAAACAACTAACAGTATATTTCAGTACAATGAACGACTGGGGAACTGTCATCAATAATCTTCAAAAATAAATAAAGAATCAGATGGGCAACAGGAGATTAAAATAAATATTGCCCCCAAAAGTGGGAAAATCAAATTCTAGGAAACTGACATGAAGTCTTAGCACCGCTCCACAACCTATTTAAATATTTTGAGCCACGTAAGACACGAAAAGCATGGAAAAGCCACGCCAAAGCAATCACATTTCCTTATTTTAACAAACTAGTAGAGCAAACAAGTAGAAAATTCTGATTTCAGAAAACATTTAATAAAGTCTCTCATGAGGCTTCAAGTAATAAGCCACAATTATCATGAGTCTCTTGCACAAAAAGACTCTTGACTTGCAGATAAACGAGGTAAATGGAGAAATACAGTCTGGATGATGGCATAAGTGGATCAGTGCCTGGTTAAACATCCATATTCATAGGGTGATGATTAATGGAACAAAGTCAATTTGGATTACAAGTCTCTAGTGGCAACATTACAGGGCTTTGTCTTCTATCCTCTTCCACATTTATGTAAACATTTCGCATATAAATAAAGCACTGCTTATCTACTTGAAGATGGAACCGAGTCCAACTGATCAGCTAATCTCAGATACAGAATAAGCATTTAAAAGATCTCCAGAGAAAATTCTAGTTCTTTTGGACTCCTACATTATATGTTGCTCATACCACTATCATAGAAATCACACTCTATTATATTAGGTCTTTATATCTTTCTCTCCCAAGATACATAGGATTCTACAAAATTCTGCATTTAGGTAGGTATGAAAAGACTGCACAGTATAAGATGGAGAGACCTGTAGCTGACCACAATACACACTACGCAGTTACTAAAACTGCAGTGCAGGATTCTGCTTGTAACCAAGATGCAGTAACAGAGGACTTACTCTCCCACCTGAAATACCAAAAACTGGACAAAATACATGAAACAACAGTTTTCAGGACACAAAACATCAGGCAAAAAAGGAAGATGATCCAAGAGAGATGGGA
This sequence comes from Hyperoodon ampullatus, assembly GCF_949752795.1. NCBI lineage: Eukaryota > Metazoa > Chordata > Mammalia > Artiodactyla > Ziphiidae > Hyperoodon > Hyperoodon ampullatus. Next base: position 45,635,422 of record NC_136927.1, on the reverse strand, counting down.
AACAAACAAGGTTGAGCCCTACCATTACCCAAGCTTATTGCCTTGAAAGTTGCCAGGCTGTGCAGCAGGGAGAGACGACACAAGCAGAGCTCAGTATTCTCCCCAAGTTGAGGACACGGAAGTAGAGAGGGGAGCCCCTGTGGCTAAAGTTTGCAAGATTGAGTACTGGAGAGACAAAAGCTACACAGAGATTGAACTCAAGGGTCTGCAGAGGATTCCTGTAAGTACTTGCTTGAGTACTGCTTAGTGCATATGTGAGAGAAAAACTACCCAAAAATGAGAAAGAACCATCTGAAAAGATTAAAGACATGCCTGGTACTCACAGCCAGCTGGGAACTGTGCCTGTTCCTACCAGTCAGAAAGAAAACCTCAAGATTCCAAGGCATTGGGCAGAGTACACAGAAGTGTTTTGCCTCAATGGTGGGGGAAAAAATTAGCTGTATAGTGAGCCAGCTCTGGTCTCACCCAACAAATCATAAAAGCAAGATGAAAAGGCTCAAGCTGTTTCCAAGTAATTTATCTTCATCCCAGAACAAAGCTCAAGAATGTTTATAGGAACTCAAAAATAACCAGTACCCAAAAATATAAAATTAGATCTGGCATCCAATCAAAGATTACCAAGCATGCAAAAAGATAGGAAAACATGACCAATAATGGAGAGAATAATCCAGCAACCAAAACTGACCCAAAAATGACACAGATGTTAGCAGATAAGGACATTAAAACAGTTATAATTGTATTCCATAAGCTCTGAAAGTTAAGTAGAGACATGGAAGATAGAAAAAGACCTAAACTGAACTTCTAGAGATGAAAGCTACATCTAAGCTGGAAAAAGATGCTGGATAGAATTACTAGAAGATTCAACTTAGAGACGAAAAGATTACTGAATTAAACTTGAAGACAGCAATAGAAACTATCCAGTCAGGTAAAGCAGGACAGAAAAAATAATTTTAAAATATAAAAAGCACATCTGTGAGCTATGGGTCAAATTCAAGTGGCCTATTATACATGTAATTGGAGTCCCCAAAAAGAAGAAAGAGAGGGGGTGGCAGAAAAATATTTGAAGAAATAATGTCCAAAATTTGTCCAAATTTGATTAAAACTATACATCCACAGAACCAAGAAGCTCAACAAATCCCAAGTAAAGAAGCATGAAGAAAATTACACTGAGACATATTATAATTAAAATCATTCTAAATCAGTTGTTAGAAGAAAATCAGGGGGTAAAAAACATTACATTTGAAAGGAATGAACAAAAGATGACTGCAGAGCCCTCATGAGAAGCACTGTGATCCAGCAGACAGTGGAATAACACCCTTAAAGTGCAAAAAAGAAAAAAGCTGCCAATTCTAGACACATCAAAAAATATCCTTCAAAAATAAAATTAAATTAAATAACAAAAAAAATCCTTCAAAAATGAAGGCAAAAGAAAGCCTTTTTCAGATATACAAAAGCTGAAATAATTCATCACCAACAAACCCACACTACAAGAAATGCAAAAAGGAGTCCTTCAGGCAGAAGGAAAAGGCCATCAGACAACACGGATCTTCACAGAGGAATGAAAAGTACCAAAAGTAGTAACTACATGAGTCAATATATAAAATTTTTTCCTAATTATTTAAATCTGTAATAGATAATTGTTTAAACCAAAAGAATAGCAATGTAGTACAGGGCTTAAAACATGTGTAAAAGTAAAATGTATGAAAACACTTGCATAGAGGTTGAGGAGGGCAAAAACAGAAGTGTTGAAGGTTCTTCCACTTTACATGAAGTGGTATAACACCACATGATGATATACTGTGATACAGTATAGTATAAAACCTCAAGCAACCACTAAGGAACAAAACAGTGCTATAGCTAATAAGCTAACAAAGGATGTAAAACAGAATCATATAATTTAAAAAACAATCTAAAAGAAGGCAGTAAAACAAGAGAAAGGAAATCAAAGAACACATGAGACAAGTAGAAAACAAACAGCAAGATGACAGATTTAAGCCTCTTATAAAAATCACTTTATTCCCATATGAATGAGACTTTTAATTCTGCATCAATACTGACAAACTGAACAATAATCAGAAGTATTAAATATGATTTGATGTAAAAAAAATCACTTTATTCTACTCTAATTAAAAGGCATATATATTTCTATGTAAAAAAATCTGTATATTTTTGTCTGTCTCCTCTAATAAGTTGAGAGCTCCTTGAAGGAAATATTTCAAGTATCTTAAGTTCCTCTGCATTGCTGGAACTGTCACATAAAAGGATCTCAATAATTATAGAAAGAGGGAGGGAGGGAAGGAAGTCGGTCTACTCACCCCCAGTTTATTACTCTTTCTTCTACAGGAAACCAATATCATTCGTTCATTCAATTGCAGCCTTCTTCATAAGGTAGGACCACAGAAATCCAGATATACTTCTACATAAAACACTTCTAATTAACCCAGCCTAATATCATATGAGGTTTAATAATTTCCCCTTAATAAACAGTGACGTGTAAAGAAGTCAGTGATTGCACCTTCCATCTGCATACCTGAGCCTCACTGATGGTAAAGAACCATCCCGATAAACCAAGCAAAGAAGAACCCTTGCTGGTCCAGGCAGCCAACACACAAGTGATCCACAGAAACAAGACCGTGACTCCTTAAACAGTTACAGCTGCCACGACCACACAGCAGCTGAGCCAACTATAGCGGGACTTCTTTATCTTTGTTCCTCTTGGCAATCCCTATTTTATGTTTCCTCTTTTAGAATGCTTAAGAGTGTAGAATTATAACAGTTCTTGAGGACTTTCACCTTGTTTAGTAAGGGCTTCTCGGAGGGCAGGAGTTATCATAGCTCTTCTTTCACTGGCTTCATTCTTCACTGTGCTCCTGATCAAACTAGTTTCCCCTTCCTGCTGCTCCTTTTCTCTCTGTATTAAAATGAAAAGAATGAAACCCATAATTGGTAATGGGCAAGGGAAATAACAGCACGACAATCATACGCACGTAGCATGGATAAAAGGGTTCATCACGAACCACACAGCCCATAAACCTGTTCTCTTCCAAGTGATCACATTTCCAGTCACACACTGAGCTAAAGACACACCAGGGGCTTCTTTATTTTTCCAAGAAAAGTAACTACATATTCAAACACATACATCCATAAAACATAAATCAATAATCCACTTATCTAGACGTCAAATAGTTTTCACAATCTGAGTACAGACAGCTGACCAACTTCAGCAAGTTATTTCTCTAAATTTCAATTTCCTCACCTGAAAAGAGAGAAAAGGAATATCTATGGAGCAGAACTGTGTTGAAGATTAAATGAAACAAAATTACCTGGCACAATGCCTGATACATAATAGGATTTCACTAAATTATAGCAGTGCTGGTTATAACATCTGCAAGCCCCAAAAACAAGTCAAAGAGTTGCTCTGAGCTGCCCAGCCACCTGCTCAGAACCCAAGTCACTCCACCACCTCCACCTGCAGCCCCAAAGGCTTCTTACAGAAGATCCCATGGTGAAAATTTGTCTTCAGTGATAGAAATAAATCTGAAAGATAATATAAAACTGTGTTTCCTTTTGACTTTGGCCACTAGAAAATTCACAGCACAACTCTGATCACTGTATCAGGCCTTGCATCATCCTTGTCTTATATTCTGTCAGTGACGTCATATTACAAGATGACCCCCATTCACCCTTTACATTGACTTCTTCCTCTCTTTTTAAATCTCATTACATGTATATATATTTTAAAGTTATCTCAATACCTTTTTGGAAGACGGTTAAAGTGCTAATTAATCATTTTGAGACAACCCACAAAGTCTGTGTTACACTTCAGAGGAGACATTCATCAGATCTTACTAAGAGCTGCAGAAATCCAAAATAAGTCACCTGAGCAGGAGCCCTACCACCGAGCCCTAAACTACCCTCAGTGCCTGTCCATTTTCAGTGTCTAGATCTAGACCCCAGTGAATTAGTGAGCAGACTCACAACGCCCTTTCTACCTAAAAGTGACAACACCTCACAGATGACATGATGCCTCGGGTCTGTGTCAAACTAATACAGAAAAAGGAGGATAATCCATGTTTGAACCTGGGCAGGAAGTGAATAGGGATTTGCTGTCCCACCAGGGACTTCCCTGGTGGTGCAGTGGATAAGACTCCACGCTCCCAATGCAGGGGAACTGGGTTCGATCCCTGGTCAGGGAACTATATCCCACATGCATGCCGCAACTAAGAGTTCGCATGCTGCAACTAAGGAGCCCGCCTGCCGCAACTAAGACCCAGTGCAACCAAATAAATATTTTTTAAAAAGAATCCTATGGCTTGTTCTTTTTTTTTTTTTTAAGTCTATTTCAGACCCAAAAGCAAAGATGTGAGCTTGAGTTCCAAGGAAGTCTTGTGGTGGAGCAAAGTGAACTAACCTTGACCTTGAGAGCATTTAAATGTCTCTGAAGTAATTCCAAAGCAAGTTACTGTAATTCCCTACTAATCATGCAAGAATTGATAGTAGGTGGCAATATCTGCCCTCAAAAGCCTGTCACCACAAAATATCACCAGCTTAACTGCTTACCCTAAAGGCCATGTAAATCCAAAACTAGACCCAGCATAACACTGGCCTCTGACCACTGTGCTCAGAGCTCCAAAGACACCCCATTATGGTTTTAAACATAAACTTATGACCCCCATAAAATGAACACACTCTTAAAGAATGGCCATGGAGGGCTTCCCTGGTGGCGCAGTGGTTGAGAATCCACCTGCCAATGCAGGGGACACGGGTTCGAGCCCTGGTCCAGGAAGATCCCACATGCCGCGGAGCAACTAAGCCCGTGCGCCACAACTACTGAGCCTGCACTCTAGAGCCTGCGAGCCACAACTACTGAGCCTGCACGCCTAGAGCCCATGCTCTGCAACAAGAGAAGCCATGGCAATGAGAAGCCCGCGCACCACAACAAAGACCCAACGCAGCCAAAAATAAATAAATAAATTTTTTTTTTTTTTAAATGGCCATGGAACACTGTCCATGTCCCAACACTAGAGAAATTATCTATTATAAAATGTGAGTGCAGCTACTCCAGATTCAATCATCTGGACATATAATTCACATGGAAAGAGAGCAGCAGCTATGATTAAAGGTCTTGGGTATTCAGGACAAACATTTATCATTCTTTCCCTCTATGACAGTTTAGTCCTATCTTGCATACGCAGCAGTAACTCCATTTCTGAAAAGAAATACAATGGTTCACAACACTCTCCAAGGAAGTGCAAAGCCCCATTCAAATGCGAATTCTAATCTCCTATCTGCAGACATTATCCCGTTTGCCCAGAATATAACAACATAACAACTGACATAGGACCCGTATATTTTTATTTATTTTTTTATAGCCGTTACATAGTCTAAGCAGAAATAAATGAAGATCCCAGAACTGGTCAATCTGGATTCCTTCCTCTCCTGCACACCCATTGGGCAACGTGTGACCAAGTTCTAAACTTTTAATTCTCAACGTATGGGTTCTCTCCATCCACAATGCCACTGCTTTTGCCACCAGCCTTGGTTTCACCTAAGGGACAACTGCAACAGCCAAACTAAAGTCTCCCTGTCTCCAACCTTCCACCCCTCCCCAACTCCCAAACCCATCACACTTGTCTTGAAAGAAAACGCATGCCCTCTCCAAGCTGCTATTTTCTTTTTTTTTTTTTTTTTTTGGCAGTACGCAGGCCTCTCACTGTTGTGGCCTCTCCTGTTGTGGAGCACAGGCTCCAGACGCGCAGGCTCAGCGGCCATAGCTCACGGGCCCCGCTGCTCCGCGGCACGTGGGATCCTCCCGGACCAGGGCATGAACCCGTGTCCCCTGCATCGGCAGGCGGACTCTCAACCACTGCGCCACCAGGGAAGCCCTAAGCTGCTATTTTCTGATACGCAAAATGGAAAACTGATTATAAGCTCACTTCCTAGGCACTTAGGAAAATGACTATAAATAAGTGAAAAGTTCTTTATAAATAAACGGAAATATATGAATCCGCTCTAATAATGGGAGCCAAAAAGTGGTATCAATTCTCTTAAAAAAAAAAAAAGAAAAGAAAAAGATATTATACAATATTACCTAATTCATTTTCACACCTTCATCCCAGAAACCACAGTACCACCCCAATATTGCCTAGGATAAAAACAAGACAAAAGGGGATTTGTTAAAGACTTTAAGGTAAAAATTCCACCTAGTTGGTTAAGTGCCAACCTTGGAGTTGAAGAGACGTCACCTTACATTTGAGGGTGAATTTAACACTTAAAGCCTTAAAAATAATTATGAAAGGAGAACCAGCTTCATGTTGTTACACTGCAGTACTATGCAGCCTTATAATCAGAACTGGACACACCGAGCTCCTTTTGTAAATTGAAATGTTTCTCTGGTGAGTAATTACCAAGCATCCGCCTTTATTTCCAAAACTAATGCTACTGATACCACTGTTTGTCTGCTTAACCCGAACATGCTGTGGGGAGTATTTTAGCAACATTTATTTACTGCAGGAAGAAAACAAGTAGCAATCTGCTTTACATTTACAAGCACAACATGAGAGAAACAGAAAATAAACAACCTAAGCATTGGCAGGCTCTTCCTGACTCCTTGTTCTCTAACCAAACTCCTCAGCTTCCCTTCTGGGGAGGCAGCAAAGGGGAGTGAGACAAAGAGATGGAGCCTGGGCTTGGTCCCACCGCTCAGGAGGCAGCCATCCAACTCCGGACAAACTGCTTTGCTTCTCTAAGCTTGTATCCTGCCCTGTAAAATGATAAAGTGGAGGTGACAGTACAGATACCAGGGTTTTTGTGAAGACTGTACTTTGATTTCTCCTAATCGTCTGAACCTACCCTGGAGCTCTCTCTCCCCACACCTCCAGCCCACTCATCCTATTCAATCAATTCACATTGCTTCCCACTGCCTTTAGGACAAAGCTCACACTCCCATGACAGAGGATGAAAAGGCCTCTAGGATCCTGCCCCTGCCTTCCTTCTCTATTTCACCTCTCCACACATCCCCACTGCACTCCACTCTTAACATACCAAACTGCTTAGAGAGTTCCCCAACCTTGCCATATTCCCCTAACACCCCATCCCCTCGGCATGTGCAACGTTTCAAACTCTAGCTCTCTTGTTCTCAGTTCTCACTCCCACCCTTCAAATTCTCTTTGGCCCTAGAATTACTGCCTTGCTCCAGAGGGAGGGGGGTAGAAACCATGGTGGTATTCTAGTCAGACCAAATGTACCCCATTTGAAGATATCTCCTTAGACAATAATAGTTTATTAATTATCAAGGACATACTATGTGGCAGGCAATAAAATAAAGGCTTTAGATGGATTAACTTATTGTATCTTCAAAACAACTTTATAAAGCAGTTACTGTTATCGTCTCCCACTCTAGCACACAGAGTGAAATAACTTGCCCAGACACACAAGCTGAGATACTGTGACACCATGAAAGTTAGTGAATATTATTCAAAAGAGGTCTTACAGTAGGAGTGCTCTGGCCCAACTCTACAGCTGATGCTCTTAGGTATTAGAGCGTACTGCGTCCTCTGCAGTAACAACTAAGGCAATTAATGTGATGTAGAATGATGAAGAGGCAGAAAGCAGCTCAGGAATCTGCATAGATGGACCCCAAAGAAAATGCTCCCCAGAGATACAAAAAAGAAGAGCCAAGCAGTAATAACATCCATCACTGAATTTTAGTATACTGTCTCCAATATCAAATGAACACACAGGACACATCTGGAAACCCTGCTGTAACCTAAAAATAATGAAAAACAAAAAACGGGGCGGTTATTTTCATGCTGCACTGAAGTTGGAAATGTATGTATTTTTTTCTCCTAGATCTGATGATTTTATGAGTGATTTCTACGAGAAACCCGAAATATCATAAGCCAGCTGCTTAAGTTCATAAAGTCCAAAATCATTTCATTTCAAAAAATAATTTACATGGACATCCAAATTTTTCCTTAGTGCTTCTTCTCCAGTGCCCTCTAATGGACATAAGAGGAAAAAGCAAAGGAAAAAAATGGACCCGCAAACTATTCCAAACTCTTACAGTACCTGTGAAATTTGCTGAAAGTAGATCTTGTGTGTTCTCAGTGTGCACGCGCACACACACACACACACACAATGTTAGCAATATGAAGTGGGGATGTGTGGGCTGTAGTTAAGCATTGTACACACATATCAAACATCACATTATACACCCTAAAAAAAATCACATTGTACAACCCAAGTATATAAAATTTTATTTGTCAATCATATCTCAATGAAGTTGGAAAAAAAACTGTCCCAAACTCTTCACCCATTACAAATAAAGCTATAAATATCTTCTCTTAACTTGGTAGATCCAGAAATCTACCTAAAGCAGGCATCTCATGCTCTAAAATCTATCCCATTTCAAGACAGTTTCACTTTTAAAATTACGCAGATTTTTATTAAGAGTCATGAAATTATATATTTGCTTTGACCCAGTATCTCAACTTGGGGAAAATATAAACCAAGAAAATATCAACACTCTCTTTTAAGTAAAAAAGGTCTCAGACCAGTGCTAATTACAACAGCAGAAAACCTGAAAACAGACTAAATGACCAACTCTAGCAGAATGCGTAAGCAAATTTAAAATATCTAAGCGTATTTACTTCTCATTTCAATCTGTCAGGCTCTCAGAGCCTGTAGTGCATTTTCACGCACAGTTCTTATCTGACTCTCAACAACGCTGTGAGGAAGGCAGAGGTTATGGTCCACATTTCTCAGACATGGGGATTAAGGCCAGAGAAGATTAAGCTTTGCCCTAAGAGCGCCAAGTTACAAACTGGCTGGCCCAGGCCCTGAACCTACATCCCACAAACTTGTCATTCTCAACAGCTCCTCTGCCAGGGCTTCTAAAATACAAAAGCTACTAAAAATGACAGCGACAACACCAACACACAGAAGTATTAGGAAATAAGTAACAAAATGCTGCAACAGGAACAATCATAATTTTAAATTCGGAAAATAATTTTGGATTATATAGTTTAGTTTTACACTCATAGAGTATTTTTGGGTTATGATCTCTACAAAAGGAACCAAATATCCCAATATAAGAACGGGCATAGGACAGTGTGTAGTAAAGAATTTGGCCTTACCCAAAGAGAAGTCTGGCCTTTCCCCAGTTCCTGGAAAGTAGCCTCTAACCCCCTGGAACTTCTTGAGTGTTGGGAGTATCTTTATTCATGGTGGGCCCTTCAGAGGCACTTGACAGTTTATGCTATTAGGGTGACTCACGCCAAATTTTGGGGGTGCTATGCTGTAGGCTGGATTCAACCCCATGGGCAATCAATCAATCAGGTATGCCTACATAATGAAGCCCCCATAAAAACTCTGGACACCAAAGCTCAGGTGTGCTTCCCAGGTTGGCGATGCTCCACGTGTCATGTCACACATCCGTGCTGAGAGGGTAGCATGTCCTGAGGACAATGAATGAATGCTTCCCAGACTCTGCTCTATGCATCTCCTCCTTTGGCTGGTTTTTCTGTACCCTTTCCTAGCAATGAACCATAATCATGAGGGTGACAGCTTTCAGAGAGTTCTGTTAGTCTTTCTAGCAAATGACTGAATCTGAGGGAGGTTTTTAGGACCCCCCACAAACTTGCAGTTGGTGTCAGAAGTGAAAGCAGTCTCAGGAACTGGGCCCTCAGACTTTGTAGTCTAACTCCAGGTAGACAGAAAGAGATGCTTCACAGGAAAAAAAAAACCACATTCAATCTCACTCAAAATTAAAGAAATGCAAATTATTATTTTTTAAGGTTATTATTTTTCACCTTTCAGGTTGGTAAGATTTAAAAGACTGAGAACACCTGGGGGTTGGCAAGGGTATAGAGAAACGGGCATTCTCATCTCTCTCTTATGCAGTAAGAAGAAATAAAAATGTTTTCAGCTTTTTACAGGGCAATTTAGAAATATCATCAAAATTATAAAATTCTCTTTGATCCAGAAATTTCAATTTTACAAATTTACTCAAGATAAATTTTTCAGTCATGAAAAATATAAGAGCAAGAGTGTTCATTATAGGGAGTCCCCTGGTGGTCTAGTGGTTAGGATTCAGCGCTGTCATTGCTGTGGCCCAGGTTCAATCCCTGGTCAGGGAACTCCCACAAGCCACGTGGCACAACCAAAAGAAAAAAAAAAAAGTACAATTCAGGAATTAAATTAGGTTTTTTTTTTTAAAAAAAAAGAGTGCTCATTATAGAAATCAGAAAACACCTAAATGTTAATCAACAAGAGTCAAATAACTGTGGGACATAATTGTGGACTACTACATAAACATTAAAATTAATTAGGCAGATCTCTATCACAGGACTGGAAAGCTGTCATGTTAAATGGAAAAAAGTAGTCTGTAGACTTGGAGTACAAAATTATTCCATCTGTGTAGCCCAAAAAACAAAGTTATACCAAAATGCAGGTGTGTTTGTAAAGGCAGTAAAATACCTGGAAGAATAGTGTCAAAGTGTAAACTGCAGTTACCTGTGAAAAGTACATTTAGGAAGAATAGGGACAGTGGACTGTATTCTTTGAGTTTTTTAAACATATGTAAACAGGGTATTAAATTAAATGAAACTCCAAAGAGAGGGTCAGATCAAGTTATAAATTTTCAAAGGATGGGACTTCCCTGGTGGTCCAGCGGTTAAGATTCTGGGCTGCCAATGCAGGGGGCATGGGTTCGATCCCTGGTCGGGGAACTAAGATCCCACATGTCATGCAGCACGGCCAAAAGAAAATTGGAAAAAAAAATTTTTTAATTTTCAAAGGAAATATCTGAGAACAAGTTTAAGAACTTGAAAAGTGCCTCCCTGACATCAAGGATATGAAAGGGTAGAGAGTATGGAGATAAAAAGAGAGGATTTTTGAGGATTTCTTCAGAGAATATTAGAAAGGTATTTTGAGCTCCTTCATCTGCTTCAAATGAAGAGATGTTTGGGGGTGGAGGGCTGTGTTCTCACCTCAAACCCCAGGAACCTCAAAGAAGCCGCTGTGTATCCCCTGCACTCAGACTGGTGAATGACTCCTGCCCGGGAAATCCAGAGAGCAGAAGGCCTGACTAGTTGCTTTAGCAAATGAGCACTGTTGCTGGAGAGGAACCAGCCTGTGCTCCCAGAATAAAGAACTCAGGAGCACTCCCTTGGGAGCTGGGTAGGGGTGGGGGAGATCTTCGATCCTGACCCATTGGGCAACCAGAGAGGAGAACAGACGAAAAGACCTCAAAAGAGGGGAAACCAGAGGTACAGGGCTCCGAGGAAGGAGTGAGGACCATCAGAGGCACACTTCTCAGAGTACACATGCTCAGTGCAAGGCGCCAGGTCCGGAGACAGCCATGGACAATGTCTCCAAAGGAGCACTAAACACGCTGCCTGGAAGAAGAGTCAAGTTTAAACACCTGACAACGAGAGAGCACAAAGTCCCCTTGTGACAGTGCCAAGTAAGAACTTTCCCACTTCTCTTTATCTCCTGCTTCCCCAACCCACGCCCCAAACCCTAAGGAGATATTATAAAATAGCTATTAGCAAATAGGACAGAGAGCAGACAATAAGGAGGAGAGAAGTTTCACTTTGAATTAAACTGGAAACTTTGACTGCGTTTATTTAGTATTACTTAGTATTACATAGGACTGGACATTCTACCGCCAAATTAAGACTTTGTACCTTAAAGTGCCTGTCATACTTTATGACCAAAAATGACCAGAAAAGTCATGGAGTCCACCAGAGTTTTCATCCCAAGACAGGGGAAGGGGTCTCCCTCCCATGCAGGTTGAAAAAGGACAGTAAAACTCAAAATAAAGCAGCTTTTATGATAACTTCCCAAAAGTAATCCTTGTTGTAACATAGACTATACCAGTATTTATTACTTTAGAAAGATTTTTCTGTAAGATTTTTTAAATAAGGCTATAAAGACTGTCTGAAGAATATGATAAATATTTTTATAATAAAATAGAGATTTAAGGACTTCCCTGGTTGCGCAGGGGTTAGGAATCTGCCTGCCAATGCAGGGGACACAGGTTTGAGCCCTGGTCCAGTAGGATCCCACATGCCGCAAAGCAACTAAGCCCGTGCACCACAACAACTCAGCCTGCGCTCTAGAGCCAGCGAGCCACAACTACTGAGCCCGCGTGCCACAACTACTGAAGTCCATGCACCTAGAGCCCATGCTCTGCAACAAGAGAAGCCACCGCAATGAGAAGCCCGCACACCACAATGAAGAGTAGCCCGCGCTCTCTGAAACTAGAGGAAGCCTGCACACAGCAACGAAGACCCAATGCAGCCATAAATAAATAAATTAATTAATTATTTTAAAAATAGAAATTTAGGTGCATATGAAATAAAATTTAAATAAATATTCCAATATTTATTTAATTACTAATAGTGATTTTTTCTGAGGAGATGGAATTACTGGTAGGTTTTTGACCTTTCTCTATTTTCCAAATTTTCATTATTACAAGTATGTTAATTTATAGTGAAAAAAATTTTTTTTAATTTAATTTAATTTTTTTTGGCTGAGCCACTCAGCTTGTGGGATCTTAGTTCACCGACCAGGGATCAAACCCACGCCCCCTGCAGTGGAAGCACAGAGTCTTAACCACTGGACCACCAGGGAAGTCCCTATAGTGAAAAAATTTTTTCATTTTAACTAGTCAAAATTAAATAAATAATCGTTAAATTTGTTTCCTTAAATTACCATTTGCTATCATATGAGTCTACCCAGAGTAAAATTAGAAGGTCTTCATGTTTTACAGATATAATAAGTACTCAAGACTTTTATATAATTCAAAACTATTCACCTACTAGTCCTATCAAAAAATGGTAGATATTCTCATATGGCAATGTCATAAATAATTCATAATCCAGTTGATACTAGTATTTTTGTTTGTTTTATTTTGTTTTGTGGGCCTTTTATTTTGTTTTGTGGGCATGGAAAAATAGTTCCCCTGACACTCTTTATCTTGAAAACTTCAGAAAAGTTGAAAGGTACAATGAAGACCCACATTCCCTTCACCTAGATTCACTACTTTTGCTTGATCAATATCTATCTATAAACACACACACACACACACACACACACACACACACCTGTAATACACATGTATGTACGTGTGTGTTATGTATAAAAACAAAATTTTGCTAAACCACTTGAAAGTATGTTGCAGACACCACAGCACCTCACCTTTAAATTACTGCAAAATTCATCTCCAAGAAAAAGATATGAACCTATAGAACTACAACACCATTATTACAATGAGAAAAATTAACATAAATCTAATATTAGCTAATAGAAAGCTCAATTCAAATGTCCTCAAATCTCAAGACAATGGTCTTTTCTCTTTGATTCAAGATCAAAGTTTATACAATGCATTTGTCTATATTTCATTAGTCTTTTAAAATCTTAGAACAGCACCCACCCCACGTTTTAATGTTGTTGTTACTGTCTACAATATAGACTCTTTAAAGAGCCTGGCCTGTTGTCTCCTAGACTGTTCCACATTCTGGATTTGTCTGATTGTTTCCCCATTAGATTCAGGTTAAACTTTTTTGACACAAAATTGCATAGATGATGTCGTATACACCTTGCTACACATCATATCAGGAGGTACATAAGGTCAAGTTGTAACATAAATGATGATGTTAAATTTGATTCTTTGTACAGGTACATTTTTGCCTTTATGCTTAGTAAATAATCTACAGGGGATTCTTTTTTCCCCACTGATTTATTTATTTTTGGCACGTCTAAGTGGTTTAGTTCCTGGCATGATGTTTTGAGTCAATATCTGTTCCTCAAAGACATTTCACCTAATCCTTGCTTAAATCAATTATTACACTAGGGACTGCAAAGAGGTAATTTTCTAATTCTATCATGCCCTCTTTATTTATAATCTGTAAACCTTCTGTAAAGACTTTCTCCTTACGAGAGACACGGAAGGACACTACATAATGATCAAGGGATCAATCCAAGAGGAAGATATAACAATTATAAACATATATGCACCCAACATAGGAGTACCTCAACACATAAAGCAACTGCTAACAGCTATAAAAGAGGAAATCGACAGTAACACAATAATAGTGGGGGACTTTAACACCTCACTTACACCAATGGACAGATCATCCAAAATGAAAATAAATAAGGAAACAGAAGCTTTAAATGACACAATAGACCAGATAGAGTTAATTGATATTTGTAGGACATTCCATCCAAAAACAGCAGATTACACTTTCTTCTCAAGTGCGCAAGGAACATCCTCCAGGATAGATCACATCTTGGGTCACAACGCAAGCCTCAGTAAAATTAAGAAAATTGAAATCATATCAAGCATATTTTCTGACCACAACACTATGAGATTAGAAATGAATTACAAGGAAAAAAACATAAAAACCACAAACACATGGAGGCTAAACACTACATTACTAAATAACCAAGAGATCACTGAAGAAATCAAAGAGGAAATCAAAAAATACCCAGAGACAAATGACAGTGAGAACACGACAATCCAAAACCTATGGGGTGCAGCAAAAGCAGTTCTAAGAGGGAAGTTTACAGCTATACAAGCCTACCTCAAGAAACAAGAAAAGTCTCAAATAAACAATCTAACCATACACCTAAAGGAACTAGAAAAAGAACAAACAAAACCCAAAGTTAGCAGAAGGAAGGAAATCATGAAGATTAGAGCAGAAATAAATGAAATAGAAACAAAGAAAACAATAGCAAAGATCAATAAAACTAAAAGCTGGTTCTTTGAGAAGATCAACAAAATTGATAAACCATTAGCCAGACTCATCAAGAAAAAGAGGGAGAGGACTCAAATCAATAAAATTAGAAATGAAAAAGGAGAAGTTACAACAGACACCACAGAAATACAAAGCATCATAAGAGACTACTACAAGCAACTCTATGCCAATAAAATGGACAACCTGGAAGAAATGGACAAATTCTTAGAAAGGTATAAACTTCCAAGACTGAACCAGCAAGAAATAGAAAATATGAACAGATCAATCACAAGTAATGAAATTGAAACTGTGATTAAAAATCTTCCAACAAACAAAAGTCCAGGACCAGATGGCTTTACAGGTGAATTCTATCAAACATTTAGAGAAGAGCTAACACCTATCCTTCTCAAACTCTTCCAAAAAATTGCAGAGGAAGGAACACTCCCAAACTCATTCTATGGGGCCACCATCACCCCGATACCAAAACCAGACAAAGATACTACAAAAAAAGAAAATTACAGACCAATATCACTGATGAATATAGATGCAAAAATCCTTAACAAAATACTAGCCAACAGAATCCAACAACACATTAAAAGGATCATACACCATGATCAAGTGGGATTCATCCCAGGGATGCAGGGATTCTTCAATATATGCAAATCAATCAATGTGATACATCATATTAACAAACTGAAGAATAAAAACCATATGATCATCTCAATAGATGCAGAAAAAGTTTTTGACAAAATTCAACACCCATTTATGATAAAAACCCTCCAGAGAGCGGGCATAGAGGGAGCCTACCTCAACATAATAAAGGCCATATATGACAAACCCACAGCAAACATCATTCTCAATGGTGAAAAACTGAAAGCATTTTCTCTAAGATCAGGAACAAGACAAGGTTGTCCACTCTTGCCACTATTATTCAACATAGTTTTGGAAGTCCTAGCCACGGCAATCAGAGAAGGAAAAGAAATAAAAGGAATACAAATTGGAAAAGAAGAAGTAAAACTGTCACTGTGTGCAGATGACATGATACTATACATAGAGAATCCTAACGATGCCACCAGAAAACTACTAGAGCTAATCAATGAATTTGGTAAAGTTGCAGGATACAAAATTAATGCACAGAAATCTCTTGCATTCCTATATACTAATGATGAAAAATCTGAAAGAGAAATTAAGGAAACACTCCTATTTACCATTGCAACAAAAAGAATAAAATGCCTAGGAATAAACCTACCTAGGGAGACAAAAGACCTGTATGCAGAAAACTATAAGACACTGATGAAAGAAATTAAAGATGATACCAACAGATGGAGAGATATACCATGCTCTTGGACTGGAAGAATCAACGTTGTGAAAATGACTCTACTACCCAAAGCAATCTACAGATTCAATGCAATCCCTATCAAATTACCAATGGCATTTATTACAGAACTAGAACAAAAAATCTTAAAATTTGTATGGAGACACAAAAGATCCCGAATAGCCAAAGCAGTCTTGAGGGAAAAAAATGGAGCTGGAGGAATCAGAATCCCTGACTTCAGACTATACTATGAAGCTACAGTAATCAAGACAATATGGTACTGGCACAAAAACAGAAACATAGATCAATGGAACATGATAGAAAGCCCAGAGATAAACCCATGCACCTATGGTCAACTAATCTATGACAAAGGAGGCAAGGATATACAATGGAGAAAAGACAGTCTCTTCAATAAGTGGTGCTGGGAAAAATGGACAGCTACATGTAAAAGAATGAAATTAGAACACTCCCTAACACCATACACAAAAAGAAACTCAAAATGGATTAGAGACCTAAATGTAAGACCGGACACTATAAACCTCTTAGAGAAAACATAGGAAGAACACTCTTTGACATAACTCACAGCAAGATCTTTTTTGATCTACCTCCTAGAGAAATGGAAATAAAAACGAAAATAAACAAATGGGACCTAATGAAACTTCAAAGCTTTTGCACAGCAAAGGAAACCATAAACAAGACCAAAAGACAACTCTCAGAATGGGAGAAAATATTTGCAAACAAATCAACGGACAAAGGATTAATCTCCAAAATATATAAACAGGTCATGCAGCTCAATATTAAAAAAACAAATAACCCAATCCAAAAATGGGCAGAAGACCTAAATTAAGACATTTCCCCAAAGAAGACATACAGATGGCCAAGAAGCACCTGAAAAGCTGCTCAATGTCACTAATAATTAGAGAAATGTAAATCAAAACTACAATGAGGTATCACCTCATACCAGTAAGAATGGGCATCATCAGAAAACCTACAAACAACAAATGCTGGACAGGGTGTGGAGTAGAGGGAACCCTCTTGCACTGTTGGTGGGAATGTAAATTGATACAGCCACTATGGAGAACAGTATGGAGGTTCCTTAAAAAACTAAAAATAGAATTACCATATGATCCAGCAATCCCACTACTGGGCATATACCCAGAGAAAACCATAATTCAAAAAGACACATGCACCCCAATGTTCATTGCAGCAGTATTTACAATAGCCAGGTCATGGAAGCAACCTATATGCCCATCGACAGACGAATGGATAAAGAAGATGTGGCACATATATACAATGGAATATTACTCAGCCATAAAAAGGAACGAAATTGGGTCATTTGTTGAGACATGGATGGATCTACAGACTGTCATACAGAGTGAAGTAAGTCAGAAAGAGAAAAACAAATACTGGATGCTAACACATATATATGGAATCTAAAAAGAAAAAAAAAAGGTTCTGAAAAACCTAGGGGCAGGACAGGAATAAAGATGCAGACGTAAAGAATGGACTTGAGCACATGGGGAGGGGGAAGGGTAAGCTGGGACAAAGTGAGAGTGGCATGGACTTATATACACTAGCAAATGTAAAATAGATAGCTAGTGGGAAGCAGCCACATAACACAGGGAGATCAGCTTGGTGCTTTGTGATCAGCTTGGTGCACCTAGTGGGTGTGATAGGGAGGGTGGGAGGGAGACGCAAGAGGGAGGAGATATGGGGATATATGTATAGCTGATTCACTTTATTATACAGCAGAAACTAACACACCATTGTAAAGCAATTATAGTCCAATAAAATTTTAAAAAGAAAAAAAAATCAAAAAAAAAGACTTTCTCCTGTGCCTCCCTTTTTTTTTTTTTTGAGTAGCACAAGGATTGATTTTTTTTTAATTTGATGTAATATAATCCATTATGTTCATTGTATAATCATTATGTTGATTTTTGATGTTCAAACTGCCCCATATTTGGCCTGTGGTTAACTCCTCAAGCTGGTTCCTATATTTTTTAGACACTGAGGACCTACCTACTCAACAAGACGACCCAGGTTCATCTGTTACACTCCCTTCCCCAACCCTGGAATCAGCCATTTCTTCAAGGAGCCCTAGTTCCTTTTAGTAGGGTAATGATTTTAGAAAACAAGGTCTGAGTGCTTACTCTTTGTTTCTAGGTCTGTGGCACAATAAAGAATACATCTGGTCTTTGTCCCTAGCTCCTGGCACAGAGCTTCAAAAAACCCTGGCATTTCCTAAAAGAGACAGAAGTGTCTTTGTTATGCTAATGAGGTGACTCACAGTGGGCCCCTAGATAGCTTCAGGAAGAGAGCTGGTCACCAGAAGACAATCACATAATGCAACTTTGGGCCAGTTGGATTTCCAGAGACAGGAAGGGGAGGGGAGGCTGGCTGGAGATTGAGTTCAAACACCTGGCCAATGATCTAATTAATCACGCCTACATAATGAAACCCCAATGAAAATTCTGGATGCTAAAGCTCAGTAGAGGGCTTCCCTGGTGGCACAGTGGTTCAGAATCCACCTGCCAACACAGGGGACACGGGTTCGAGCCCTGGTCCAGGAAGATCTCACACGCTATGGAGCAACTAAGCCTGTGCACCACAACTACTGAGCCTGCACTCTGGAGCCCGCAGGCCACTACTGAGCCCACGTGCCACAACTACTGAAGCCCACGCGCCTAGAACCTGGGTCTGCAACAAGAGAAGCCACTGCAATGAGAAGCCCGCGCACTGCAATGAAGACTCGATGGAGCCAAAAATAAATAAATAAACAAATAAATTTATAAAGTAAAAAATAAAGCTCAGTAGAGCCTTCCTAGGTGGTGAACACATTGATGGGGTTGGGGGGTGATGTGCCCAGATTCCACGATGAGGGGGCACAGAAACTCTGGGTCTCTTCCCCAACCCTCCACTCTCAGATCTTGCCCTATGCTTCCTTTCCATTTGGTGGTTTCTGATTTGTATCCTTCACTACAAAACTGTAACCATAAGTCCCTGACTTATAATGGTTCAATGCTGCGAAAGCGATACAAATTTAGTAGACAACTTACTTTGAATTTTGAATTTTGGTCTTTTCCAAGGCTAGCCATATGCAGTACAATACACTCTTGTGATGCCAGCAAGCCAAGGCTCCCAGTCAGCCACACAATCACAGAGGAGCATAAACAACCAATACACTCAAAACCATTCTGTACCCCTATAACCACTCTTCCACTTTCAGTACGCTATTCAATAAATTACATGAAACATTCAACACTTTATTATAAAATAGGCTTTATGTTAGATGATTCTGCCCAAATGTAGGCTAATTTAAGTGTTCTGAGTATGTTTAAGGTAGGTTAGGCTAAGCTTTGATGTTTGCTAGGTTAGGTGTATTAAATATGTTTTTGACTTACAAAATTTTCAACTTAAAATGGGTTTACTGGGACATAACACCATTGCAAATCAAGGGAGATTTGTACAGTGCTTTCAGTGAGTTGAGTCATCCTAGCAAATTATCGAACGTGAGGGGATCGGACATGAGAACCCCCATACTTATGACCAGTTGGTCAGAAGTCCAAGTGGACCCTCAGACTTACAGCTACCACTGAAGTGGGGACAGTCTTGCACAGGACTATCCCCTAAACCTGTGGGGTCTGACACTAACTCCAGGTAGTGTCAGAACTGAATTGAACTGCAGGTCATTTGAATTAACTGGGTGTTAGCTGGTGTCAGAACATGAAAGGTCCTTTCAACAAACACAGCCACAAAATATTATTTATATGCACACACACTTAAATTATAAATTTGCAAATATAACATGACAATAACGTAAATTTTTTTAAATCTTAAGTTCATGTCAGCCTCCAAATCATACCACCTGGAAATCACATTAATGCATATGGATCCGCTTTATTATTTTTCACAGCTGTACAACAATATTATACTGTATGGGTACATCATGCTTTTTTCAGCCAGTATCCAACAGCTGTTTGTTATACTTGCTGCAAGGCATAACCTTGTGCAGATGCTGTTTTGTATTTGTGAAGATGTATCTTCAAGGCAAATTTATACATCTCGGCCTGCTGGATCACGTGTAAATGTGTGTGAATTTGGTAAAGACTGCCAAAAGCCCCTGCATACGGGTATACCATTCTGGACTCCCATCAGAAAGGTATGGGTGCCTGTTTCCACAGAGCCTCACCAATTGTGCGTTGTCCAACTTTTGAATTTCTGCTATTTTTCTAGGTGAGAAATGTATATCAGTGTAGTTTTAATTTGCATGTCCTTTATTATGAGTGAATTTGAGGATTTTTCCATATGTTTAAAGTCTATTTGTAGAGGTTTTTCTGAGACTCGCCTATTCATGTGTTTTTCCTATTTTTTTCTACTAAAGTCTTCTTTTTTTTTTTTTTTTTTTTTTTGCGGTACGCGGGCCTCTCACTGTTGTGGCCTCTCCCGTTGCGGAGCACAGGCTCCGGACGCACAGGCTCAGCGGCCATGGCTCACGGGCCCAGCTGCTCCATGGCATGTGGGATCCTCCCGGACCGGGGCACGAACCCATGTCCCCTGCATTGGCAGGCGGACTCTCAACCACTGCACCACCAGGGAAGCCCTAAAGTCTTTTTTTTTTCATTCAATTTTTAAGAGTGCTGTGTATGGTAGAAAAATTAACTCCTTCTTTATAGTATAAGGGGCAAATATTTTCCCTCACTTTATCATTTGTCTTTTGATTTTGTTTATAGCCATGTGAATTTTTTTTAAAATCACTGATATTCAATGTTTTATTGTTTCCAGATTTCAGATCATATATAAAATCTTTCTTCAAGTTTTAAATAATGCATCTAATTCTATTATTTACATATTTTTCAACATTTATATCTCTAATTGGAGATCTAACTCAGATTGGAGTTTATCCTGATGTATGTATGAGGTTCAGAGCCAACTTATCTTTTCATGAGTAGCTAGCCAGTTGTCAACATCATTTATCTTAAAAGTATATCTTCCCCCTGGGGAAAAGAGACACCACCTTTATCATATATGAAATTCCGTATATTCTTGGATCTATTCCTGGAATTTTATTCTGTTGCATTGGTCTGTCTGTCTCATCGGGAGCCAGTACCACAGTGTCAGTTACAGATGCCTTGTAGTAAGTTTAAATACCTGGTAGGGCTAGCCTTTCTCATTATGACTTTTGCCAAAGTTTCCCTAACTACCCTTGCATGTTTACTTTTCCACATGAATCAACCAGTCTTCTAGCTCCAAAAAAAAATACCTTACTGGAATTTTAATGGAATTGTATCAAATGTATGTATTAACTTAAAAGAACTGACAGCGTTACAATACTGAGTCACCATATCTAAAAACGAGGAAGGTCTTTTCATTTGTTCAAGGCACTTTTACATCTTCCAGGAATGTTTTAAAGTCTTCCTCGTAGAGATTTAAGATTATTTCTTCAGAAATGTACCCCTATGTGCGTGCTTATTTTTTATGTAGCTGCTGTAAATGGGGTCCTCTCCCACCACAGCTTCTAACTGGTTATTATCTGGGAATATAAAGGGCGTTGACTTTTTACCTTACTATGGCCTGCTGCCTTACTGAACTGTTTCATTTGAGTTTGTGTTAATTTTATCATAGGTTTTCCTGGATTCTTCCACAGTTTGCTTCTTTTGTTTCTAAGACGTATGCATTCGATACATTTTTACCTTAGGATATTCTCATTTCCCAAAACTCACACATAAATTGAGACTTTATATTTTTATATTATTGTATATATAATGTTATTTCAACTTTAGACCATTAGACTCTGCATAAAATCCTACTACACCGTACATTCTCTTACTCTTCGAGTAACTAAGACCTAGATGAACATTTCCTAGATTCCTAGGGCCTCCACCTAAGCTGACCTCAACACCCATAGACCACTGTGCCATCCCTAAGCCCAACACCACTCAGTCTATGACAGGGAAGCACTTTTACATGAGGGTTCCACTGGGAATCTCAACACCAATCTCATCATGCTACTCATCCTGTCATCTTCAGCCACAACGCTGAGGAAAGTCCCTCTAACCATCCACCCTTTCCTCAGTTATGTCTATTCTACTACGAGCTCATTTCCACAGGGCTGAGAAAGATTTTCACAAAACTCATGTTAAAATGGCCAAAAAAAGTATAAAACTCTCAAAACAGGAGGCAAAGAAATAAAACTGTCCAATTATGAGCTCAGATGGACTATGTACCAATACAGATGCTAGATGTCAACCAACTGTAGGATCCCAGCTCACCATTTCCCAAAATTACAGTACCTTTTCTTTCTTCATACGATCCATAATCTTGCCGAGGTCTTCAACATCAATGACAGATTTTAGACTCTGATGGTCTTCAGTACCAGACTCTTCCTCACTGGTGCTCCCAAAGGGCTCTTCCTGCTGGAACATCAATGCTTCAGAAATACACTGTGCAAAGTAGCAAAGTGTCTAATATTCCTTCCCAGATTGTAAGTTCACTGGATGGACTTGAGATATTTTA
Source organism: Hyperoodon ampullatus (assembly GCF_949752795.1). Taxonomy (NCBI): domain Eukaryota; kingdom Metazoa; phylum Chordata; class Mammalia; order Artiodactyla; family Ziphiidae; genus Hyperoodon; species Hyperoodon ampullatus. The sequence continues at coordinate 45,612,850 of NC_136927.1, read as the reverse complement.
GGCTAGAGGCCAGCCAGCCTCAGGCCAAATCTAAAGGAGCCCATCATTTATACATTATCTATGACTACTTTCTTAATAATATGGCAGAGCTGATAGCTGCAACAGAAACAATATGGCCTACAAAGCTGCAGTGGAACCATGGAGTCTTAACCACTGGACTGCCAGGGAAGTCCCTACATTTTAAAAGCATAATTTTAAACGTATTATGGAGTTGGCAAAAACGTAAGGAATCCAAAGAGGACAAATATGAACTAAAAAGGGGAATCCTAGGAAGTAAGTGACAAATGGAGCTGAGAGTGTCTGCTGAATCTGTGGAACCTATTTTGACAGAGGAACAGGACAAGGGAAGAGCAGGTAAAGTTGAAGGGGTGACACTAGGAGGAAATTCTTACACAGGAGACAAGAGTCAAAGCTGGGGACTCCACAAGGCTGCATCCTTGGTGTAAAGATAAACAAGAAAAAATGTTCTGTACAAGCAGAGAAAGCAAGAAAAACACGCACAGAATTTGGGGGAAAGAACGGAGAAAAGAATAGATGGTTAGAGGGATTTTATTTGGAGGTTTTAAGGTTTCTAGGAAGGGTGAAGAAAGATTATATAATGCAAATTCAGAACCAAATTAAACTTGGGTTCCACTCCTAACTAGAAGACAATGGATCATGCATTCCATTTTCTGAAAGAAAATGACTCCCATCTAGAATTCTATACACAGCCAAAGCATCAATCAACTGTGAAGATGGGATAAAGACTCACAGATACAAAATGTCTGAAAATCCACCTTTAAAACACCCTTTCTCAAAGAGCTACTGGAGAATGTGCTCCAAAAAACAAGAGTCAGTAGAGAGATAAGAAGATATGAGACACAAGAATTAGGGAACCCAAGAAGCTGGCGAGAGGAAGGCTGTGGATGGAAGACACAGGACTTCAGCTGCAGCAAGGCTTAGAGGGCAGCCACGCCACAGTGGAGCAGAAGGAGAGGGCATACGAGAAGCCACCAAGATCAATAACAACTACAGAATACTGAAAAGCAACTTTCAGTTCTGTTAGTTCTAGAATTAGTGATGGTTATAGAGAAATCAAAACACATGTAGCAACAGGGGACTTCCCTGGTGGCACAGTGGTTAAGAAGCCGCCTGCCAATGCAGGGGACACGGGTTCAAGCCCTGGTCTGGGAAGATCCCACATGCCGCGGAGCAATTAAGCCCATGCACCACAACTACTGAGCCTGCACTCTAAAGCCCGTGAGCCACAACTACTGAGCCTGCGTGCCACAACTACTGAAGCCCGTGCACCTAGAGCCCATGCTCCATAACAAGAGAAGCCACCGCAATGAGAAGCCCGCGCACCACAACGAAGAGTAGCCCCCACTCGCCACAACTAGAGAAAGCCGGTGCGTGGCAACGAAGACCAAACACAGCCAAAAATACAATATAAATAAATAAATTTATTTTTAAAAGTGCAGCAATAATCTTAAGGAGAATAAATGTATAAGAATAAAAATATAGGGCTTCCCTGGTGGCGCAGTCGTTGGGAGTCCGCCTGCCGATGCAGGGGACACGGGTTCGTGCCCCGGTCCGGGAAGATCCCACATGCCGCGGAGCGGCTGGGCCCGTGAGCCATGGCCGCTGAGCCTGCGCGTCCGGAGCCTGTGCTCCACAACGGAAGAGGCCACAGCAGTGAGAGGCCCGCGTACCACAAAAAAAAAAAAAAAAAAAGAATAAAAATATAATAATCTAGTATATAGGGCAGATACACAAATATGTACAGTTACAATAATGACAATGAATAATGGTTCAAGCAGCAAGTGTGATACAACCATACAAGAGGAAGGGAAGTGATGCTCTGTGTGTGTGTGTGTGTGTGTGTGTGTGTGTGTGTGATTTTGAAATTTTTTTAAAAATCAATAGCAGGAAGGGACTATTTTTTTTTTTTTTTTTTTGCGGTACGCGGGCCTCTCACCGTTGTGGCCTCTCCCGTTGCGGAGCACAGGCTCCGGACGCGCAGGCTCAGCGGCCATGGCTCACGGGCCCAGCCGCTCCGCACCATGTGGGATCTTCCCAGACCGGGGCACGAACCCGTGTCCCCTGCATCGGCAGGCGGACGCTCAACCACTGCGCCACCAGGGAAGCCCTGGGACTATTATTTAAGAATATAAATGAGGGCTTCCCTGGTGGTGCAGTGGTTGAGGGTCCGCCCCCCGATGCAGGGGACGCGGGTTCGTGTCCTGGTCTGGGAGGATCCCGCGTGCCGCGGAGCGGCTGGGCCCGTGAGCCATGGCCGCTGGGCCTGCGCGTCCGGAGCCTGTGCTCCGCAGCGGGAGAGGCCACAGCGGTGAGAGGCCCGCGTACCGCAAAAAAAAAAAAAAAAAAAAAAAAAAAAGAATATAAATGAAAAAGGTAAAAGAATTAAAAGTGGCTGCCTTGGGAAAATAAGAATTAGATAGAAACAGACAAGGAAGTACAGTGTATAATTATAACCCTCTAAGTACTATTTGAAGTTTTATATGTACAAGTGTTACTTTTGATTTTAAAAGTATTTTTTAACTTAAATTTTTTAAATGTTAAAAACTATGAGTGGTATAAGCAAAAACGCCAGAGTAGGTAACTCCAAGGGCTTGTTCCCCCACAGACACACCTAAAAATTAAGCAAAAACCAACAGATGTCATTTTGTCAGAACTCTGAGAATTAGTCAAAGGCTTACAAAAACCAAGTAAACACGGAACCAAGAAAAAGGAAAATAAAAGTCAGGTATATAGGTTAAATACAAAAGTCAGTATTACTGTAATTTTTGTTTATAATTCCTTTTTCCCTATATGATTTAAAAGACAAACGCATAAAATAACTAACTATAAATCCATGTTAATGGGCACACAACATGTAAACTCATAATTTGTGACAACAATAACATAGAGGGGACGTGACAGAGCTGAATAGGAGCACAGTTTTTGTATATAAAGGTGATATTAATTCAAATAGAGTGGTGTAAGTCAAAGAGGTTAACTGCAATCCCCAGGGTGACTACCAAAAAATAACTTAAAAATGTACAGAAATGAAAATGAGAAAGGAATCAAATTGGTACACTACAAAAAAAAACAATAAAACACAAAAGGCAGCAGTAATGGAAAAATTAAGGAACAAAAAGATGTAAAATATATAGAAAGTATAATTAAATGACAGAAGCGTTTGCTTATCAGTAATTATTATAAGTGAAAATGGGTTAAACTCTCCAATTAAAAGGCAGAGACAAGTAGAATGGATCAAAACAAAGAAGAAGGAAGGGAACCAACTCCACTTTGTCTAAAAGAGACTCACATTAGCTACAAAGATAAAAACAGGTTGAAAGTCAAAGGATAGAAAAAGATATTCCAGGGAATTCACTGGTGGTCCAGTGGTTAGGACTCTGTGCTTCCACTGTAGGGGGCCTGGGTTTGATCCCTGGTTGGAGAACTAAGATCCTGCAAGCCACGTGGCACAGCCAAAAAAAAAAAAACATAAAAAAAAGAAAGATATGCCATGCAAATAATAACCAAAAGAGAGCAAGGGTAGCTATACGAACATCAGACAATAGACTTTAAGCCAAGAATTGTTACAAGAGACAAAGGATATTATATATTGATAAAAGTATTAACCCACCAAGAAGACTTAATTGATTATAAACATACATGGACCTAACAGAGCCCAAAACATATGAAGTAAAAATTGACAAATTGAAGGGAGAAAAGATAATTCTACAACAGTTGGAAACTTCAATACCCCACTTTCAATAATGGAGAGAACAACTGGATAGAAGATCAATAAGGAAATAGAGGACTGGGACAACACTATAATCCATTAGACCTAACGGATATATACAGAACATTCCACCCAAAAACAAAAGACTACACATTTTTCTCAAGTGCACATGGAATATTCTCCAGGACAGACCATACAGTAGGCCACAAAACAAGATTAAAATCAACCAAAGTATCTTCTCTGATGACTGTGGAATTCAATAGATTCTAATGGAATAAAATACGTAAGAAAAAATTTAACCAAGGTAAAACACTTGGACACTGAAAACTCAAAATATTGCTTAAAGGAACTAAAGACCACATAAATGGAAAGACAGCCCGTGTTTATGGACTGAAAGACTTTATACTGTTAGGATGACAATACTATCCAAAGTGATCTACAAACTCAATACAGCCCCTATCAAAAGCCCAACAATGTGTTTTGCAGAAATGGAAAGACCACTTCTCAAATTCATATGAAATTGCAAGGAACCCAAAATAACCAAAACAACATTGAAAAAGAACAAAGTAGGAGGACTCCTGATGTCAAAACTTAACTACAAATCTACAGTGTGGCACTGACCTAAGGAGAGACATATAGATCAGTGGAACAGAATCCAGAAATAAACCCACACATCTGTGGACAATGGACTTTTGACAAGGGTGCTATCCACTCAGTTGAGAAAGAATCGTCTTTTCAACAAATGGTGCTGGGACAAATGGATCTACACATGCCAAAGAATAAAACTGGACCCTGACCTCACACCATACACAAACATTAACTCAAAATGAAGCAAAGACCTAAATATAAGAACTAAAACTAATATTTTTAGAAGAAAACATAGAAATAACTCTTCATCACCTCGGATTTGGCAATGGATTCATATATATGACCCCTACAGCATGAGCAACAAAAGAAAATATGGACAAATTGATCTTCATGGAAATTAATAACTTTAGCGCATCAAAAGACATGATCAAGAAAGTGAAAAGGGGGCTTCCCTGGTGGCGCAGTGGTTGAGAGTCCGCCTGCCGATGCAGGGGACACGGGTTCGTGCCCCGGTCTGGGAAGATCCCACATGCCGCGGAGCGGCTTGGCCCATGAGCCATGGCTGTTGAGCCTGCGTGTCCGGAGCCTGTGCTCCGCAATGGGAGAGGCCACAACAGTGAGAGGCCCACATACCACAAAAAAAAAAAAAAAAAAAAAAAAAAAGAAAGTGAAAATGGGAGGAAATATTTGCAAGTTATATATCTGGTAAGAGATAAACAACAAGGACCTACTGCATGGCACAGAGAACTATATTCAATATCTTGTAATAACTATACACATATGCATGTATATATATAAATATATGTGTGTGCATATACAACTGAATCACTTTCCTGTACACCTGAAACTAACACAGCACTGTAAATAAACTCTACTTCAATAAAAATTTTAAAAATTAAAAAAATAAACAAACAAAAACAAAAAAACCCTCAAGGAGACATCACTTCACACTCACTAGAATGGCTATAATTAAGAAAAAAAAAAAAGTGTTGACAAGGATGTGGAGAAATTGGAAGCCTTGTACATTGCTGGTAGGAATGCAAAAAGGTGCAGCCTTGGGGTTTCCCTGGTGGCTCAGTGGTTGAGAGTCCTCCTGCCGATGTAGGGGACACGGGTTCGTGCCCCGGTCTGGGAGGACCCCACATGCTGTGGAGCGGCTGGGCCTGTGAGCCATGGTCACTGGACCTGCGCGTCCGGAGCCTGTGATCCGTAACGGGAGAGGCCACAACAGTGAGAGGCCCACGTACCACAAAAAAAAAAAAAAAAAAAGGTGCAGCCACTGGGGAAAACAGCTTGGTGGTTCCTCAAAAAGTTAAACATAGAATTACCACAAGATCCAGCAATCCACTCCTAGGTATATACCCAAAAGAACTGAAAAGTTACTCAAACAAACACCTGCACATGAATATCATAGCAGCACTATTCACAATAGCCAAAAGATAGAAAAAAACAGAATTCTCATCAACAGATAAATGGATCAACAATTCCATTCAATGGAATATTATTCAGCCGTAAAAAGGAATGAAGTATTGACACATGCTACAACATGGATGAAACTCTTTTATGCTAAGTGAAAGAAGTCAGACAAAAAAGGTCACATATTAATGATTCCACTTGTATAAAATATCCAGAATAAGTAAATCCATAGAGACAGAAAGCAAAGTGGAGGTTGTCAGGGCTGAGGGAACAGGAGTGAAGAGTGACTGCTTAATGGGTAAGGGGTTTTTTTTGAGGTGATGAAAAGGTATTGGAACTTGATACAGGCAGTGGTTATACAAAATTGGGAATGTACTAAATATCACTAGATTGTATGTTTTTTTTTTTTTTTTTTTTTTTTTTTTTTGCGGTATGTGGGCCTCTCACTGTTGTGGCCTCTCCCGTTGCGGAGCACAGGCTCCAGACGCGCAGGCTCAGCGGCCATGGCTCACGGGCCCAGCCGCTCCGCGTCATGTGGGATCTTCCCAGACGGGGGCACGAACCCGTGTCCCCTGCATCGGCAGGCAGACTCTCCACCACTGCGCCACAAGGGAAGCCCTGTATGTATTTTTAAATGGTTAATTTTATGCTTTGCAAATCTTACCTCAAATTTTTTGTAAGTTTTTTAAAATGTTAGGAGCCAACTGGAGGGAAGATAAACAAATGAAAGCAAAAAGACTGGCTAGAAAAAGAGCAGAAAAATGAAACAGCAGCTGAAAGGCACAGAACAAAGCAAAGGCTTGTTTCTTATTTGCTTTCTGTGTTTGTTTAAACACAGGTGATTCCAGAGCACGTTTATGTATTTCTGGGGACCACCTAGTAGAAAGAGAGACATTAACAGGGCAGGGGAGAGACACACAATATATGAAAGAACAAAGTCCTTGATCCCAGAGCATGCACAGAGTGGGCTTGACAGGAACTAGATACTTGGTCTCTGTGGCAGAAAAGATGGCAGGATTTGTAGACAGCGCTGGGAGGCTCTAAGAGAATTCTCTGTCAACTTCCTATGAGAGCTGGAGGAAGGGGTGGGGGAAAGAGAGCACTGAACAGTGGTCTCAGAGAGTGAGAGGATGCTGGAGACTGGGGGCAGTTCTGGCTGCACACCTGAGCCCGTGGTCACCAATCTGTGGTCAAAGAGAAGGCAGACAGGTTCCAACCTGGCTTGGGGCTTAGCCAACTAGGTTGGAAGAGGGAGTGGATGGCAAGGGAATTGAAGATGTTTTTAAGAGAACGAGTATAAAATTTTAACTGGGTAAAGACAGAAGTGAAGTAAGCAGTTAGCACTACCCTGTGAAAAAAACGTGGGGTCCAAAGAACTTGAAAGTAAGAGGACCAGAGAGAGCTCAGAGTTCAGGTCATAGGGACATGAAATGTCAGAGGTGAGCATGGAAGTGGGAGGCCAAGGTCACTGGAGAAAATGGTTCCTGGGGGTGTGAAGGCCAGGAAAGGGACAGGATAAATCATCTACGTGGATGGCTCAGCCACAAAGAGGAATGACAGGAACAAGGGTGGCGAGAAAGACAGGGAGTCAGAATGTCAAGTTGTTCCCAAATGATGCAAGCGACCAGGTGGCCCAAAGACAACAGCAGTGATACAGCCTGATGTAACACGAGCTTCAAAGGAACTGGGGTATCTGAAGAAAGGGAAATTTTTAGAATGTGAGGGATGAAAGAGAGGAATCTGGGATGACTTGCAGCCTTCAAGTTTGAGTGATTAACGGAGTCGTTAAATAAAAGAGGTCGGGAGGAATATGTGGTTTGGGGGTAAAAAGACATGAGCTCAGCCCAGGACATATTCAACTTCTCCAGACCCGTTTCCTAACCTGCAAACTGGGGTAGAAACCTACTGGATTCCAGCAATGCAACAATTAAAGAACATATTTAGGAAAGCATCCAGCACAACATGGCTTATCCTAAGACCCCACTCTCTCTAGAACATCCCCACATGAGTTTCAGCTCTTCCTTCTAACCAGAGGCCAAGGAAAGAGCTTCCCAGGACAGAGGAAAGGTTCAGCACCTCCAAATGCAGGAGGAAAACAGGGAAACGTGGACACGTGGGCTCCGTACCTCAGCGTCTCTCTGATGGAGTCCCTCTTGAGCATGAGACCCTGGCTCCATTGCCTCTGAGCCGTGCTGATTAGACTCGCACTTGCCTTTCTTGCAGTTGCCACCACAGGGTTTTCTCTCTCCTTTACAGAGCGCCTGTAGCCGGGAGATGAACCTAGCCTTCCACGCTGTGAAGTCGGCCTCAATGCTGCCGTGTCTGCTTTTAACCACGTTGCAGTCACCCTCCCCTCGGGACATGACGCGATGGGCGCCGAGCATCCAGAGCCACTTGTCCACGTTCTTCCCCACCTGCAGGAGAAAGAGACAGGTGAGCTACAGCAGTCCTCCAGATCAGAGGCTGGCAGCCTGCTCTGCGACAGCCTGGGGTTCCGCTGGGGCCCTGTCCCCGGCCGCTGCTAGGAAGAAGGAACTGCCCAGTCAAAAGGGCTTCAGGCCCTCCAGCCATTGATACGTTCAGGTAAGATTCTGCAGAAGATTTTTTTTTTTTTTTAAATATAGGGACTGACAAATTCTTTTGTTAAACTAAGGGTTAGTACCTGATGAAGAATTTGAAAACTAGTCTTCTAAATCATAGTCAGAATGAAATCACTCAGTAGCAAAATCAATTTCTTCTAAAATAAAGCCTTTGGGGACAAAGACCATTAAACAACAAAGTACAAATGGAGCCCATTTGGCAAGACTCAAGATTTCATAAGCCAGAAATGCATTTTATTACAGTGTGAAGCACTTAAGCTGAGGCAAAGGAGTTATCAAGAAGTACAATTAAGAGTTCAAAAACTTGGGCTTCCCTGGTGGCGCAGTGGTTGAGAGTCCGCCTGCCGATGCAGGGGACACAGGTTTGTGCCCCGGTCCGGGAGGATCCCACATGCTGCGGAGCGGCTGGGCCCGTGAGCCATGGCTGCTGAGCCTGCGTGTCCAGTGCCTGTGCTCCGCAATGGGAGAGGCCGCAACAGTGAGAGGCCCGCGTACCGCAAAAAAAACAAAAAAAAAACAAAAAAAAAAGAGTTCAAAAACTTAACAGGCCTCCTAAGTGGCAAGGCAGTAAACAAAACATTTACATATCTGAATTTTACCTTGTGTCTACTTCCTTTGAAAATATGGGGGGCGGGGGCAGGCATGGAGAATACACATCTTGATAGAACAGCTGGATGAAAACAACTTTTACAGAAAGATCTCCACGTTCATCTTTCCTCACATTCTACCAAAGATAGGTGAGCCGAGCTGGGCTCACATCTGGGGAGAGGTACACGTAAAAAAATTCCGATCACTTTTCAGAACCACTAAGAAACTGAGAGGCTCCACATTTTTCTTTTTTAAAGGATAAAGAATGCAAAGGAAAAGGAGCCAAGTTAATTTCACTCAGAAAAAAGGATCCAGGAGAACAAAAGAAAACAATTAATATTTTATTACATAAAGGGCAGTGAATGTTTTTCTTCTGTTTCATTACTTTAGAAAGTAATGATTAGGGACTTCCGTGGTGGTGCAGTGGTTAAGGTTCCGTGCTCCCAATGCAGGGGGTCCAGGTTCGATCCCTGGTCCAGGAATGAGATCCCACATGCATGCCACAACTAAGGAGTCCGCCTGCCACAACTAAGGAGCCCACCTGCCACAACTAAGACCTGGCACAAACAACTAATAAATAAATTAAATTAAATTAAAAAAAAGAAAAGTAATGATTAAAAGACAACAAGTTAACTGTGTGAAGAATTAGTTTGGGCAGTAAAGGTCATTCCACAACAGAACAGGTAGTTGAGAAAGTCCAAAGAATCAGGGACCTTCCATCTACAAGGTCCTGCCTGGGGGCAGGAGGCTAGACTCTGGCCATGAATACAAGCCGCTGAGACGCTAGACAATAGGAAGCATTTTCATTCATTTTATTCAATAAAAATTTACTGAGAGCCTCCTATATGGTAGCAATTCCCAGCGATAAAAAGAAAAACACAAAAAGTTTATTAGTAAGTACCAAAGAGTGCGGATTTTCTCACATACACCCACATATATGTACCTGTGTAGGTGATTTTTTTTTTCACTTAAGAAAATGTATCCCTACAATTCAACACGTACCTACCTTGTACCTACCTTGTTGAAGTGGCTCACATACGCAGAATTTCCCAGGCCAAACACCGCGAATCTCACACCCTTCAGATATGTTTTGCCAAATCGAAAGTCATTGGCTGCTTCCTCTAGCCACCTGCAGAACCACTCAGCGCTCTCAGTCGGCCGACCGTCAGTGTAGGTAGCAACCAGGAAGGCACAGACATTTTTACTGGTAACCTAACCAACAAAGTCATTATTTCAGAAGAGTAGCCAAGATATAAAGTTATCTCAATGAAGAAAATCCTTTTTGAAACACTGACATTCATATCACACTAACCTCTAAAGATAAAGAGTGCTTTTAGAAATGTTACTTATTTTCAAGAGAAAGAAAGCAGGGCCAGGACCCTGACCAGGGGAGAAAGCCCAGCACCCTGCTCGTGCCACCACACTTCCTGGTGCCCTTCACCATGTACTCCGTCCCATTTCCCAGACTATAAATTCCTATCAGCTCCTGCTTGTCATATTGGAAACAAAAGCCAAATCAGTCAGGAAGAAATACAGAAAGATCTCTAAAAAATGCCCTGGGCTTCCCTGGTGGTGCAGTGGTTGAGAGTCCGCCTGCCGATGCAGGGGACACGGGTTCGTGCCCCGGTCTGGGAAGATCCCACATGCCACAGAGTGGCTGGGCCCGTGAGCCATGGCCGCTGAGCCTGCATGTCCGGAGCCTGTGCTCCACAACGGGAGAGGCCACAACAGTGAGAGGCCCGCATACCACAAAAAACAACCAAAAACAAAAAACAAAAATGTCCTGAAAAATCAAAGCAATAAAACGTTAAATGTAAAGTGACAACACTTGGCACCATCATCTCCATGGGAAACAAAACACATCTTCAGTCCTGTGAGCCACAGTATTTCATCTGCTCGAGTGCATCTTCACAGTTCCAAGTCAGGAGGTAAGTTATAAGTAATCCCTTACGAATAATTAAGTATCCAAGCTTGCTAATAATTTTTAACAAATAATTTAGAGTGGATTCAAGCTCACTCATTTGTACTCCAACGTTTTCTTGGGGGAGAAAGAAATGCACATTTACAGCTAGAGGTCTATCCACTAAGAAGGGACTGGCAAATTACAACCCGTAGGCCCAGTCCCACTCACTGCCTGTTTTTGTAAATAAAATTTTATTGGAACACAGCCACACTCACTCATTTACATACCGTCTCTGGCTGTTTTGTGCCTCAAAGGCAGAACTCAGTAGCTGCATGGCCCACAAAGCTGAAGATATTTACCATCTGGCCCTTTATAGAAAAGGCTGTCAATGCCTGTTCCAACTGCTTCACCAACTTTAGCTGCTTCAGAATCACCTGGGGCACTTGTTAAAACACAGCCCCACATCCAGACTTTGATTCCGCAGGGCTGGGCTAGGACCTGAGAATCTGCATTTCTAACGAGTTCCCAGGAAATGTTGATACTGTCGGTTCAAGGACCACGCTTGGAGAACCGCTGCTGTCAGGCCAACTTCCCTACCTGGGCATGGCTAGAGGAGGGGGCGGGGCTTTCCTCAGGTGAAGAAATGAAGCTCTCACAGATATGACGTTACACCTGGAGGTCACACAGCCAGTTAAAGAGATTTCTCTAACTCCCAAACCCATACCACTTCTGACACCCAAGTGGCTCCTGACCTTTCAGCAGGCTTACACGTGGTTCACATGCCCGGCACACAGCCATCAGTGACAACCCTCTTTGATTACGAGAGTCAAAGCAGCAGGGAACTTCCAACCACCCAAGCTTTCAGTCTAACACCCCAGAGGGGCTGGCCCCGCATCACGCCCGAGTCAGCACGCCACCACACATTCAGCACCTCTGACTGACACTGAATGCTCAACAGACTAGAATCCTTTAGCGTGAAAATTAAATTTATTCTAAAGAGTCTGTTTATCCCAGAACACAGGAGGTCAATTAAATTTGAAAGTTGTGATTGAAGGAAAAATAAGACAATTACCAACCTCTTCTACTAGATGGTCATCTGGGTCATATTCCTTCAGATTAATAACTGCCACAGGCAGGTCAAGGGAGCTAACTGCTTCGGCAAGAGCTGTCGCAAATCCCTGATAGGAGGGAAAAAAATCAAATAAAGTCTTCAATAAGCTAAATAAATGAAACATACAGTCTTCATTTATTCCTGTTGGCAAGGTAATGAGGCATTTAGCATGAAAAGATTTTCCGGTGACTGACATGTATCACCATAAACACAAATTCTATTCTCAGTTCTACCATTTTCTCAAGCATCTTTACAGAGATCAATCACTCAGCTGTGTTGTTCTCACTCTACAAGTACATATGTGGGATTATATGTACTGGTAGACATTTCGGCTGTTTTGCCCCACTAGAATAAACATATAGACATAGAAGAAATACCAAAGAGGGAACAGAGTGGGAAATACGAGAACTGTGAGCATATTTCTGGAAGTCAGAAAGCAAAAAGAAGCAGGCTGACAGACAGAAGAAAGCCTCGGGGAGACAGAAAACCAGAGGGGCGCTGGGATCAGTCAGTCACTGGGGCAAAAATGGGAGGGAGCAGTGGGCCAGAGAAGACCCTGTGGAATACAGAGAATCCGTATTATATGGGACCAGTGCACACAGAGCCTCAGCGACACTCACGTTTTACCCCCAGGCAGACCCCTGCCAGTCTCTTCTCCAAACAAAATGAACCAAATGGTTGGGGAAAGCTACAACTTCTAGCCAGATGTTGGTACCCCAGGAAATTCTCTTCCTCTTTCTGGCTCGGTAGCCTAACACTTGGCTCGCCACCTGCCAGGACTAAAGCTAAGCCTGCCCTCGCCATTTACTGGGCATCCACCAGGCCAGTCTCAGCTCTGGGCGCTATTACCCAACAGGGAACAAGGCACACATGTTCCCTGCCCTTAAGGAGCATCAAGGAACATCCTCAAGGAGATGTTCTAATGGACAGAGAGAGAAAAAACACACAAATGAGAAAATACACGGTGTATCAGATGGTGACCAGTGCTGTGGAGGAAAAGAGGATAAGGGGTAAGAATACGTATTGGAGGCACGGGGAGAGTTGTTATTTTACACAAGGAGGGTCAGGACAGGTGTATATAATAAAAAATAAATATTTGGTCTTTGTCTCCAGGGAGCTCCTAGAGCTCCTAAAATCCTTGGAACTTGCTGTCTTTGGTATGTTAATGAGATGACCCATTGGGGTTGCGGTGGGGGACTAGGTGGCTTCAGGACGGGAGCTGGTCAGCGGAAAACCAACCCTGGGATTAAAGGCTTAGAACTTTCAACATCTTCTCTCCCTGTGGGGAGGGGAAGGGAGGGGTGGCAGGAGATGAAGTTCAATCAGATATGGTCGATGATTTAATCAGTCATGCTTACGTAATGAAATCTCCATAAAAAACCCTAAATGACAGGGGTTGGGGGACACACTCATATGCCGAGGAGGTGGCATGTCAAAATAGGACACAGGGGCTTCCCTGGTGGCACTGTGGTTGAGAATCTGCCTGCCAATGCAGGAAACACGGGTTCGAGCCCTGGTCTGGGAAGATGCCACATGCCGCGGAGCAACTAGGCCCGTGAGCCACAACTACTGAGCCTGCGCGTCTGGAGCCTGTGCTCCGCAACAAGAGGGGCCGCAATAGTGAGAGGCCCGCGCACCACGATGAAGAGTGGCCCCCGCTTGCCACAGCTAGAGAAAGCCCTCGCACAGAAACGAAGACCCAACACAGCCAAAAATTAAAAAAAAAATAAAAATAATTAAAAAAATTTAAAAAAAATAGGACACAGAAGCTCTGTGCCGCCCCTCCCCCCAAGACCTGCCCCATCATCTCTCCCATTTGTCTCTTTCTGAGTTATATCCATTGTTATAAACCAGTAGACTAAGCAAAGCAATTCCCTGCATTCTGTGAGTCATTCTAGGGAATTAGCAAACCTAAGAAAGAGACTGTGGGAACACCTGAATTTACAGCTGGCCAGTCAGGAGTACACACGGCTCCTGGGACTTGTGACTGGTGTCTGAGGTGGGGACAATCTGACAATAACCCGGGTAGACAGTACCAGAATCGGAAAATAGGTGTGGGAAAACAACTATTTGGTGTCAGAAAACACTGCCACAGGCCTCAAAAATAAAGACCTGAGCAAAACCTGAAGGAAATGAGAGAGCAAGCCAGAGGCTATCCCCAGCAGAGGGACGTGTAAGTGAAAAGGCCAAATGCGCGAACACGCTCGGCAAGGAGATTAATAAGACTGGAGGGGGGAGACCAAGGACATGAGGTAAAGGAGATGGTGGAGACCCAAAAGTGAAGGCCTCTTGGCCACCATGGGGGCTTTGGCATTTGCTTTAAGTGAATGAGGGAGTCACTGCACGGTCTTAAGCCAAGATGATTAACACCATTTCGCCTAAGTTCTCACAGTCCCTGTGGGTGCTGGGACGGGCTGAATGAAGGAGGCTGAGGATGAGATGACCGCAGTAACCCAGACAAAATATGAGGGAGGCTGGCTTAGGCCAGGGCAGCAGCAGTGAAGGCGGTAAGAAGTGACTGGAATCTGGATCTATTCTGAAAGTAGAACACACAGTATGTGCTGACAGACTGGATGTGGGTAGTAAGAAAAAGAGAGGAGTCAAAGGTTTTTTTGAACTGGGCAACTGGAAGGATGAAGTTGCCATTTATCGGAATGGGAAAAATTAGAGGTAGAACAGGTTTGAGCAGAAAATTGGGAGTTTAGTTGTGAGCGCACTAATTCTGAGTCGCCTACTACACATCCATCCACATGAAGATCTAAGATAGGCAGCTCGGGATGAGCGTCTGGGGTTGAGAGGAAAAGTTCTGATTAGAAACATAAATTTAGAGGCCACCATCTACTACAGGGATCAGCACACTGCAGGCCAAATCCGGCCCTCTGTCTTTATAAGTAAAGGTCACTGGAATACAGTCATGCTCATTTATTTACACATTGTCCATGGCTGCTTTCACACGACATCAGCAGAGCTGAACAGCTGCAACAAAGACCATACGCCTTGCAAAACCTGAAAACCTAAAAAACATATGTAAAATAAAATATCTAGCCCTTTACAGAAAAACTCTGTCAAATTCTAATAAACAGAACTGAAAGCTCTAGATAACAAGATCCCTTAGAGAGTGAAATGAGTGCAGATAAAGACATAGGCTCAAGAACTGTGCCCTGGGATGCTCCTATCTTTGGAGGGCAAGAAGATGAGGAGAAATCCGCAAATGATAGTGAGGCAGACTAGCCTCAGCAGAGGAGGAGGAGAACCTAGAGAAGAGTGTCCCAAAAGTTCAATGGAGAAAGTATGTCAACAAGGAAGGAGCTGTTGTGCAGCTAAGAGGTCAAGTAAGATGAAGACTGAGAATTAATTAGCGACATGAAAGTCACTGGGAGCAGGCTGGGGCACACAAGCCTAACTGGAGTGGGTCAAGAAAGACAGGAGTAGAGGGGCTTCCCTGGTGGCACAGTGGTTGAGAGTCCGCCTGCCGATGCAGGGGACACGGGTTCGTGCCCCGGTCCAGGAGGATCCCACATGCCTCAGAGCAGCTGGGCCTGTGAGCCATGGCCGCTGAGCCTGAGCGTCCGGAGCCTGTGCTCTGCAACAGGAGAGGCCACAACAGTGAGAGGCCCGTGTACAGCAAAAAAAAAAAAAAAAAAAAGAAAGAGAGGAATAGAGAAATTAGAGATAGCAAGCACAGACAACACTTTCAAGGAGTAATACTATAAAAAAAAAAAAAAAAGTTGAGGTGGTAGTTAGAGGGAGATGTGAGGTAGATAGGTCACCTGGCATACCCTGACCCACCTTGCACACAGCATACAGTGAGAACTTACAGCTAGAGAAAACAAGTCTATTTACACAGTTAACAGAGAAAATCCACACCAGCTACCCCATCATTCCATCCTAAATATGAAAAGAAAACCACGGATCAGCAAGACCATGATGAGAACAAGTGACAGGAAAGAGAAATAGCAGCAGCAGAAACATGGAGGAAGCAGATAAATCAGAGAACCGAAAAAGGAACTCACTGAAATATATTCTTAGATTATGAAAAAGATGCACTAGAAATTTAACAGAATGGCATTTTTGCAATTAAAAACATTATAGCCAAACTAAAACATTCAAAAAAAAGGTTTGGAATTGAAATCCAAGAACCCAGAACAGAAAGAAAGTTACCAAAAGTATGAGAGAGGGTTTGAGACACAGGAGACCATCCAAAAGGTCCAACATCCAACTAACCAAGTAGAACAGAGAAAACAGAAGGGAAAGAAGTTTACCCAAGAAATATTAGCAGAATTAATGCACACAAATTTTCAAAACAAAACAGCCCAAGTATATAATACAATGGCTGAAAAAGACCCAACCTAGACACTATCTCACAAAAGCTCCAAACATCTAGGACAAAGGAATGATTCTAAAAGCTTCTAGGGGGCTTCCCTGGTGGCGCAGTGGTTAAGAATCCATCTGCCAATGCAGGGGACACCGGTTCGAGCCCTGGTCTGCGAAGATCCCACATGCCGCGGAACAACTAAGCCCGTGAGCCACAACTACTGAGCCTGCGCTCTAGAGCCCGCGAGTCACAGCTACTGAACCCGTGCACCACAACTACTGAAGCCCGCACGCCTAGAGCCCATGCTCTGCAACGAGAAGCCACCGCAATGAGAAGCCCGCGCACTACAACACAGAGTAGCCCCTTCTCGCCGCAACTAGAGAAAGCCCGCATGCAGTAACAAAGACCCAACGCAGCCAAAGTAAATAAAATAAAAAATAAATAAATTTATTTTAAAAAGACAAGGATGTGATGCCCTCAAAGTTGTAAGCAAAAAATTTTGCCTGAGTCTTCTATACGAAGCCAAATACAAATCAATCAAATGTGAAAGCCAAACAGAGAAATTCAGATGGCACAGCTTTAAGAAGGGGGGTCATTTAACTCATATCAACAATGATGTGGGGCAACAATATTAAGCCGCTGAGATGTGAGGAACTGACTAATACGAGGAGTTAATAACTTTTATCTAACTTGATAAATCTAGAAACATGGCAGAAGGAGGTTCAAGAAATAACCCTCAGAGGAATTAAAAACGGAAATATCAATAGTTAAAATAGATTCTCTGAAGAGTACTTTTCATTATGAACCCTCTGTACACCTGGATTTGTTACCATCTGCAAGTATTAATTTGATCTTTTAAAAAAACGTAAAAGCGGGCATAAAAGAGAGGGCTAGGAATGATATCTTCTATGAGTAACATAAAAGGGCTTTGTTTCCGCAGCTCAGATGCCTTTCTAAAGTTTCTTCCAGTTTCCTGCCTCTGCTGCTTAAGGCTGAACTTAATTATAAGTGACCTTCAATTACGACACACACAACAAAATACTGAAAACCTTTTAAAAAGTAGTATTGTACAAAACATCCACGAGAGGGCAGTAGAACCCTCTTTAATACTCTACCAAAATAACGACAGGAATTGCTTTTAATTCATTTTCATGTTAGGCTTAGAATCTTTTCCTAGAAAGCAATAAATAGCTGTGATCTTTATAATAAAGAAGCAGGCAGCATCTAGATACAATTAAAGCATCTTTCAGCTATATATCTGCAGCCGGTATCTATACAGTATTCAATGTATATCATTAACACTTTTAACACTATGAGAAATCAAAATACATTTCATTAAATAGATGTGTGAAGTTGTAAACGTCAGGGCCCATACTGGACATACTGCTGCCATTTTTCACTATCCCCTACTTCTATATCCAGTAATGGACTTGGAAATCCAAGTCTCCATTCTGCTGAGCAGAAGCAAGCTTCAGAACAAAGATCCCGCATGACAGTGACCACCAGACACCCCCAATCAGCTGAAATTGAGATGAAACCCACCTACCACCCCAGAAAGGAAAAATGTATGCTGTAAAAAGGAAAAACAAAGATGAAAAAAGATTAGAAGACTAATTCAGTTCACTGCTAAAGAACACTTTTCAGAAATTTTCTTAAAAGATCAGGAGACCCAGTGAAAAGTGTCATTATAAGTTCTTACCTTTGCTGTGCCAGTCTGAGAACCATAGAAAATCTTCACTCCAGACACAAAGACTTCCTTCTTTTGAAGAGAGATATAGCCATTTGTCATCAAATCCCGAGATGCTTTTGGAATGGTTTTCTCCTGTGAGTTTTTGTTCTTGAAATAAACACAAAATCCATCAAGTTTGAATATTTTCCCAACTTCATTAGGGACGAAAATTATCAATTGCTCAGGTACTGACCCATTTTATTATTCTCTTAATCTTTCAATTGTACTCCTCAAACATTAACCCGTTGGTATAATTAGGTCCTTTAAAAGCTGGGCCCACATTTCTTAAGACTATAATGATTCCCATTCCTTCCAGGATAAAACCACGTACTTTCACCCATAATGTGTTGTAGTGGAATAATAGTAGAAACTTATTTTCTGATTCTTAATTACTGGAAAGAAAAGAGAAGACTACTACCCCTTAAGGGTGCTAAGCAGATTTGGGTTTTTTGCAAAAGTTTAATTTTTCATTACAAAACCTTCCTGTATCTTAACAATGAGACTTCCACAGCCCATCAAAGAAAAGGTAAATAAGTTAGTCTATAAAAACTGACAAGAAAAATGTTTTGGCATTGAAAAACTATTTCTAAAGACCAAACATAAAAGTGATCGAAAGTTCCTTTTAGAATTTCTATATTTTTCTGGAAGCCTTAGAAAATCTGCACTCTGCATTCTCTATAAAATTTGATGCCAAATACTCTCCTAGAAAAAGTAACTCCACTTGGGTTTCCCTGGTGGCACAGTGGTAAAGAATCTGCCTGCTAATGCAAGGGACACGGGGTTCAAGCCCTGGCCCGGGAAGAACTCACAGGCTAAGGAGCAACTAAGCCTGTGTGCCACAACTACTGAGCCTGCATGCCGCAACTACTGAAACCTGCTTGCTTAGAGCCCATACTCTGTAACAAGAGAAGCTACCACAATGAGAAGCCCTCGCACCACAACAAAGAGTAGCCCCCACTCGCTGCAACTAAAGAAAGCCCACACGCAATGAAGACTCAACACAGCCAAAAATAAATAAATATATATATATATTTAAAAAAAAAAAAGTAACTCCACTTACCTGCTTTCTGATGACAATCTGGAAACAAATCCAAAGGCTAAAGCCAAAGGCAAAGCCCAAATATATGTAAAACCTGTTTATCCATAATGATATTAAAGATGAGAAGTCCCACACATCCAAAGAAGGATCTAAATTTAAAATGACACGTATAAGTAATTTTATTTGAAGTTACATATACAATGATGCCCATTCTTATTTTAAGAGAAAAAAGAAAAAGAAAAACCAATCTTCATATTCAACAACCCCACTAAGAAATCTATAAAAAGCAACTCTAATAAAAACAAGACACTGTGATATGTAATACAATTGTCATAATAATGCTAATTCAAAAAAAGAATATAAAATTTTATCTTCATTTGAATATTGCGTTTGGAAAAGGGAACATAAAGTCAAAACACTTTATGTGGAATTATGAATTAATTTTACTTTGTTACGCTGCTCCGTAAGAAAAATAATACTAAACGTATTCCTCTTTATTTTATTTTATTTTATTGTTAGAGACCCACAGCTACTTGCAAAGGGTTCTCAAATAATTGACCTCAAGTCCCACTTTTTTTTAAGGGAGATATGGATGGACCTGGACTCAAATGCTGAACCTTGGGGTAATTTCAAAAGGCAAGGTCTAAGATTTGAGGTTTACAGGTGCTACTCCTGGAAAGGACCAAAAGTCCTCAACACACGTGGGTAAGGGGGAGAAACAGTTTTCTCTGTCTTTTGCTTGAGGTTAGAAGCATAGTTCTAAACTCATCTCCTAGCCTCAAAAGGCAAAAGCCAGGTCACGAGCAGGGATCAGTCCTCCCTTGCCCCCAGCGGCACCAGTCCCGGGCTGACAAGAGCAACATACTCTGGAGGAAGGGGCCCGAGGGTCTCAGAAAAACGGTTTCCTCCCTTCCCACCCCACGAACCTTACCCGCCTGGGGACCTTACCCATTCTCCTCAGAGCCAGAGCCCTGCGGCCCGACAAGACACCAGGACTGCGGACCTAAGAAACTTATTGTCCGGCGTGGATACTGGGAGACCACAAGAAGTACCTCGCAGCATTAGCTCGGTGCCCACAGTCGGAGGACCTGGGCGCAGCCATGCCACTCGCAGACCTGTCCGGATTGGCTCAGAGGAGGAAGGGGGCGGGCCCAGAGAAAAGCACCGCCCAGAGCTCCCGGCGAGGAAGCGAGAATGTTGCCCGCGGCCCAGGAATCCGAGCTTGAGTTAGGGGCGAATCCCGAGAGAAGCAGGGAAAAAAGGAGGGGGTGGGGGAGGGAAAATCGGCGTTAAGAGACTAAGGGCATCGCCAACCGAATGCAATCTGTGAGCCTGTTTGAATCTCATTTGAAACACACCGACTGTAAAAAGGCATTATTTAGGGGAAATTTGATTATGGACTAGCTATGAGACTCTATTAAGGAATTATGGTTAATCTCGTTGGGTGTATTTGTTAGGAGCTTAGACTGAAGTATTTAAAGCCAAAACTTTATGATGACTTGCTTTAAAATACTCCAACAAAAAAAATGAGGGAGAATGAAACAAGAACGGCAAAATGTTGATAATTGTTGAAGTGGAGTGATGGGTACACTTTTTTCTCTACGTTTTTTGTGTTAAAACTTTTCTATAACGAAAGGGTAAAGTGGGCGTGGCCCGGAACTCCGCGGAACTGTGAGGCTCCCGGCGCTGAGTTTCCACCCGGTCACCAAACGTTAGCTCCACCAACCAATCAGAGCTCTTCCGTTCATTCTGGAAAGAAAATTACGTCAAGGAAGAGCCCCTCTCTTTCCGGGCGCGGAAAAGTGTCGTAAAAGCCACATTGCGCAGGCGTTCTAGCTCCGTCTTCCTCTCCCGGTTTTCGCAACACCTGACGCCTGCGCAGTAAGTTGCGTGGGTGTATTGTGGCGGTCCAGTTAGTAACGGCGCTTCGCAGTCTGCGGGCGTTACTGTGCTGCGCGCCGCCGGGTGGTTATATCGAGGCTCAGTTGGCCCTCAGGCCGGCAGCGTGGGTCTGCCTTGGTTCGCCGGACCCAAGGCCTGTGAGCGGCCACGATGTCGATCTTCACCCCCACCAACCAGATCCGCCTGACCAATGTGGCCGTAGTACGAATGAAGCGAGCCGGGAAGCGCTTCGAAATCGCCTGCTACAAAAACAAAGTCGTGGGCTGGCGGAGCGGCGTGTGAGTGACACTCTGCCTCTGGGCCCTGGCCGGAGCTGGTAGCCTCAAAGGCGGCCTCCCTCTGGTCGTCTAACGAATGGGCCCAGCTGGGGTCTCGCCAGGGAAGGGAATGGGAATCTTACTCCTGCTGCCCGGGCTTAGGGTCTAAACCAGACGTTCCCTTTTTTTTTTGTTTGGTCGGTTTGGTTTGGGGCTTGGTTTTACTTTGCTTCCCGGGTGTCATAAAAGCCACAGCCAAGAAACCCCCATAATTGTGGTCCTTTTGTCAGAATAATGATCAAGGCAAAGGGCCTGGTCTTCCAGGTGCTTCTATAGTTCGTGCGTTTGTCACAGATCTCAGCCCAGTAGTTTCACCGAAGTGCGTACGGTCTTCACTGCTGCCATCTAGGGCCTGGAATTCCTTGGCAGCAGCCGGACCCCACCCTTCAGTGATGGCACACATATTCCCGCGACGTTTTTCACGTCAGTAACTGCGAATGCAAATGGAGTTCTGGATTACGAAATGGCCCCCTGGAACCGAGGGTCATTTAGGAGTACTTGTTGTTTCGTACTATTCATATCGTCGCCGTCTTGTATTTAAATGTGAATGAACTTAGAAGTTTCAAGCATACTCACTTAGGACTTTCTCTCCTGTCCTCCCAAGGGAAAAAGACCTTGATGAAGTTCTACAGACCCACTCAGTGTTTGTAAATGTCTCTAAAGGTCAGGTTGCAAAGAAGGAAGATCTCATCAGTGCGTTTGGAACGGATGACCAGACTGAAATCTGTAAGCAGGTGGGTTCTAACAGTTGCAGCATAATTGACCCTAATATCCAGTAGTATTAGATATTAGATTACAGGTATGTTAAACTTTAAAGTACTATTTTTTTGGAGTGAACAGTTAGTATGCAATAATTCGATCTGTGCAACATCACTTTTAATAATTCAGGACATGGATATTTTTTGCCAAAGCCTCCAGAAATCAGATTTCCTACTAAACTGCCTTATTTTGTCCATTTATATATTTTTAGTGTAATATACCTGAAAATAGAATTCCTTTTCAAGTATTTCATCATTTACACCCTCTGCTAAGATTACTTTTACCCCATCCCCCATCTAAATAAGTAAGATTTTGGAACAAGATAATCCCTTTAGGCAAAGCTCAAGTTATTACAAAATATCAGTAGCTGAAGAGGATGAAATTTAATTTTCTCCCCAGTTATTAATTTCTATGGTTAGTTAACAAATAGTGTGGAATAAAGATATTACTTTTCTTAAACTTGTTGGGTTTTTTAAGATTTTGACTAAAGGAGAAGTTCAAGTGTCAGATAAAGAACGGCACACACAGCTGGAGCAGATGTTTAGGGACATTGCAACTATTGTGGCCGACAAATGTGTGAACCCTGAAACAAAGAGACCGTACACAGTTATCCTTATCGAGAGAGCCATGAAGGACATCCACTATTCGGTCAAACCCAACAAGAGTACAAAACAGCAGGTGAGTTGTTTTTTAATGTCAAAAAGTGTCCATGAAAATCAGTGTTCTCTGAGGAAAACATTAAAATAGTTGGTCTGTAATAACAAAATGGCACTACTTGGAAGCAAGTGGGAGGAGGTTTTGGGTAGAGGGGAGGGGAACGATGGAGGTTTTAGAGAGGAGTGATGGAATTTGTTTTAACTAAACACAAATATACTAGGACTCTCATCTTCCTATCCAAGTCAGACCTTTAAAGAGAAAACTTGGATTCTTCCAACAAGGACCTACTGTATAGCACAGGGAGCTTGGCTCAATATTCTGTAATAACCTAAATGGGAAAAGAATTTGAAAAAGAATGGATACTTGTATGGGTATAACTGAATCCCTTTGCTGTACACCTGTAACTAACACATCATTTTTTATCAACTATACTCCAATATAAAATAAAAAATGTTTTTACAAAGATAAAACTTGGATTTTTAAAGCATCATTTTAACCCCAGTTATTAGATTTTTTTAATGTTTGTATAATAACATACATTATAAGTCACCCATTTAAAGCCTACAATTCAGTCACATACTCACAAAGTTTTTGCACCCTTCCCTGCTACCTAATTTGAGAACATTTCATCACCCCAAAATGAAACCCTGTACCTGTTGGCAGTCACTTCTCATTCCCCTGTCTCATAAGGAGGGAATAAGGCAACTGCAAATTTTATTTCTGTTTTTATTGACTTGTCTATTCTGCACATTTCATAGAAATGGAGTCATACAGTATGTGGCCCTTTCAAGGTTAATCCATGTTGTAGCATCTATCAGTACTTTTTTCCTTCTTAGGACTGAATAATAGTTCATTGTATGGAAATACCACCTTTTGTTCATTCATCGGTTGGTGGACATTTGGGTTGTTCCCACTTTTTAGCTATCATGAATAATGCTGCTATGAAATTGATTACAAATTTTTGTGTGGACGTATGTTTCCATTTCTCTATACCCAGGAACAGAATTGCTAGCTCATATGGTGACTGTATTAACCTTTTGAGGAATTGCTCAGCCAGTTTCCAAAACAGCTGAGCCATTTTACATTTCCACAATCAGTGTACAAGGGTTCCAGTTTCTCCGCATCCTCAGTGATGTTTGTTATTGCCCAACTTTTTTTATTATAGCCATCCTAGGGGTATTGTTCTGGTTTTGATTTGCATTTCCCTAATGACTGATAATTTGCGCATATTTTTGTGGGCGTATTGACCCTTTGTCTGTCTTCTTTGGAGAAATCACTCTTCAGATCCTTTGACCATTTTTTAGTTGATTAGTTGTCTCTTCATTATTGAGTTGTAAGAGTTCTTTATATATTTTAAGATACTAGTACCATATCAAATGCACGACTTGCCAATATTTTGTCATATTCTGTGGGTTGTCTTTTCACTTTCTTGATAGCTTTTTTGTTTGTTTGTTTTTTGTTTTTTGTTTTTTTGCGGTATGCGGGCCCCTCACTGTTGTTGCCTCTCCCGTTGCGGAGCACAGGCTCCGGACGCGCAGGCTCAGCGGCCATGGCTCACGGGCCCAGCCACTCTGCGGCATACGGAATCTTCCCGGACTGGGGCATGAACCCGTGTCCCCTGCATCGACAGGCGGACTCTCAACCACTGTGCCACCAGGGAAGCCCCTTGATAGTTTTTTGAAGAACAAAAGGTTTTAATCTTGAAGCCCAATTTATCTGTTTTTTTCCTATGGTTGCTAATGTTCGTCATGTCATCAAAGAAACCATTGCCCAGTCCAGCTAGATTGAAACTGCTTTGTTTTGAATACCTTCTGCAGTAATGCAGCAGAAGAAGCAAAGAAATTACAAACATTTTAAATTTTGTCTTGATAGGCTTTGGAAGTGATAAAGCAGTTAAAGGAGAACATGAAGATAGAACGTGCTCACATGAGACTTCGGTTCATTCTTCCAGTGAATGAAGGGAAGAAGCTGAAAGAAAAACTAAAGCCACTCATCAAGGTTATAGAAAGCGAAGACTATGGTCAACAGTTAGATATTGTAAGATTAACATACTCTCGTTTCTTTGCTTCCACGTTACCAAAATAGTTTCTTCTCTAGTCATAAGTCTGTCGCAAACATTTAGAAGGTGTGAACAGTAAGATATTTCCGGAAACATCTTAACTAGAATTAGGTAAGACAGTCAAGGTCTCCGTAGAACCAAATTTTCATTAAGAACACTTACAATTTTTGTTTGCTTTTTTAGTTAAAGTATTCATGATAAAATGATTTGGGTCAATGCTCATTTTCGATGAGGGAATATATTTTACAGTGAGTCTTCTATTAATGAGGAAACTGGAAATAGGACTAAAAGTTTGTCAGTCTCATTTACCACAGAACATTTTAAAGAAGCAGCAAAAACATCATGTCTTTGGGTCCTCACCCCACAGCTTCAGACATCGTGTAAGTTCAGCTGTCTGCAGACCCACGTCTTAGAGCTTTATAGCTTCTTGACGAACAAATGAGCTCTAGAGGACCGTTGCACTTCCCACTGTAGATGTAAAATAACACATCTGACACTCTCTGAAGTTCTAAAATCTTTGCAAAACTTTGCACATGGTTTCTAAATAGGCATTCCACCTCTTTTTTTTTCCTTCAAATGTGGATACAAAGAGATCATTTCATTGAACTGTAAATTTTAACGCTAAATTTTAGTATGAAAAGGACCGTAGCCTTCTAATCCAGCCACTTCATTTTACAGCTGAGGAATCTGGAAAAGACCTCAACAGGGAGAATAATGCCTTGTCACAGGGGCCTGCGTGCATACTTAAGGGCAGAGGCTGGACCAGAACCCAGCCCGCCATCCTGTGCGTTGTCTTATCTGTGGTTGTAGAGAGACCTGGAAAGTACGGTGTGTTTGTCTCATAGGAAGTGAAAGCTGTGTCCATTCTACGGTACTGCTCTTCCTCATGTGGTCAACAGCTGTGTTCAATGTTTCAGGTGTGTCTCATCGACCCTGGCTGCTTCCGAGAAATCGATGAGCTCGTAAAAAAGGAGACAAAAGGCAAAGGCTCTTTGGAAGTACTCAGTTTGAAAGACGTGGAAGAAGGAGATGAGAAATTGGAGTGACAGTCATCAGTCTCTTCAGCTGTCAAACACTAAAGCGTTTTCATTTCCCACAGCCCTGTTTTCTTTCTGTGATCTGCCAAATACTTGCTCAGATGAGTTGACATTTTCCACCTTTGTGGCAAACATGTACACAAAAAAGACTTTCCTAAGTAAGTATTATAATGTGGGATTCATTTAGTTTTAATTATCAAGTGGGGTTTTAGGCAAAAGTGAAATACAGAGTCCAGAGTAGCATTTTGTTACTGCCTCATGCCTTTGAGCTTTCCAGGGTGAAAGTTGTTTGAGACAACTCTTGTGGATAAAAAATAAATTTTGTACATTATAAGAAAATAACTTTGGGAGGATATATCTGTATGACAGAAAGGGAGGATTTGCCAAAAAAGAAAACGTGTAATGTCTTATTTCTACTTAATGATATGTGTGTATAGGGATAACTGTCTCATGACCTAATACAAAGCGTGGATAATGACTTCTTGATTTTCTGAAAAGTAGATAGATGATGACTGTGCAGGACTTCAATAATATTCATCAAACATGCTGCCATAGCCTAGATTATTCTTGGTAAAAAATACAGCCATTTATTGCTAATTCTTAAAGTTTATAATATATATTACTAGAGTTGAAAATATATGTAATCAATAAAACCACTGTTTATTTTTGTTAAACTATGGCTTGTATTTCTAGACAGCTTCCTAACTTTTTCTTTTCTCTGCCTCTTGTCTGGTAGGATGGG
The DNA here is from genome assembly GCF_949752795.1 of Hyperoodon ampullatus. Classification (NCBI taxonomy): domain Eukaryota; kingdom Metazoa; phylum Chordata; class Mammalia; order Artiodactyla; family Ziphiidae; genus Hyperoodon; species Hyperoodon ampullatus. The sequence continues at coordinate 45,586,358 of NC_136927.1, read as the reverse complement.
AGAGTTCTTAGCAGGATTAAACAAGTCAGGAAGAGGAGTGCCCAGAACAGGGCCTGTTCTGTTAAATACCTGGTAGGAATATTATTTGGGATGTAATTGAACTTGAGTGTTTTAGTATTTGAACACTTAAATAGACAATGTGCAAGTTTTTTTAAATCTACTTATCCTCAAAAGAGATAGTCTAGAATACAAAGTAGGGTTTCACTCAAAATAAACATACAGATGTATCTTATGCACAGAAGTTTTTAAGTGAAAAAGAGTTCTTGACTTGAACAGTTCCTGATTGGTTGATTGAAGTCAAACATTTTTCTCATAATGTTGGAAGAAATATTCTTAAGACACACTTTCTTTCATGCTGAAATTGAACTACTGTTCTGATACAGTCTTCAAGATGACCCCCTCACTGATTCCATTTTACTTACATAGTTTGTTGTTTTACAAAAATGATCTAAACTTGAAGTCCCAGGAAATTATTTTAACCAATGAAGTTTACACTTTATTTCTAGCTTAAACAGTTAAAGCAACGTTTCAGGTTGAAAGTCATAATTACTAAAAATGTTCAAGAGCTGCATCTCGAATAGAAAAAGATAAATGTTACCATAACATTGCCTTAAGTTTGTCCCATTCTCATACTCATTTCTTCTAAAACGCTGGAACTTCAAGAAGTGTCAAATGTAATCAGTCATGTTTCTGAACCTATAAAAAATAAAAAAATTTCTACCTTATATCAATCTCATTATTCAGAAGTAGTTAAAAAGTTTGGTTCATAATTATCTTCCCAGTAGCACTGCTATAATGGATTACCTTAAGGATTATCAGTTTATTTTGCTTTTTCAACGCAAGCTTTATTGTGTACATTTGGTCAGAATGACGTTTCAGAATTAAACCTCTCTGTTAGCAGAGCTCTTCTCTTTGAAGTTTCCCTTGTACCCGTACACAACTATTTGTTCCAGCTTATGTAACCTCATACCACTTTGAAATTCCCTCGTTGGGCTTGATTTTTGCCCTACCTTGTGTTATAGAGAGCTGCTTAAACACCTGCCTGGCACGCTAGATTGTGAGCAGCTCAAGGGCAGGAGGTTAGCCAGCTGTGTGTATCCCTCCATGGTTTGGACCTGGTAGTTGTGGAATAAGTGTCTGTGGTGTTAATATGCATACTCTCGTTGGGGGTCCATGCCATCAGAAGTGAGGACAGGTAATGACTTTTTCAAATCCATGTTTAAAGCTTGATTGAGTTTTTGTCAGCTAAGCCAGAGCCTCCCACCGTTCATACCCATGCATGCTGCTGTGCCGCTGGTGGTTTGTGTCTGCACAGATCCCCTCAGTCCTGAGGGCTTTTATCTCTGCCTGCAAGCAGCCTCTCACATTTACCCCAGGGTGTCATACGCACATATTCTGTGGGGCTGTGATAGGGGAAATTGGGTAGCAGCACTCATTATTATAAACAGTAGCCACACACATGATTTTAACCTGCATGCTACCGTTAAGCCCACATCATGAGGTCCCTATGATTTTGGTAATAGTGCATTTCCTTATTTAGAATTTTTTGTGTACTTGCTCTTAAATTACTGAAATTTCAAGGTATCGATTATTTGAAAATACATTTCTGCTGCAGCATATTAGAGGTGATTGTGGATAAATAGTTTGCCACTAACAGCATTTAATGTCTGGGATGATGAAGGCCTTTGATTTTCATCTCCACATGTATATTAATGGTACCTACAAAATTAATGAGTCTAAATGTAATTTTATAGCAGCAACAATTCTTCTGAGCTAAAAGTATAATCCTGACCTAATTCTTTATCAGCTTGGATATTCCAAGAACAGTTTTACAACCCTCTGAGCAAGTGTACTTGAATGGCCCAGGGCCCCCCTTCCAAACACCCCAGAGGAAGAGTCATCAGTTTCACCAAATTCCTGCATATTTTTGGTTGGTAGAGAATGGAGATAAATGGGTTGTGGAATTGAAAAGAACAGAGTCATTTTTACTGCAAAGAGGAACAGAGCTGTCTTCTACACTCAGTGCCATTCATATCTTAGGAGATTTTTCCACCTGGTGATACACTTGAATGCCAAAAGTTTCTTGAGTGGCACTCTTCCTGTGGCAGACAAGCATAGTTGGCATACTTTTCGAGGAAAAAGGGCCACAAGCTTATTTATTACTGTCGTACAGAGGTAGGATCAAGACTAGGAATCTTGCATGTAATCAAGGTAAAATAGTTTGTGGTTTTACAGTTAAAACTTTGCAGGTTATAGAAAGATTTTGGACATGCATTGGCATGACAAAAGGGAATAATAAAGCATTTCTTAGTGAAAGTTGTATAAAGAGATAATTGTGTAAAACTTGAATGATAACCGCCTGATTTTCTCAGAGATATGGTGATTGTTTGGGAGTTCAATAATTGTGTTGAACGTGCTGCCATAATTAAGATTTCATAATAGTATAGAATATTATTTTTTAAAGGGCTCATCATCACTGCATTTGGGATTTTTCTTTTGAGTAAAAAACAGTTAAAAGGGGCTTCCCTGGTGGCACAGTGGTTAAGAATCTGCCTGCCAATGCAGGGAACACGGGTTCGAGCCCTAGTCCGGGAAGATCCCACATGCCGCAGAGCAACTAAGCCCGTGCGCCACAACTACTGAGCCTGCGCTCTAGAGCCCGTGAGCCACAACTACTGAGCCCGTGTGCCTAGAGCCCGTGCTGTGCAACAAGAGAAGCCACTGCAATGAGAAGCCTGCACACCGCGACAAAGAGTAGCCCCTGCTCACCGCAACTAGAGAAAGCCCGCGTGCAGCAAGACCCAACGCAGCCAAAAATAATAAATAAAATAAAGGAAACTTAGATTTTAAAATAATAATAAAAATGGACAAGGAAAGCAGAACGAGTGGCTCAGAGAGAAGTAAGGATGGGAGAAGGGGCAGGAGAGATTTGAAGCGGGAGAGATACTCTGCCCACCATTGCTGGCGTTGAAGATGGAGGAACGGAACCACAGCCCAAACAATGCAGGCAGTTTCCAGAAGCTGGGAAGGACCCTCAGCTGACAGCCATCAAGGAAATGGGGACCTGAAAGGAACTAAATTCTACCAACAGCCTGAAATAGTGAGGAAATGGATTCTCACCTAGAGCTCCCAGGACGGTCACAGCCGACCCCGTGATTTTAGTCCAGTTAGATCTGAACTGGGCTTCCGACATACAGAACCGTAAGGTAACAAGTTTGTGTATTTTAAACTGCTAAGTTTGTGCTAATGTGTTACAAAAGAAGTAGAAACTGTAGATTATGGATGTTTCAATATGATGAGCAAAAAATGGGTGATTCGCTCAAAGTCATCTGCATAATTGGCTATCTAACAGAGCCAAACTCCTACATCATAACATAAAGAAAATTAATTTTACATGAATTATAGAGCTAAGTGTAAAAAAAAGGCATGAGAAAATATAGACAATAAAGTGTTCAAAAATATAGGAAAATATTTTACCCTAAGAGTAAAAGAGGCTTTCTTAAGGAAAACAGAAACCTAGAAATTATAAAGGAAAATACTAAAGGATTTAACAACCCAAAAAAGTGAAATTTCCGAATGACAAAAGATACTTCAAGAAAGTTCAGAGAAAATATGATTGAAAGAAAATACATGGAACATTTAAGTCAGGTGGAATGCAAGCAAGTCAGGACAAACCAATAAAAAAGTCTTATGCTCAACCCCAAGCACTAGAAATAAATGCGAAATAAGATGGTCACCTTCTCTCAGAGAAATGCAAAATAATGAAAAGTAATTTTCTATCCATCATATTGAGGAAAAGGTAAAAATTCTGATACAAGGATGTGGGTGGAGGGACCACCACTTTCACACATTTACTGATGGAAGCATAAATTGCTACAGACTTTTAGGAAAACAACCTGGTGGTATCTTTAAAATTTTAAATATGTATACCTTACATTTAGGTATCTATCCTCCAGAAATAAATGTATCTAAATTCTAAGGATATACATACAGGGATGTTTTCTGCTTTGGAAGACCTGCAAATAACCATCTATAACACTTAAGTATTAATAAATTGCGATACTTCCTTATTGTGAAGAATTAAGTAGTTTTTACAAATGAGACATACCTACCTGTGTGTCCTATAGAGACCTATAATATTCCATAATGTCCAAGATAATAATAAGTGGAGGCGGGGGGAAGGGTTGGAGGAAGGGAAACACATTGTAGAACAATGTATTACAGTTTAATCCCATTCTTTTACCTTCTTCGGAGGTGTATGGGAGGAAGACTTTTTCTTCTGGGTTCTTTAGCTGGTTTGGATCGTTAAACTGACACAAGGCAGATCAACAGGAGAAAAACAGATTTCATTTCATATACATGGGAACTCATAGAAAAATATGAGACTCAAAGTAAGTGACCAAAGCAGGCAGCTTTATACCTTTTAGACAAGGAAACAATAAATTTGTGAAGAATTGACAAGACAAAGGTGTTTGGGCTTGGGTTAGCAAATTAGTGAAATAACAAGGTTTGTTTATACAGCCTTCGGGGCGCTGAATTCCCTGTCTCTGGTGATAAGGAGGCCTTCCACCCTCCTGGTACAGAAAGGACACCTTTCACATGAGAGATTTATTTCCTACGTTCAGGGGAACAAAAGAAGAGTGTCCTTGCACTGACTGTTTCTTAACTATAATTCAGAATAATCAATATGCCCAAGTGGCATATTTTGGGGTGCAAGTTTTCAAAGAATAAGAAAATACTAATTTTAAGCTGTTGTGTATTGAATACTAGTGGACCCAAATTTTAAGGAAATTAAATAATCAAAACATTCAATTTAAAATAGAAATAAATTGGCAAGGGATAGCTCTTCATGGAATAAAATGATTCGCCATGGAAGAATTTTTTTTTAAATAAGCTTTTCAGTTAAATTTAAAGTGACATTAAATCTTTAGTCTCATCAATGTTCATTTTCAAGGATCCCTTCTGCCCCGACCTTTGGACACGGTGGGAGACTTCCATGGTTCTGGGGACCTGAGGTCTTAAACTCTGTCCCTTGTGTGACCAGGAACTTAGCAGGTGACCCTGGCCCTACAAAGCAAGTTGCAAGAGCAAAAAGCCCAGGAAGGAGTGCAGGTGGGTTGCTCCACGATAAGGTACTGCACCTACCTCAGGTGCTAGGAGGCGTGGATGATGTAACGTTACTTAGGTCAGCTGGCAGGGAAGCCAGGGGAGAATTTCAAACAAAAACCAAGCAGAGCCAGGGAATGGTGGAAGGCTCCCAGTGAAGACAGAAGATAGGAGACTGGAACAGAGCAGCTACTTCTCACTGCAGTTCACCTCCCCCCAGGGCAAACAATGTGTGTTGGCCCTCACATTTCTTCATGTACTTCTCCAAGGCTGAGTCCAGCCCAGGGATTCAGTGCCAATGAAACACCTTCCCCATTTTTTTTGTCCTTCAGTCTCATGGCATGGATCTCAGATTTAAACTCTTTTAATCAGTCTTTGAACGTTTTGCTTTTCTCCAAATAGTCTAGCCGACTGTAAACCACAGAAGGGCAAACGAGCAGGGCAGCCGACTCATTTTTGGAGCAACCCATTTTATATAATTTTCCATTTTCCATCATGGCTCAGCTTAGGAGTATGTATATCATTGAGATACAAGTTTTTCCAAGAAAAAGTACCCTTACTACATGCAGTGTCTAATATGCTCCATTATTTTCTATTTTACTACTTTTCTTTTTTCTTTTTTTATCATTCTTCATGCCCACCATGACCTACAGTACGAAAAACATTGTTCTGTGTGTCATCATTCCAGATCACAAAGTCGTTTGGGAAGGATTATGGTTTTTCCATTGTTCTTTTGCTTCAGAAGCTAAGGATCCTTCCCTCCCGCCATCTGATTGATACAGAGGGAGACCTGGAGTCCTCGGCTGCACACCTGGACCCTCACTCCAGCTGTGCTCCAGGACTCAAATCCAGGCCCTTTTACACCAGACCTACTCAACAATCAAACCACGTGGTTAGTGTTCATGACCCTTCCTGCCTTCAGTGCCAAGACATCAGGGGACAACTCCTAACAGGTCCACTGATGACCAATGACTTTTGCAAAGCTCTACCTCTGTCTTTCAGTCTCCAAAAAGAGGCTCTTCAGGTCTGTATTTCCCAAATCCACCTTCATAGATCCCTTTTCAAATGCAAAGTCTTCACCATCATTTGGAGTTGAAAGCTGTTGAGTTTTTGTACAAGGACTGAAAAAGATAAAGAACAGCAGCAAAAAAAAAAAAGAATTCTAGTTCAGAAAACAGTGGAACTTTGCCTATGTTCATTCTTCTTTCTTTCCCTCTGAACATTTTTTGGGGAGCTTTATAAATTCGGTTGTTCTATAAACAGTAGAAGGAAGGATGTGGAGTATAGAGTCAGAATACCCTGACTTTAATCCCAGCTCTTCCAGTTAACAGCTGTGTGACCTCTGACAAATCACTTCACCTCTCTGAGCCTTTATTTCCTCATCAGTAAAATGGAGCTGATAACTTGAGGATATGGGGAGGGGGAAGGGTAAGCTGTGACAAAGGGAAAGAGAGGCATGGACATATATACACTACCAAACATAAGGTAGATAGATAGTGGGAAGCAGCCGCAGAGCACAGGGAGATCAGCTCGGTGCTTTGTGACCGCCTGGAGGGGTGGGATGGGGAGGGTGGGAGGGAGGGAGATGCATGAGGGAAGGGATGTGGGAACAGATGTGTATGTATGACTGATTCACTTTGTTATAAAGCAGAAACTAATAAAAAAAAAAAATGGAGCTGATAATGGATGCAAAGCCTAAACCCATCCCGGAGCACATGTGCAATAAATTGTTTTTAACATTATTTCAGAGAAGTTTGCTGATGTATGTTCACGGCCGCAGAACAAGCTGTTGGCTGAGCAAGAAGACATTGCTGGGGCTTCCCTGGTGGCGCAGTGGTTGAGAGTCCGCCTGCTGATGCAGAGGACACGGGTTCGTGCCCCGGTCCAGGAAGATCCCACATGCCGCGGAGCGGCTAGGCCCGTGAGCCATGGCCGCTGAGCTTGCACGTCCGGAGCCTGTGCTCTGCAATGGGAGAGACCACAACAGTGAGAGGCCCGCGTACCGCAATAAATAAATAAATAAATAAAAATAAAAAGAAGACATTGCTTTCCTCAGGGGCAGGACATAGCACCAGGGCCCAGGGTCTAACATGGGCTTTCTCACCTTTAAAATGGAGAAAATATCCTCACCTTTAAAACATTCTCACCTTGAAAAGGGAACCCTCCTACGTTGGTGGGAATGTAAATTGGTGCAGCCACTATGGAGAACAGTATGGAGGTTCCTTAAAAAACTAAAAATAGAGTTACTATATGATCCTGCTTATATCTGGAGAAGACTATAATTGGAAAAGATACATGCACCCCAGTGTTCATAGCAGCACTATATACAGTAGCCAAGACATGAAGCAACCTAAATGTCCATCAACAGATGAATGGATAAAAAAGATGTGGTACATATATACAATGGAATATTACTCAGCCATAAAAAAGAATGAAATAATGCCATTTGAAGCAATATGGATGGACCTAGAGATGATCATACTAAGTGAAGTAAGTCAGAGAAAGACAAATATCGTATGTGGAATCTAAACAAATTATACAAATGAACTTATTTACGAAACAGAAACAGACTCACAGGTATAGAAAACAAACTTATGGGACGTCCCTGGTGGTCCAGTGGGTAAGACTCTGCACTCCCAAGGCAGGGGGCCTGGGTTTGAACCCTGATCAGGGAACTAGATCCCGCATGCATGCTGCAACTAAGAGTTCACATGCCGCAACTAAAAGATCCCACGTGCCACAACGAAGATCCTGCATGCCACAACTAAGACCTGGCGCAGCCTAAATAAATAAATATATTTTAAAAAAAGAAAGAAAACAAACTTATGGTTACCAAAGGGGAAGTGAGGGGATATATTAGGAATTTAGCATTAGAAGATACTGCTGTATAAGAAATAGATAAACAAGGTCCTACTGTATAGCACAGGGAAGTATAGTCAATATCCTGTAACAAACCATAATGGAAAAGAATATATGTATGTAGGGAATTCCCTGGAGGTCTGCACTTTCACTACCTGGGTTCAATCCCTGGTTGGGGAACTAAGATCCCACAAGCTGTGTGGCTCGGCCAAAAAAAAAAAAAGCATATATATATATATATATATATATTTATATTTATATTTATATATATAAGCATATGTATATATATATCTGAATCACTTTGCTCTACACTAGAAATTAACACAACATTGTAAATTAACTATAGTTCAATAAAAAATTAAATTAAATATCTTCACCTTTAAAATGGAGAAAATACCCAGTCTATCTCACAGGGTGAGGTTTAAGTGACATCATTACCTAACAGGATGTCAAAATCTGACTCAGTGTCTCCAAAATTGCTCTTGAGAGCAATAGGTGACAAGAACTCTCTATTCTACAGAGAAATGCCCAGAAGCCTAGACATCCACACAGTACCGTATCCACATAGGTGATGCTAACTAGAGGATAAAAGCTAGAAAGACTTGAAGAACTTTGAGGTGTGTCCTGTGGAGCTTGTAAATTTCATTTTCTTATCAACAGAAAACTAAGCCATTTTACAGGACAGCATCTGAATTAACAAGCACTTTGGGGTCAAAGTGATCTTATTCGGAGTTTCCTTTTATTTTAAAGATGATTCACTTCTTAAAGGGAGACCCGTATTTCTGATCTCATATTTTCCTTTTTAAAACAGAGGCCCTGTATCATTCTGTTTCTGCATGGTCACACTATGTTACTTTTGGCCAAAAATTATTACCAGGCAATTAGAAGAAGTGAAGTATCTTTTTTTAATTGAAGTATAGTTGATTTACAATGTTGTGTTAGTTCTTGCTGTACAGCAAAGTGACTCAATTATACATATATATAAATTCTTTTTTATATCCTTTTCCATTATGGTTTATCTCAGGACATTGAATATAGTTCCCTGTGTTATACAGTAGGACCTTGTTGTTTATCCATTCTATATATAATAGTTGGCATCTACTAACCCCAAACTCCCAGCCCATCCCTCCCCACCCCACCTCCGCTTGGCAACCACAAGTCTGTTCTCTATGTCTGTGAGTCTGTTCTGTTTCATATATAGGTTCATTTGTGTCATATTTTAGATTCCACATATAAGTGGTATCATGTGGTATTTTCTTTCTCTTTCTGACTTACTTAGTACGATCATCTCTAGGTCCATCCATGTTGCTGCAAATGACATTATTTCATTCTTTTTATGGCTGAGTAGTATTCCATTGTATATATGTACCACATCTTCTTTATCCATTCATCTGTCGATGGACATTTAGGTTGTTTCCATGTCTTGGCTATTGTGAATAGTGCTGCTATGAACACAGGGGTGCATGTATCTTTTTGAATTAAAGTTTTGTCTGGATATATATGCCCAGGTGTGGGATTGCTGGATCATATGGTAATTCTGTTTTTAGTTTTCTGAGGAACCTCCAAACTGTTTTCCATAGTGTCTGCACCAACTTACATTTCCACCAACAGTGTAGGAGCATTCGAAAAAGGGAAGCCTCTTTGAGGTAAGTTACTGTGTTAAATTAGATTTCTGAGCAGGGAGATATTTAACATTTCAGAACACATTTCAGTTTTTAAAATTAGTCCTTCTCCTTCAGGAATAGCCAGCAAATGGTGCAGAAACAAAGTGTAGTGCAAAACACAGATTTTCTTTAAAGAGAATTAATTCACTTTATTCTGAGCCTTTATTTCCTTAGCCTGTTTTCATTTCATTTCATTTCATTCATTTCATTGCTGCATCTCAATAGAGTCCATTTTCCTCCTCCTCATAAACTGATCGTGATTTCCAATACACACTTGTAAAATCTGTGAAATGCAGAGTATGCAGCTACTCACCTATTACCCAACTGTCTGCCCCATGACATCTAACACCCCATGTTTACTTCCTGCACCTCTCTCAAAAGCCATGGTGTGGGGCAGAGAGGCAGGCAGGGCTGACAGGTAATTTGCCATTTCTCTTTACTTCATACCATAACACCCCCAAAGAGCTCATGGGTCTCTTACATTCTTTTTTTTTAAATTTTTTATTGACGTATAGTTGATTTACAATGTTGTGTTAATTACTGCTGTACAGCAAAGTGATTCAGTTATAGATACATTCTTTTTTCATATTCTTTTCCATTATGGTTTATCACAGGATGTTGAATATAGATAATTCCCTGTGCTATATAGCAGGACTTTTTTTTTTCCCCCCTTGGCCATGCCGTGCAGCTTGTGGTATTTTAGTTCCCCAACCAGGGATTGAACCTGGGCCCTCAGCAGTGAGAGTGTGGAGTCCTAACCACTGGACCGCCAGGGTATTCCAGTAGGACATTGTTGTTTATCCATTCTATATATACAAGTTTGCATCTGCTAATCCCAAACTCCCAATCCACCTCTCTCCCAACCCCTCCCTCTTGGCATTAAATGCCTTTATAGGAAATATTTCCCTTTTTAAAGGACCAACGAGTATCAAATGACAGACTTCTCTCTGACTTCTTTATTATTTTACAAATTCATTGCAGAAGTTCCTTTTTCTGATTCCAGCTCCCTTCAATAAGAATTAAGTCCTTTTCCAAGGTTTGCAAATGATAGTAAGTGTACCCAAAGCTCTTCAGAGAAACTATTCTGAGCAATTTCTTTACCAAGTTGTACCCAAACAAAATAACAAATACAGCTAAATTTTCCCTGCATGTTTTGGCAATTCAGTACTTTCCGTTAGTACAAAGCAAATAGTAATTGTGTGTCTTGAGTGTTTTTCAGATATCATTTCATTTCCCTGACTGTCTACAAAGTACTCCTGTTTTGGGGCTTCCCTGGTGGCGCAGTGGTTGAGAGTCCTCCTGCCGATGCAGGGGACACGGGTTCGTGGCCTGGCCCGGGAGGATCCCACATCCCGCGGAGCACCTGAGCCTGCGCGTCCGGAGCCTGTGCTCCGCAACGGGAGAGGCCACAGCAGTGAGAGGCCCGTGTACCGGAAAAAAAAAAGTACTCCTGTTTTTATACATCCTTCACAGATGGAGAATGTGAAGTTAAATAAGGGTCTGGGGGCAGGATTCCATTTCAGGGTCCAGAATTTAGTATAAATGTCTGCCTTAGGATATTAATATTTTATTTTTAGGACACTCATTCAGTAAGTGAAGTAGCAGACATAGGCTAACAAGTTCATTCACCCTCATTTGTGAAGACAAAAATTTTTAACTTCAGCTTTTTTGTGAAGTGGTTTAATAGTGTTGATCTTAAAAGAGCAAAAGAGCCACTCATTTTACCAGCAAGATTATGCCAGCCACTTTGGCCAATTATCAAGGTCCCTGGGCATTCCAAGCTTGATTCCCTGGAGGTTGAAGGAAACCGCCTCCCTGATATTTCTGAAAAGAACGCTACTATCAAAGGAACCAACAACTAAACCTCACCATGTGTTTGGTCAGGCTTTCCTCTTGCTCTTCGTACATCCTCTGCTTGACCAGCCCCTGCTTCCCCTATACCCTACTTGCTCCCAGCCCCAGCTAGTGATTGCTAATCCTTAGGCCAGAACGGCTCCACCTGCTGGTTTATTAAAGGGAAACATCTGCCCTTATGATGGTTATTAACGTGGGGGGCTGTGAGGGACGTGCCCCAGCTGTTCTCCGTAGTGGCTGCACCAATTTACATTCCCTGGCAAGAGTATGGCATCTAATAATTCCTGAACATAAGGGCCATTTTAAATTTGGTCCCCACTGGAAGTTAGGAAGCCTCACTCTTTCCATAGCATTCCAAAGTCATAAGCTACTCCAAAGGCATATCTACTGTCTGTAAAGATATTTACAGCTTTACCCTCGGCCAAAACGCAGGCCCAAGCAAGAGCGTACAGTTCAGCCTATTGGGCTGACGTAGCCCAAAGGTGCTGCTTTGATGGCTTCAAAAGAGTTACAAGAGCATACCCAGCATAATACTTACCATGTTCACCTTTTAAATAAGAACCATTGGTAAACCCACAAAAAGTCGGTGTTATCCAAAAGGAGTTTCCTATAAGTCATCATGGGGGTCAGGAGGTAATCTGTCAGAATCAGTCATGAGGAATATTGTCCACAGAGGAGGGAAGAAGAGTGGCAGTGTTAAGATTATTACAGCGAGAAAGAGCTGTGAGCAAAAGATTTCACAGGCCAAGGGCAGGGGGATTTATCAAGCTTTTCCAATTTCAAGAGTAGCCAGCTAGCCCAAGCTTAGTTTTGAGTTTGGGGATGCTCAGAACGCCATGAAACCTATTTGGATCTAAATGTAGCCCTTGTTTTGAGATCAGGTGCCCCAACTACGAAATCTGAGTTTGAACAAACTGCAATTTTCCCTTGGAGACTTTGTGTCCCTTAAAGGCTAAAAATTTTAACAGGTAAATGCTGTCCTGCAAAGAGGCCTGAGAAGGGAAGCAGAGAAGCAAGTTGTTTACCTATTGAAATAAACTAGAGGATCCAGGTAACTTTATATCATCCAAAGGTTCATTGGATTCACCTTGCAGGCTATTTTGATTGCTACTGAAATAGCACATAAAACGTTGACTGGCTTAAACTGGTTTTGCTTTCTTAAAACAGGTTGGTGATTAATCAGACCTGAAGTTGTTTTATAGAGACAGCACTGTGCATGTGCAAGATGGGAACCCATGTCTCCAGGATGAGCCCAGAACCAAATATCTTCAGTCTATGGAACTCAAAGACTAGAAATGTTGCCACCAGAGGGCTTTAAGAAGGGAGAGGTCCTAAAATAAGGAAAATCTGGCTTCCAGCAGCCTAAGTACCTTGATTATCATATATGTACTGATTTGAGGCTATCCAATCAACTTCTGCCAAGTCTGAAATTCCCCTAACCCCCTAACCCAGGATCAAGGAGACAGATTTGAGCCCTGCCTTCTATCTGCTTGCCGGTCAACCTCACAATAAAACTCTTTCTTTTTCAAAAGCCGGTACCATGGAATTGACTTCTATGCATGTCTGGCAGCAAGCCCTTGCTTGGTAACACTACTGTCAAATTCTAGAATTAGCTCCCCTTTTGGGGAGGAAGAAATTCCAGACAATATTTCTTTAAGAAATCTCCACCTAATAAATGAGTAGGGGTGGAGGAACAAAGGGGAAAAGTGTATCTCTTAGAGGAACTAAACAAAAGGGAACAGGTTTAGAGATAGGAACATGTTAAATTTATTAGAGACCCCCACTATTTGAACCGTTTTAGTACTCCCAGGCAAGGGATGTGAGTAATAGTGGGATTGAGCACTGAGAGACTAGCTCTGGTATCGATAAGGACAGAGAGAGATTCATCCCACTCCAAGCTGGTTAAGAGGAAGGACTGGGGAAAGCCCAGAGCCCCGTCACTGGGGATTAGGAGGGAACATGGTTTCCCATTCCATCCTGGTCCTTTTAACTAGAAGGGAAATATCCCAGTTCAGCCCATTAATAAACTGAGTTGAAGGCTACCCAAGTGCAATCAACATCCATAGAAAGGCCAGAATTTTCCTTAAAAATAATTGGGAACTGGCTGTAATAATCATGCACAGGCTCATTGTGTGTCTGGGTGCAAGGCTGAATCTTATTTCAATCAGTAGGTTTTGGGAAAGCCAGGTGAAATCATTTAAGTTTGCCCGAGCCTGATCCTATATCAAGGCAGAGGGTTAAGCTTTCATTTGCTGTTCTACAGATTTCTCAGGACTATCCCAGTGCGCCGTTTTCATCCAGTCTTGGGCTTGGCTTTCACCAGCAAGCATGTGAGCTCCATGGTCTAAGTCTGAGAAACCTGGTCGGTAAGTCTGAACAGGTACATTAAATTCCTCGGCAAATATATGGGGGATCCTTAGTTCTACTTTAGGAAAATCTTTGTGGCTTGTAGTTCAGCTTTAGTCCAGGGGATGGGGGCATTGAAAATTAGGGGCTTAGCATTAGAATCTTCAGAGGGTCTGATTTTAATGCGACAGGTTCTAATGGGTTCAGATGAGGAAGAAGTAGGGAGAGGTTTGGAGAAAAAGCAAAGTTCAGTGAGAGAATTCGAATGAGGAAAAAGAGGGTATGAAGGAGGTGGGGCTGGAGATAAAGAGGACGGGGAAGGGGAAAAGGAAGCTTCAAAGGTTTTTTTGTCTTCAGTTGTTTGTTCACATTGATTAATTTAGAAAAGGTATTTTGTAAAGAGGCAATTTTAGTATCCCGAATATGCTTAGAAGCCTCACGGTACCAGTTGAAACAGGCGTTTGAAACAGGCGTCCGGTTCAGTTTGTTGTATTTTAGAGCCTCGGTCTTCTAATTTGGTTCTAAGAGAAGCAAGTCTGGGGAGATCAAAAGTTCCCCATAGGGCTTCCCTGGTGGCGCAGTGGTTGAGAGTCCGCCTGCCGATGCGGGGGACGCGGGTTTGTGCCCTGGTCCGGGAAGATCCCACGTGCCGCGGAGCGGCTGGGCCCGTGAGCCATGGCCGCTGAGCCTGCGCGTCCGGAGCCCGTGCTCCGCAACGGGAGAGGCCACAACAGCGAGAGGCCCGCCTACCGCAAAACAAAAAAAAAAGGCCTTTAGTAGAGACTTTTGTCCGAAGATGAGAACTCCATCTTTTTTTTTTTTTGCGTTATGCGGGCCTCTCACTGTTGTGGCCTCTCCCCTTGAGGAGCACGGGCTCCGGACGCGCAGGCTCAGCGGCCATGGCTCACGGGCCCAGCCGCTCCGCGGCACGTGGGATCTTCGCGGACCGGGGCACAAACCCGCGTCCCCCGCATCGGCAGGCGGACTCTCAACCACTGCGCCACCAGGGAAGCCCTGAAGGCTTGTTTTGTAGTCATTTTTACCTTGATGTGATTGTCATTATCAAGGCCACTTGCATATCATGGAATCAGGCCCAGGGCTGGATGAGCCATCCCATAATAACCAGACAGCAGGTACCAGGTACTATTTTCTCAGCATCCACTGCGTGCCGGGCACAGGCCTGAGAACTTCGCACACCATCTCATTTAACCATGGCAACCCTTTGGAGGTAGTTTATAGTGTCATCCCCACTCTGCAAATGAGGAATTCAAGTAAGCTTGAGGGTAAGTAATTCCTTCAGGAAGCAACTGTGCAGGATCAAATGGTGATGTCTGATTTGTGGTCCATAAATTATTGGATCGTGATTGTGATGACTATAACAGCTGAGTTCTTTGCCTTGCTTTACTTGTCACTAAATGATGATGGAGCCCCCAGCTTTGGGGCTCGCAGCCTGGATTGGAGTCTTTGCTCACCCCGCCTACCAGCGATGTGATGCAGGACAAGTCTCCCAGCCTCTGTAAGCTTCGGTTTCCTCACTGACAAAATGGCAACGATGGTCATAATTTGTAACACACTAGGGCTGTTGTGAGGATCACAATTAAATGATACATATAAAGCACGTGCACAGTCCTGGCACATAGTAAGCAATCAATGAATGGTGATTATTATGATTCTTACTCATTATCATGATTTTATTCAGCCCAAATTTGAGAAATAAGCACTCATCCTCTGTTTTAAAAAATTTATTAAAGTACAGTCGATTTACAAT
This sequence comes from Hyperoodon ampullatus, assembly GCF_949752795.1. Taxonomy (NCBI): domain Eukaryota; kingdom Metazoa; phylum Chordata; class Mammalia; order Artiodactyla; family Ziphiidae; genus Hyperoodon; species Hyperoodon ampullatus. The sequence continues at coordinate 45,570,761 of NC_136927.1, read as the reverse complement.
GTTGTGTTAATTTCTGCTGTACAGCAAAGTGACTCAGTTATTCATATATATACATTCTTTTCCGTTATGGTTTATCCCAGGACATTGAATATAGTTCCCTGTGCTCTACAGTAGGACCTTGTTGTTTATCCATTCTGTGTATAATAGTTCACACCTGCTAATCCCAAATTCCCAATCCAACCCTCCCCCACTCCCCCTCCCCCCCAACCTTGGCAACCACAAGTCTGTTCTGTTTGTGAGTCTGTTTGTTTGTAGATAAGTTCATTTGTGTCATATTTTAGATTCCACATATAAGTGATATATATTTGTCTTTCTAACTTCACTTGGTATGATAATCTCTGTTCCATCCATGTTGCTGCGAATGGTATTATTTCATTCTTTTTTATGGCTCAGTAGTATTCCATTGTATATGTACCACATATTCTTTCATTCATCTGTTGATGGACATTTAGGTTGTTTCCATGTCTCGGCTATTGTGAATAGTGCTGCTATGAACATAGTGGTGCATGTATCTTTTTGAATTATAGTTTTCTCCAGATATATGCCCAGGAGTGGGATTGCTGGATCATATGGCAACTATTTTTAGTTTTTTGAGGAACCTCCATACTGTTTTCTATAGTGGCTGCACCAGCACTCATGCTCATAATCTAAATAGGTGTGATCCTTATTTATTTGACAAATCTGAGCCTATATTTTGATTCAGTTCAATGAGTATTTACTAGGCATCTACTAAGTGCTTAGCATGGTGAAGAATTTTTAGAAGGCATGCAGGCCTTTCTCACAAGAGTCTGATGCCTGAGAAAAGACAAGGTTTATACCACAAAAAAAACAATGCCTAGCAAAGAGAGGGCATCCTGTGATATATTTAAAAGTATGAAACTGGACAGAATCTAAGCCAAAAATAGGGTGCAGAAAATAAGGAGAGAAAATGAAGACTTTTAGGAGGAGATGGTAGTTAAGAAACAAGAACAGGTAGAATTAAGGCTGAGGGGAAGGTGAGGAGGATGTTTAGCTGCAGCACTGGACCCCTTCCTGGCCATCAGGAATGACCCCTTGGGCCTCTGTCCCTAAGTTTCACAAAGCACAGGAGACCCACCCAACACATGGTGGTCCTGAAGGTATTTACTCTGAGGCAGCAGCTCCACCTGGGTGAGAAAGCCAGGCTCATGAAGGCTAGTTGCCATTCAGTAAAGGAAGAAAAGCTGCATGCAATACTAGTGCCTGTGGGGGACTTCTGCTGATAGGCAACGGGCCTGAGGGTGCATCCTTCATCCAGGAGGTAGGCTTGCTCGGAGGGCCAGAAATCAGAGTACTGGACAGAACCAAACAGACGCAGGCCAGGCTGGTCTCCTAGGACTGTCCTCTGTTTCCTAAGTTATCTCAGAGCCGTCTCCTTGAGCAGCTCCCAGAGCAAGTGCCTTCAAACCTTTTAAACCACAACCCCAATAAGAAGCACATTTTACATAATGACCTAACACATACGTGCATGTAAGTGAAATGGAAATAGGAGTTTCATGAATTGAATGCATGTGATACACTTCGATCTTTTCTATCCTGCTGAATGTTTTTATTCATTTTTAAATTGAAGTAACACTGGTTTATAACATTATGTAACTTTCATGTGTACAGCATTACATTTCTACTCCTGTATACCCTACCATGTTCTCACTACCAAGTGTTTAGTTTCCACCCATCACCATACAGTTGATCCCCTTTCCCTATTCACCCTCCCCTGTGTTCCTTCCCCTCTGACAACCACTATTTTGTTCTCTGTATCTACATGTTTGTTTGGTTTGGTTCGTTCATTTATCTTGTTTATTTTTTTATATTGCATATATGAGTGAAATCCTGTAGCATTTGTTTTTTCTGTCTGACTTATTTCACTTAGTATAATAACAAGTTCCACCATGTTGTTGCAAATGGAAAGATTTCATCTTTTTATGGCTGAGTAGTATTCCATTGTGTTTGTGTGTGTGTGTACACATATATATACCACATCTTCTTTATCTATTTACCTGTTGATAGGCACTTAGATTGTTACCATATCTTGGCTATAGTAAATAAGGCCTCCATGAGTATAGAAGTGCATGTATCTTTTCAAGTTAGTGTTCACATATTCTTTGGCTAATACCCAGAAGTGGGACAGCTGGATCATATGGTGGTTCTATTCTGAATTTTTTGAGGAATCTCCATACTGTTTTCCATACTGGCTGCACCAATTTACATCCCCACCAACACTGCACAAGGATTCCCTTTTCTCCACATCTTCACCAATACTTATTTCCTGACTTTTTAATAATAGCCATTCTAACAGGCATGAGGTGGTATCTCAGTGGGGTTTTGATTTGCATTTCCCTAATAGTGATGTTGAACATCGTTTCATGTGCCTGTTGGCCATATGTATGTCTTCGCTGGGAAAATGTCTATCAGCTCCCCTGCCCATTTTTTAATCAAGTTGTTTGTTTTTTGTTATTGTTCAGTTGTATGAGTTCTTTATATATTTTGGATATTAACCCCTCATTGGATATATCATTTGCAAATATCTTCTCTCATTCCGTAGGTTGTCTTCCATTTTGTTGATGGTTTCCTTTGCTGTGCAGAGCTTTTTAATTTCATGTAGTCCTGATTGTTTATTTTTGCTCTTGATTCCCTTGCCTGAGGAGACATATCTAAAAAAGATATTGCTAAGACCTATGTCACAGCGTATTGCCTATGTTTTCTTCTGGGTGTTTTATGGTTTCAGGTCTTACATTCAAGTCTTTAATCCATTTTGAGTTGATTTTTGTGTATGGTGTGAGATAGTGGTTTAGTCTTATTTTTTGCACGTGACTGTCCAGGTTTCCCCACACCATTTATTGAAGGGACTATCCTTTCTCCATTGTATGTTCTTTGCTCCTTTGTCAAATATTAGTGTCTAAATGTGCATGGGTTTATTTCTGGGTTCTCAACTGTATTCTATTGATCTATGTATCTGTTTTTCTGCCAATACCATGCTGTTTTGATTCCTGTGTGTTTGTAATACAGTTTGAAATCAGGGAGTGTGATTCTTCCAGCTTTGTTCTTTTTTTTCAGGATTGCTTTGGCTATTCAGGGTTTTTTGTTGTTCCACATACATTTTAGAATTTTTTTGTTCTACTTCTGTGAAAAATGTCCTTGGGATATTGATAGGGAATGCACTGAATGTGTAGATTATATAAATGTTCTTATCACCTAAGACAATGTTAATTCTTCTAATCCAAGAGCACAAATATCTTTCCATTTATTTGTGTCTTTAATTTCTTTTAATAATGTCTTATACTTTTCAGTGTACAGGTCTTTCATCTCCTTTTTTGCAATTGTAAATGGGATTGTTTTCTTAATTTCTCTTTCTTTTAGCTCATTGGTAATGTATAGAAGTGCAGTAGATTTTTATATGTTGATTTTACTGTATTTATTATTTCTAATAGATTTTTGGTGGAGTCTTTAGGGCTTTCTATATATAAAATCATGTCATCCTCAAACAGTGATGGTTTTACTACTTCTTTTCCAATTTGGATGTCTTTTTTTTTAATACTAATTGCTGTGGGTAGTACTTCCAATACTAAGTTGAGTAAGAGTGGCAAGAGTGAGCATATTATTCTTCTTCCTGATTTTAGAGGAATAGCTTTCAGTTTTTCACCATTGAGTTAGCTGTGGGTTTATCACATATGGCCTTTATTACATTGACATACATTCCTTCTATACTCACTTTATTGAGAGTTTTTAATCATAACTTGGCATTGAATCTTGTCAGATGCTTTGTCTGCATCTGAGATGCATATGAGATTATCATGTGGTTTTTATCCTTCATTTTGTTAATGTGCTGTATCATGTTGATTGATTTGCAGGTGTTGAACTATCCTTGCATCTCTGGGGTAAATACCACTTGATTATGGTGTGTGATCCTTTTAATGTATTGTTGTATTTGGTTTGCTAATATTTTGTTGAGGATTTTTGTATCTGTGTCTATCAGAGATACTGGCCTGTAATTTTCTTTTTTGTGTGTTGTCCTTGTCCGGTTTTGGCTTCATAAAATAAGTTAGGAAGTGTTCCCTTCTCTTCAGTTTTTTGGAAGAGTTTGAGAAAGGTAGGTATTAAATCTTCTTGGAATTCACCTGTGAAGCTATCTTGTCCTGGACTTTTGTTTTGGGGGAGATTTTTGTTTACTGTTTCAATCTTTGTACTAGTGATTAGTCTATTCAGATTTTCTATTTATTCATGAGTCAGTCTCGGGAAATTGTATTATTCTAAGAATTTGTCCATTTCTTCTAGGTTGTACAATTTCTTTGGCTTATAACTGTTCATAATATTATAATCCTTTATATTTCTGTGCTATTCATTGTTATTTCTCCTCTTTTGTTTCTGATTTTATTTATTACAGAATTCTCTCTTTTGTTTAGTGAGGCTAGCTAAAAGTTTGTTAATTTTGTTTATCTTTTTTTTAAAAATAGCTCTTAGTTTCATTGATCTTTTCTATTGTCTTTTTAGCTTCTATTTCATTCCTCTTTTTTTAATAGATCTTTATTGGAGTATAATTGCTTCACAATACTGTGTTAGTTTCTGTTGTACACCAGAGTGAATCAGCCATATGCATACATATGTCCCCATATCCCCTCCCTCTTGAGCCTCCCTCTCATCCTCCCTATCCCACCCCCCTAGGTCATCACAAAGCACTGAGCTGATCTCCCTGTGCTATGCTACTGCTTCTCACTAGCAAACTATTTTACATTTGGTAGTGTATATATGTCGATGCTACTCTCACTTCACCCCAGCTTCCCGTTCCCACCCTGTGTCCTCAAGTCCATTCTCTATGTCTACATCCTTATGCCTGCCCTGAAACTAGGTTCATCAGTTCATCACCATTTTTTTTTTAGATTCCCTATATATGCGTTAGCATACGGTATTTGTTTTTCTCTTTCTGACTTACTTCACTCTGCATGACAGTCTCTAGGTCCATCCACCTCACTACAAATAACTCAGTTTCATTTCTTTTTATGGCTGAGTAATATTCCATTGTATATATGTGCCACATCTTCTTTATCCATTCATCTGTTGATGGACATTTAGGTTGGTTCCATGTCCTTGCTATTGTAAATAGTGCTGCAGTGAACATTGTGGTACATGTCTCTTTTTGAATGATGGTTTTCTCAGGGTATATTTCATTTATTTCTTTTCTTATCTTTATTATTTCCTTCTGTCTACTGACTTTGGATTTCATTTGTTCTTATTTCTCTAGTCCTTTAGATAAGTTTAGATCGTTTCTTTTTAATATTTATTTATTTATTTGGTTGTGCCCAGTCTTAGTTGAGGAACGCAGGCTCCATAGTTGTGGCATACACACTCTTATTTGCAGCAGGCATGTGGGATCTAGTTCCCTGACCAGGGATTGAACCTAGGCCCCCTCCACTGGGAATGTGGAGTCTTATCCACTGCGCCACCAGGGAAGGCCCAAGGTTAGATTATTTATTTGAGATTTTTCTTGTTTCTTGAGGTAGACCTGTACTGCTATAAATTTCCCTCTGAGTACTGCTTTTGCTGCATCCCATAGATTTTGGTGTGTTGTAATTTTATTTGTATTTGGGTAATTTTTTATTTCCCCTTTGATTTATTCATTGACCCAATAGTTGTTTTATAGCATGTTGTTCAGCCTCCACATATTTATAATTTTTCCACCTTTCTTCTTGTAGTTGATTTCTAGTTTCATACCATTGTGATTGGAAAAGATGCTTAGTATGATTTCAATCTTCTTAAACTTACTGAAACTTGTTTTGTGTCCCAACATATAGTCTATCCTTGAGAAAGTTCCTTGTTGACTTTCTGTCTGGGCAATCTATCCATTGATGTAAATGGGGTATTAAAGTCCTCTAATATTTTTGTGTTGCTGTCAATTTCTCCCTTTAGGTCTATTAAGCACTTTTTTATATGTTTTGGTATCCCTATGTTAGATACATATATATTAATTACTGTTATGTCTTCTTGATGAATTGTCCCCTTTATCATTATATATTATCTATGTTTGTCTCTTGTTACCTTTTTTGGCTTTAAGTGTATTTTGTCTGATGTAAGTATGGCTACACCCACTTTCTTTGGGCTTCCATTTCCTTGAAGTTTCATCTTCCATCCCTTTGCTTTTAGCCTGTGTTTCTCTTTTTAAAATTTTATTTATTTATTTATTTATTTATTTTTGGCTGTGTTAGGTCTTCGTTGCTGCACGCGGGCTTTCTCTAGTTGCGGCGAGCGAGGGCTACTCTTTGTTGCAGTGTGTGGGCTTCTTATTGCAGTGGCTTCATCATTGTGGAGCACAGGCTCTAGGCCTGTGGGCTTCAGTAGTTGCAGCATGTGGGCTCAGTAGTTGTGGCTCACAGGCTCTAGAGCACAGGCTCAGTAGTTGTGGCACACAAGCTTAGTTGCTCCACGGCATGTGGGATCTTCCCGGGCCAGGGATCGAACCCGTGTTCCCTGCATTGGCAGGCAGATTCTCAATCACTGCGCCACTGGGGAAGCCCGAGCCTGTGTTTCTCTTTAGAGCTGAGGTTAGTCTCCTGGAGGCAGCATATAGTTGCATTTTGTTTTTCAATCCATCCAGCCACTCTGTGTCTTTTGATTGGTGAATTCAATCCATTTACATTTCAGGCGATTATTGATAGACAAGGACTTAGTACTACCATTTTATCTTTTCTGGTTGCTGTGCACCTTCGCAGTTGCCTTTTCATTGTGTTTCTCTCTGCCATTTTGGTTTGGTGGGTTTTTTATGATGTTTTCTCAGTTTCTTCTTTTTTAGTGCTTTGTGTCTCTTCTCTTACTTATATTTTGTGGCTACCATGGGATTTTTATAAAATGTCTCATAAATAAAATAGTTCTTTTTCTGCTGATAACATCTTATGTTCATTTACCTATATAGGTTCTGTCCTTTCCTTTTTCCCTTTTGTGTTTTTCTTGTCTCAAATTATCCCTTTTTATTCTGTGAATATGTTACCAAACTGAAGTAGCTATAGTTATTTTTCTACTTCCCCCTTTTAACCTTTATGCTATAATATAGTGTTTAAAAACCAATTCTGATACAGAGTTGCAATTTTCTGATTGTCTATTTATCACCTTAATCAATGTTTTGTGTAGTTTTGCCTTTTTGTTTCTGGTAGAATTTCGTCTAACGTTTCTTGTAAGACAGGTCTAATGTTGTTGAATTCTCTAAGCTTTTGTTTGTCTGGAAAAGTCTTTCTTTCTCCTCCACATGTGAATAATAACTTTGCTGGATAGGGTATTCTTGGGTGGCTGTTTTCATCTTTCAGTATTCTGAGAATGTCATTCCATTCCCTCCAGGCCTGCAGAGTTTCTGCTGACAAATCTGCTCATAGCCTAATAGGAGTTCCTTTGTAGGTTACCATTCTTTTTTCCTTGGTTGCCTTGAAAATTCTTTGTCATTGAATTTTGACAATTTTAATGTAATGTGTCTTGTAAAAGGCCTTTTCGCATTGAGGTTATTAGGTGTTCTCTTAGCTTCATGAACTTATATATCCAGTTCCTTCCCTAGGTTTGGGAAGTTCTCAGCTATTATTTCTTTAAATAAACTCTGATCCCTTCTCCCTCTCTTCTCCTTCTGGGACACCCATTACCCTAATGTTGCCCTTCCTAAAAGAATTGAATATCTCTCATAGAATTTCCTCATTTTTTAATATCTTATTTCTCTTTCCTCTTCTACTTATATCATTTCTAGATTTCTATCTTTGAGCCCACTAATTCTCTCTTCCATATGGTCTGCTCTATTTCCAATGCTTTCTGATGCATTCTTCATCTCATTTACTGAGTTCTTCAGCTCCTAAATTTCTGTTTGGTTCTTTTAAGAATTTCACTCTCCTGGGTAAAGTATTCCTTCTGTTCATTAGTGTTATTTCTGAGCTCATTGCACTGCCTTTCTGAGTTTCTTGTATCTTATTGAGTTTATTCCTGGCAGTTATTTTGAATTTTAGATCACAATATTCCATCAGTTTAAGATTGGTTTTTTGGAGAATTGTAAGTTTCATTTTGTGGCACGGTGTTACTGTGGTTCTTCATGGTGTTTGATGAGCTGTCCCTCTGCTGGTGCGTTTGAAATAACAAAAGCATTTTTATTTGACTCTAAAGAATCATCCGGTAAAAATTTAGAGGCCATTCTTTTGTTTCTCAGTAGGTGGCGCTATAGCACAAGTTTTTGGTTTCTCTTACCTGAGCTGCTTCTATTCATATTTGCGAGTTTGCACTTTCCACAGCCTCTGTCAGAGGTGTTGTCCTGTGCCCTTGCTGTTGCTTCTTGTGCCTCTGGGGTCTTAGGTACCTAGCTGCTCTCAGTGACTCTGGCATCACTGCCTAGGGCACTTGGATAGTGAGCTCTTTTTGCCATGACTGAGATCCCCTGATTCACAGGCTCTTCTGCTGCTGCTGGGGGGGTGTGAGGGTGAGGAGGTAGCCAGGATAGTGGGGGCACCTCTGCTGTGTCCAGTGTTGTAAGGTTTGTAGGTTCCACCACTGTGGGGCATGGGAGTCGGGGCCAGAGTTGTGGGCACCTCAGCAGCTGGAAGAATGGGTTCCAGGTTCCACTGCCACTGCTTCCTAGTTACCTGTGGCCACAGGTGCCTTGCTGCCTGAAGGCTGGAGTCATGTGCACCGCCTCCCCTGATGCTACCAGATTCTCTGGTGCTGTAGGCTTAGCCATCCTAGCCAGAAGGCCAGGGCTGCAGACACCACCTCCAGGTTCCCTGGTTCCACATCCTCTATGTGTTCCAGTCCACCCACCTTTAGACGTACAGACGTGTGGAATTCTCTGGAACCTTGTTGGGCAGAGGTATCTTTGTTGAGTTGTAGATGTTCTACTGGGTGTAGAGTGAAAGGGAGAGACAGAGGGAGTGTTTCAATCTGCCATGCTGCTGATGTCACTCTGCCACCATTCTACATTTTGCCTCTATGGTTTTGACTATTCTAAGCTCTGCACACAAGTGGAATCATGTAGTATTTGTCTTTTTGGGACTGGCATATTTTCCTTAGCAAAATGCCCTCAAGGTTCATCCACTTTGTAGTATATGACATAATTTCCTTCTTTTTAGATGATGGATATTTCATTGTATTATATGCCACACTTGGGTTGCTTCCACAGATTTCCCGGTCCCAGAGTCCCAATGCACAGCAGCATATAAAGGTTCAGAGACATCCAGGAGATAGGAAACCGTGTTTATAAATTTTAAACATATGTCTGTATATAGGCAGAGACAAGGACTCCTCCTCCTCCTCTTTTTTTTTTTTTGCGGTACGCGGGCCTTTCACTGTTGTGGCCTCTCCCGCTGTGGAGCACAGGCTCCGGATGCGCAGGCTCAGCGGCCATGGCTCATGGGCCTAGCTGCTCCGCGGCATGTGGGATCTTCCCAGACCGGGGCACGAACCCGTGTCCCTTGCATCAGCAGGCAGACTCTCAACCACTGCGCCACCACGGAAGCCCTCCTCCTCCTCTTTGACTTCTTCCTCCTTCTCCTTACTTTTTAAACATACCTACTTAAAACATTGCCCCGCCCTGCTCTTTTTTTGTGTGGTAAAAAAACACATAACATAAATTTACCCTCTTAATTTTTAAGTGTATTGTATAGTATTGTTAACTATATGCACATTGTTATACAACAGATCCCAATAATTTTTTTCATCTTGCGTGACTGAAACTATTGTAAACAGTGCTGCAGTGAACATAGGGGTGCATATATCTTTTCAAATTAGTGCTTTAGAATTCTTTGGATAAATACCCACAAGTGTGATAGCTGGATCACATGGTAGTTCTTTTCTTAATTTTTTGATGAATCTCCATGCTGTTTCCATAGTAGTAACACCGAATCACGTTCCCACCAACACTGCAGGAGGGGCTCCCTTTTCTCCACATCCTCACCAACGCTTGTTATTTCTTGCTTATTTGATAATAGCCATTCTAACGGGCATGAGGTGATCGCTAATTGGGGTTTTGATTTGCACCTGCCTAATAATTAGTGATGTTGAACATCGTTTCCTGTGTAGGAGAAGCGACAGGATTCAAGGGAGGATGGAGACATAGTCTTGGAACAAATAGGAATCTGGCATCTTTGGGGGGGACAGTCAATAGTAGGAACTGCTCAACAGTCCTGCCTTGGAGCTACTGCCAGAGTGGCTTTAGCGGTTTTTCTGCCCTGTGTCACTGCCTTCGAGATGTGCGGTCCCATGACAGATATACTGACCAGCTACATGTAGATCACATGTCAAGCCCTTGGCTGGGAGAGGGGAGAGAAAGTGACCAGTGAAGGGACCACATGGGTTTCTATAGCAGAATGGCAGGTGACTTGGATTTGCCATCCCAGCAAGACGACACACAGTGGCAGAGAGGCATTCCTCTTTGGGAAATGACACTTTCTCCACATGAGCATTATACAGCATTCATCAGCAAAATATCTTTGTGTGCCTACAAGGGATATGGTAGAAAACAAAACCAAGAGAGTCCCTGCCGTCGTAGAAAGAAGACACAAAATAAACGAGTGTGGTGGTGGTCTTAGAACATGGCCCCAGTTCTCTGGCGCTCCTCTCAGGGAGAGGTGGAGTTGATAACTCTCCGCCCTGAGTCTGGGCAGGGCTGGGGTTGCTTCAGCCAATAGAGAACAGCACAAGTGACCTCCCAGACTAGCTCATAAAAGGTCATGTCTCTCGGAACACTTGCTCTTCTGACTCCTCTTGCGGACGCACCTGTAAATGCGCTCAGAAGCGCAAACCAGGTGGAAAGGCCACATGGTGGCACTGTACTCAGTCCCAGGTGAGCATCGTCTTCCAATGAGCACAGCGCAGGAATCCAGACACGTGATTCTAGCCCCCAGCCATCGAGGTCACCCCCGACATCGTGGCACAGAGACAATTCATCCTTGCTGTGCCCTGTCCAAATTCTGACCCACAGAATTCGTGAGCACCGCAAAATGGCTATTGCCTCACCACATTTGGGATGGTTTGTTATGTAGCAGTATATATTCAGAACAAGCAAATATATAACGTTAGAGTTATGCAACGGCAGTGTTATAAAGAAAAGAAAAGCAGGGGAGGGGAAGTGCTGACGAGGAAAGTGGCAAATGAAGTGACTTCAACCAAAGCTGTTAAGGAAGAAAAAAAGCGAACCAGGACGAGGGGCAGAGCAAGAACTGAGAACCGTGACTTGCGCCCAGGAGGGTGTAAAGCTGCCGAGCGCTGCTTGCCTCGGGCTCACAGCTTCCCAGGGTGGCCCCTTCCCACCGGCCTGAGCGCAGAGAACCACACGTTGTGGCTCCTAAATTCAGGCCAGCTGCTTCTCTGGGGGAACTCAACCAAATTTTTATAATTGATTTTTGTTTAATCCTGGGTAATTTAAGGGATCTTTACGAGCCCTTTTGACCAAAGGCAATATTCCTACCCACTTTTTAATTTACTTTTTTGCACAGGGTATAAAATTTGAAAGGTACAAAAGCTCCAGAGCAAAAAGTCTCCCTTCCACTCCTCTCCCCATCCCACCCAGTTACCCTCCCGTTGAGGCAACTCTCTTACCAATTTTGGGGGGGGGGGGGCGTCTTTCTAGAAGTGGTCTCAGCATTTACAGTCAAGCAATAGCAAACAATACCCATCATTCTACGACTTGATTTTTTTTCACTTATGTCTCAGAGTTTTCTCCAGATCATTCCATAGACATGTTTCTCATTCTTTAACACTTTTTCTTTTTTGCGTTGGAATAATTTTAGTTTTACAGAAAAATTGCAAAGACAGTATACAGTTCCTATACACCCTTCACCCAGCTTCCCCTGATATTAACATCTAACAACTGTGGCACATTTGTCAAAACTAAGAAGTTGTCATTAGTACAATACTATTAATGAAATGACATAATTTATTCCAGTTTCACCAGTTTGTCCACTGATAGTCTCTTTCTGTTCTGGAACCCAGCCCAGGGTACCCATAACACCTAATCATCGTGTCCCCTTAGTCTTTTCCAATCTGTGACAATTTCTCATTCTATTTGTATTTTTAGGACCTTAACACTTTTGAAGAATACTGGCTAAGTATTTTATAGAATGTCCTTCCATTTTTCTGATATTTTCTCGTGATTAGAATGGGGTTGTAGGTTTCTGGAAAGAATATTCAGAGTGAAGTACCCTTTTCAATGCATCCTATTAGGGCCTTAACAGCATGACATTAATGGTGATATAACTTTAATCAGTAGGTTAACATTGCATCTGCCAGGTTTCTCCACTGTAAAGTTATTATTTTTTCCTTTCTGAGCTCTATTCCTTGGAAGTGGGTCACTCAGTCCAGATCACACACAAGGGGAAAGGAATTAAGCTCCATCTCCCAGAAGGGGGCAGGGATAATTTACACATATTATTTGGAATTCTGTGTGGAAGATTGGTCCCTTCTCCCCCATTTATTCATCATTCAGTCATGTTTTAAAAATTGAAATATAATTGATTTACAATATTAGTTTCAGATGTACAACATAGTGATTCAGAACATTTATAGTTTATACTCCACTTAAAGTTCTTATAAAATGTTGGCTGTATTCCCTGTTCTGTACATTACATCTTTGTAGCTTATTTTTCTTCTATACAGTAGTTTGTGCCTCTTAATCCTCTAAACCCCTTCCCTCTCCCCACTGGTAACCACTAGTTTGTTCTCTGTATCTGTGAGTCTGTTTCTGGTTTGTTCATATTCATTCATCAGTTTTGTTTTTTTAGATTCCAAATATAACTGGTAACATACAGAATTTGTCTTTCTCTGTCTGACTTATTTCACTAAGTATAATACCCTCCAGGTCCATCTATGCTGTTGTAATGGCAAATTTTCGTTTTTTTTTATCGCTGTGTAATATCCTATTGTGTGTGTGTATATGTGTGTATGTGTGTATGTGTATATATGTCACATCTTCTTCATTTGTTGGTAGACACTTAGGTTGCTTCCATTTCTTGGCTATTGTAAATAATGGTGTTATGAACATTGGGGTGCATGTATCTTCTCGAATTAGTGTTTTCCTTTTCTTCAAATATATGCCCAGCAGTGGGATTGCTGGATCATATGGTAGTTCTATTTTTAGTTTTTTGAGGAACCTCCATACTGCTTTCAACAGTGGTTGCACCAATTTACATTCCTACCAATAGTGTACAAGGGTTCCCTTTTCCCACATCCTCACCAACATTTCTTATTTATGATCTTTTTGATGATAGCCATTCTGATGGGTGTGAGGTGATATCTCATTGTGAGTTTGATTTGCATTTCTCTGGTGATTAGCAATATTGAGCATATTTTCAGGTGTCGGCCATCTGTATGTCTTCTTTGGGAAAATGTCTATTCAGGTCTTCTGCCCATTTTTAAAATCAGGTTGTTTTTTTGTTTGATACTGAGTTAAATAAATTGTTTATATATTTTGGATGTTAACCCCTTATCAGTCGTATCATTTACAAATATTTTCTCTCATTCAGTAGGCTGTCTTTTTGTATTGTCGAGAGTTTCCTTTGCTGTGCAAAAGCTTTTAAGTTTAATTAGGTCCCATTTGTTTATTTTTGCTTTTGTTTCTTTTGCCTTAGGAGACAGATCTAAAAAAATATTGCTACGATTTATGTCAAAGAGTATTCTGCCTACATTTTCTTCTAGGAGTTTTATGGTTTCCAGTCTTAAGTTTAGGTCTTTAATCCATTTTGAGTTTATTTTTGTATATGGTGTGAGAAAATGTTCGAATTTCATTGATTTACATGTACCTGTCCAGTTTTCCCAGCACGATTTATTGCAGAGACTGTCTTTTCCCCATTGTATATTTTTGCCTCCTTTGTCATAGATCAATTAGCTATAAGTGTGTGAGTTTGTATCTGGGCTGTCTATTCTATTCCATTGATCTGTGTGTCTGTTTTTGTGCCAGTACTTTACTGTTTTGATTACTGTAGCTTTGTAGTATAGTTTGAAGTCAGGGAGTGTTATACCAACAGCTCTGTTCTTTCTCAAGATTGCTTTGCCTATTTGGGGTCTTTTGTGTTTCCGTACAAATTTTAGAATTATTTATTCTAGTTCTGTGAAATATACCATTGGTATTTTGATAGAGATTGCATTGAATCTGTAGATTGCCGTGGGCGGTATGATCATTTTAACAATATTGATTATTCCAGTCCATGAACACATTATACTTTTCCATCTGTGTGTGTCATCTTCAATTTCAGTCTTATAGTGTAACATCCTGACAATGCTCCAAGTGTGCTTGAAAAGAATGTGTAATCTGCTGCTACCGTGTGGAGTTAACTGAATAAACATCAGGTTCAATTTTTTTTTCTTTTTTTTCCTCAGTACGCGGGCCTCTCACTGTTGTGGCCTCTTCCATTGCGGAGCACAGGCTCTGGACGCACAGGCTCAGCAGCCATGGCTCACGGGCCCAGCCGCTCCGCGGCATGTGGGATCTTCCCGGACTGGGGCACGAACCCGTGTCCCCTGCATCGGCAGGTGGACTCTCAACCACTGCACCACCAGGGAAGCCCCAGGTTCAATTTTTGATAGTGTTTTTCAACTCTTCTATTCCTTATTGATTTTATGTCCAGTTATCCTAATAATTTGTGAGAGAGTGGTATGGAAATTTCCAATTTTTTTTTTTTTTTTTTTTTTTTTTTGCGGTACGCGGGCCTCTCACCGTTGTGGCCTCTCCCGTCGCAGAGCACAGGCTCCAGATGCACAGACTCAGCAGCCATGGCTCAGAGGCCTAGCCACTCTGCAGCATGTGGGATCTTCCCAGACCGGGGCACGAACCCGTGTCCCCTGCATCGGCAGGCAGACTCTAAACCACTGCACCACCAGGGAAGCCCCCAAGTATAATTTTTGAATGAACTGTCTTTTTCTCCATGTAGCTGTTCAGTTTTCCCAGGACCACATATTGAAGAGAATGTCTTTCCCCCATTGTGTATTCTTGTATCCTTTTTTATGGATAAATTGGCCGTAAGTGCATGGGTTTATTTCTGGGCTCTCTATCATGTTCCATCGATCTATGTTTCTGTTTTTGTGCCAGTACTATACTGTTCTGATTACTGTAGGTTTGCAGTACAGTCTGAAGTCAGAGAGAGTGATACCTCCAGCTTTGTTTGTTTTCCTTCAAGATTGCTTTGACCTATTTGTGATCTTTTATGGTTCCATATAAATTTTAGGATTATTTGTTCTAGGCCTGTGAAAAATGTCATGGGTATTTTGATAGGAATTGCATTAAATCTGTAGATTGCTTTGGGTAGTAAGGACACTTTAACAATATTAATTCTTCCAGTCTATGATCACAGGACATCCTTTCCATTTCATGTCATCTTTCAGTTTCCTTCATCAATGTTTTATAGTTTTCAGAGTATAGGTCTTTCACCTTGTTAGTTAAGTTTATTCCTAGGTATATATTCTGTTTGATGTGAATTTAAATGGAATTGTTTTCTTGTTTTCTCTTTCTGATAGTTAATTATTAGTGTATAGAAAAGCAACAGATTTCTATATAGTAATCTTTTTTTAATTTTATTTTTGAATTTTACTTATTTTTTTATACAGCAGGTTCTTATTAGTCATCAATTTTATACACATCAGTGTATACATGTCAATCCCAATTGCCCAATTCAGCTCACCACAACCCCCCACCCCCCCACCGCTTTCCCCCTTGGTGTCCATATGTTTGTTCTCTACATCTGTGTCTCAATTTCTGCCCTGCAAACCGGTTCACCTGTAAAATATTTCTAGGTTCCATATATATACAATAATATATGATATTTGTTTTCCTCTTTCTGACTTACTTCACTCTGTATGACAGTCTCTAGATCCATTCACCTCTCAACAAATGACCCAATTTCGTTCCTTTTTATGGCTGAATAATATCACATTCTATATATGTACCACATCTTCTTTATCCATTTGTCTGTTGAAGGGCATTTAGGTTGCTTCCATGACCTGGCTATTGTAAATAGTGCTGTAATGAACATTGGGGTGCATGTGTCTTTTTGAATGATGGTTTTCTCTGGGTATATGCCCAGTAGTGGGATTGCTGGATCATATGGTAATTCTATTTTTAGTTTTTTAAGGAACCTTCATACTGTTCTCCATAGTGGCTGTATCAATTTACATTCCCACCAACAGTGCAAGAGGGTTCCCTTTTCTCCACACCCTCTCCAGCATTTGTTCTTTGTAGATTTTCTGATGATGCCCATTCTAAATGGTGTGAGGTGATACCTCATTGTCGTTTTGATTTGCATTTCTCTAATACTTAGTGATGTTGAGCAGCTTTTTATGTGCTTCTTGGCCATCTGTACGTCTTCTTTGGAGAAATGTCTATTTAGGTCTTCTGGCCATTTTTGGATTGGGTTGTTTGTTCCTTTAATATTGAGCTGCATGAGCTGTTTATATATTTTGGAGATTAATCCTTTGTCCGTTGATTCATTTGCAAATATTTTCTCCCCTTCTAAGGGTTGTCTTTTGGTCTTGTTTATGGTTTCCTTTGCTGTGCAAAAGCCTTGAAGTTTCATTAGGTCTCATTTGTTTATTTTCGTTTTGATTTCCATTACTCTAGGAGGTGGATCAAAAAAGATCTTGCTGTGATTTATGTCAAAGAGTGTTCTTCCTATGTTTTCCTCTAAGAGTTTTATAGTGTCCAGTCTTACATATAGGTCTCTAATACATTTTGAGTTTATTTTTGCATATGGTGTTAGGGAGTGTTCTAATTTCATTATTTTACATGCATCTGTCCAGTTTTCCCAGCACCACTTACTGAGGAGACTGCATTTTCTCCATTGTATATCCTGGCCTTCTTTGTCATAGATTAGTTGACCATAGGTGCATGGGTTTATCTCTGGGCTTTCTATCTTGTTCCATTGATCTATGTTTCTGTTTTTGTGCCAGTACCATATTGTCTTGATTACTGTAGCTTTGTAGTATAGTCTGAAGTCAGGGAGTCTGATTCCTCCAGCTCCGCTTTTTGCCTTCAAGACTGCTTTGGCTATTCCAGGTCTTTTGTGTCTCTATACAAATTTTAAGATTTTTTTGTTCTGGTTCCCTAAAAAATGCCATTGGTAATTTGATAGGGATTGCATTGGATCTGTAGATTGCTTTGGGTAGTATAGTCATTTTCACAATATTGATTCTTCCAGCCCAAGAACATGGTATATCTCTCCATCTGTCGGTATAATCTTTAATTTCTTTCATCAGTGTCTTACACTTTTCTGCATACAGGTCTTTTGTCTCTCTAGGTAGGTTTATTCCTACGTATTTTATTCTTTTTGTTGCAATGGTAAATGGGAGTGTTTCCTTAATTTCTCTTTCAGATTTTTCATCATTAATGTATAGGAATGCAGGAGATTTCTGTGCATTAATTTTGTATCATGCAACTTTACCAAATTCATTGATTAGCTCTAGTAGTTTTCTGGTGGCATCTTTAGGATTGTCTATGTATATAGTATCATGTCATCTGCACACAGTGACAGTTTTACTTCTTCTTTTCCAATTTGTATTCCTTTTATCTCTTTTTCTTCTCTGATTGCCATGACTAGGACTTCCAAAACTATGTTGAATAATAGTGGTGAGAGTGGACAACCTTGTCTTGTTCCTGATCTCAGAGGAAATGCTTTGTTTTTCACCATTGAGAATGATGTTTGCTGTGGGTTTGTCATATATGGCCTGTATTATGTTGAGGTAGGTTCCCTCTATGCCCACTTTCTGGAGAGTCTTTATCATAAATGGTGTTGAATTTTGTCAAAAGCTTTTTCTGCATCTATGGAGATGATCATATGGTTTTTATTCTTCAGTTTGTTAATATGGTGTATCACACTGAATGATTTGCGTATATTGAAGAATCCTTGCATCCCTGGGATGAATCCTACTTGATCATGGTGTATGATCCTTTTAATATGTTGTTGGATTCTGTTTGCTGGTATTTTGTTGAGGATTTTTGCATCTATATTCATCAGTGATATTGGTCTGTAATTTTCTTCTTTTGTAGCATCTTTCTCTGGTTTTGGTATCAGGGTGATGGTGGCCTCATAGAATGAGTTTGGGAGTGTTCCTTCCTCTGCAGTTTTTTGGAAGAGTTTGAGAAGGATGGGTGTTAACTCTTCTCTAAATGTTTGATAGAATTTACCTGTGAAGCCTTCTGGTCCTGAACTTTTGTTTGTTGGAAGATTTTTAATCACAGTTTCAGTTTCATTACTTGTGACTGGTCTGTTCCTAGTTTCTATTTCTTCCTGGTTCTGTCTTGGAAGTTTATACCTTTCTAAGAATTTGTCCATTTCTTCCAGGTTGTCCATTTTAGTGGCATAGTGTTGTTTGTAGTAATCTCTTAGGATGCTTTGTATTTCTGTGGTGTCTGTTGTAACTTCTCCTTTTTCATTTGTAATTTTATTGATTTGAGTCCTCTCCCTCTTTTTCTTGATGAGTCTGGCTAATGGTTTATCAATTTTGTTTATCTTGTCAAAGAACCAGCTTTTAGTTTTATTGATCTTTGCTATTGTGTTCTTTGTTTCTATTTCATTTATTTCTGCTCTGATCTTTATGATTTCTTTCCTTCTGCTAACTTTCGGTTTTGTTTGTTCTTCTTTCTCTAGTTCCTTTAGGTGTATGGTTAGATTGTTTATTTGAGATTTTTCTTATTTCTTGAGGTAGGCCTGTATTGCTATAAACTTCCCTCTTAGAACTGCTTTTGCTACGTCCCATAGGTTTTGGATCATCGTGTTTTCATTGTCATTTGTTTCTAGGTATTTTTTGATTTCGTCTTTGATTTTCTCAGTGATCTCTTGGTTATTTAGTAACGTATTGTTTAGCCTCCATGTGTTTGTGTTGTTTACATTTTTTCCCTGTAATTGATTTCTAATCTCAGTGTTGTGGTCGGAAAAGATGCTTGATATGATTTCAATCTTCTTAAATTTACTGAGGCTTGCTTTGTGACCCAAGATGTGATCTATCCTGGAGAATGTTCCTTGTGCTCTTGAGAAGAAAGTGTAATCTGTTGTTTTTGGATGGAATGTCCTATAAATACCAGTTAAATCTATCTGGTCTATTGTGTCATTTAAAGCTTCTGTTTCCTTATTTATTTTTATTTTGGATGATCTGTCCCTTGGTGTAAGTGAGGTGTTAAAGTCCCCCACTATTGAAGGAATAGAACTTGGGGTTCAACTTCCTCTGTACATATCTACATATGTAACCTAAGAACTTAGAGTAACCCCGATGTTCTTCAATATTCCATGTTTTGATCACAACTGGGGTCAAAACCTTTTCAATTCTGTAAGTTTCCAGTATATAACTGAAGGATGAGCAGGGGGAAGGAATCTTTAAGTATTTTGCTATCAAGAAAATTTTTCAATAAATTTCTATTGAAAATGGGAAGCTACAGAAGAGGTTCCACTTGCCTGCCAGGGAGGTGTACTGGAGGCATGAGCAACACGACAGTGCCAGGTGCCTTTCAGAGTATTTCTGGATGTCAGTTGGCTCTATGATGAAGTGCACGTGAAAGGGCACACCTTGGGAAGAGGGGAGAGAGTGACTGAAAATGTTTTATTATACATTTAGTCTTGCAATGGGGGAGGGGGGACTATTTTCTGAATTTTACTTCTTAGTGATCAGCAAGTAAATCCTTTGTTAAAACGTGATTAGAAAATTCTGCTGTCACATTTTCAAGTACTAGTTCAGACTCATGTCCTGAGGGCAAATGTTTCCTTGCTAGATTTGACACTGATGCTTTTCTCCAAAGACAGATACATAAAATTTCATATAATGAAAATGGAGGAGCGGCTGATGAAGATGTGATTCCAGGGACTTCCCTAGTGGTCCAGTGGTTAAGATTCCACGCTTCCACTGCAGGGGGCACAGGTTTGATCTCAGGTCGGAGAACTAAGATCTCACGTGCTGCCCAGTGTGGCCAAAAATAAAATAAAATAAAATGTGTTTCCTTTGTTTTGAAAAAAAAATAGAAAAGAAAATGTATTCCACCACAGAAATAAATAAATAAATTAAGTCCCCCACTATTATTGTGTTACTGTCGATTTCCTTTTTTATAGCTGTTAGCTGTTGCCTTATGTATTGAGGTGCTCCTATGTGGGGTGCATATATATTTATAATTGTTATATCTTCTTCTTGGATTGATCCCTTGATCATTATGTAGTGTCCTTCCTTGTCTCTTGTAACATGCTTTTTTTTTTTTTTTTTTTTTTTGGCGGTACGCAGGCCTCTCACTGCTGCGGCCCCTCCCATTGCAGAGCACAGGCTCCGGACGTGCACACTCAGCGGCCATGGCCCACGGGCCCAGCCGCTCCGCGGCATGTGGGATCCTCCCAGACCGGGGCACGAACCCGTGTCCCCTGCATTGGCAGGCGGACTCCCAACCACTGCGCCACCAGGGAAGCCCAACATGCTTTATTTTAAAGTCTATTTTATCTGATATGAGTATTGCTACTCCAGCTTTCTTTTGATTTACATGTGCATGGAATATCTTTTTCCATTCCCTCACTTTCAGTCTGTATGTGTCCCTAGGTCTGAAGTGGGTCTCTTGTAGACAGCATATATATGGGTCTTGTTTTTGTATCCATTCAGCAAGCCTGTGTCTTTTGGTTGGAGCGTTTAATTGATTCATGTTTAAGGTAATTATCGATATGCATGTTCCTATGACCATTTTCTTAATTGTTTTGAGTTTATTTTTGTAGGTCCTTTTCTTCTCTTATGCTTCCCACTTAGAGAAGTTCCTTTAGCATTTGTTGTAGAGCTGGTTTGGTGGTGCTGAATTCTCTTAGCTTTTTCTTGTCTGTAAAGCTTTTGATTTCTCCATCAAATCTGAATGAGATCCTTGCCAGTTAGAGTAATCTTGGTTGTAGGTCCTTCCCTTTCATCACTTTAAGTATATCATGCCACTCCATTCTGGCTTGTAGAGTTTCTGCTGAGAAATCAGCTGTTAACCTTATGGGAGTTCCATTGTATGTTATTTGTCATTTTTCCCTTGCTGCTTTCAATAATTTTTCTTTGTCTTTAATTTTTGCCTATTTGATTACTATGTGTCTTGGCGTGTTTCTCCTTGGGTTTATCCTGTATGGGACTCACTGTGCTTCCTGGACTTGGGTGGCTCTTTCCTTTCCCACGTTAGGGAAGTTTTCAACTATAATCTCTTCAAATATTTTCTCTGGTCCTTTCTCTCACTCTTCTCCTTCTGGGACCCCTATAATGTGAATGTTGTTGCATTTATTGTTGTCCCAGAGATCTCTTAGGCTGTCTTCATTTCTTTTCATTCTTTTTTCTTTATTCTGTTCCATGGCAGTGAATTCCACCATTCTGTCTTCCAGATCACTTATCTGTTCTTCTGCCTCAGTTATTCTGCTATTGATTTCTTCTAATGTAGTTTTCATTTCACTTATTGTATTGTTCATCTCTGTTTGTTTGTTCTTTAATTCTTCTAGGTCTTTGTTAAACATTTCTTGCATCTTCTCGATCTTTGCCTCCATTCTTTTTCCGAGGTCCTGGATCATCTTCACTATCATTATTCTGAATTCTTTTTCTGGATGCTTGCCTATCTCCACTTCCTTTAGTTGTTTTTCTAGGGTTTTATCTTGTTCCTTCATCTGGTACATAGCCCTCTGCCTTTTCCTCTTGTCTATCTTTCTGTGAATGTGTTTTTTGATCCACAGGCCGCAGGATTGTACTTCTTACTTCTGTTGCCTGCCCTCTAGTGGATGAGGCTATCTAAGAGGCTTGTGCAAGTTTTCTGATGGAGGATCGTGTGATTTTTTACCCTTCCTTTTGTTAATGTGTTGTATCACATTGATGGATTTGTGGATATTGAATCATCCTTGCATCCCAGGAATAGATCCCACTTGGTCATGTTGTATGATCCTTTTTATATACTGTTGAATTCAGATTGCTAGTGTGTGTTTGAGGATTTCATTAGAGGTATCAGCCTGTAGTTTTCCTTTTTTTGTAGTGTCTTTGTTTGGTTTGGTGTCAAGGTAATGTTGGCAGCCTGGAATGAATTTCGGAGTGTTCCCTCCTCTTCAATTTTGAAATAGTTTGAGAAGGAGAGGTATTAGCTCTTCTTTATATGTTTGGTAGAATTCCCCTGTGAAGCCATCCAGTCCTGTACTATTTTGGTGGGGGGGGTGAGGAGAGGTATTAGCTCTTCTTTATATGTTTGGTAGAATTCCCCTGTGAAGCCATCCAGTCCTGTACTATTTTGGTGGGGGGGTGAGGAGAGTTCTTCACAAATTCAGTTTCATTGCTAGTAATTGGCCTGCTCAGATTGTATATTTCTTCCTGATTCAGTCAGGTCAGGTTGTATGTTTCTAGAAATTTGTTGATGTCTTCTAGGTTGTCCAATTTGTTGGCATTTAACTGTTCATAGTATTCTTTTATTTTTTGGTATTTCTGTGGTATCAGTTGTTATTTCTCCTCTTTTATTTCTTACTTTGTTTATTCGGGTCCTCTCTCTTTTTTTCTTGATAAGTCTGGCTAAAGACGTATCAATTTTGTTCATCTTTTTTAAAAAATACAGATCTTGATTTTATTGATATTTTCTTTTTTTTCTCTATTTTTTCTCTAATCTTTATTATTTTTTTCCTTCTGCTGACTTTGGGCTTTGTTCTTCTTTTATTCCTTTAGGTGGTAGGTTAGGTTGTTTCTTTGAGATTTTTCCTATTTCTTGAGATAGGCGTGTATAGCTATAAACTTCCCTCTTCAAACTGCTTTTGCTGCATCCCATAGATTTTGGAATGTCCTGTTTTTATTTATTTTTTAATTAGTTAACATTTATTTTTGGCTGTGTTGGGTCTTCATTGCTGTGCATGGGCTTTCTCTAGTTGTGGCGAGTGGGGCCAACTCTTCGTTGCAGTATGCAGGCTTCTCATTGCGGTGGCTTCTCTTGTTGCAGAGCATGGGCTCTAGGTGCGCCGGCTTCAGTAGTTGTGGCACACGGGCTCAGTAGTTGTGGCTCGCAGGCTCTAGAGCACAGAGCTCAGTAGTTGTGGTGCACATGCTTAGTTGTTCCACAGCATGTAGGATCTTCCCTGACCAGGGATTGAACCCATGTCCCCTGCATTGGCAGCCAGATTCTTAAGCACCGCACCACCAGGGAAGCCCTTTATTTTGTTTTGTCTTGAGGTATTTTCTCATTTCCTCTGATTTCTTCATTGACCCACTCTTTTTTAGTAGCAAGTTGGCTAGTCTCCTCATGTTTATGTTCTTCCCATTTTTCTTCCTTGATTGATTTCTAGTTTTCTACTGTTGTGGTCAGAAAAAGTATTTGATATGATTTCTATCCGCCTATATATGTTGAGGCATATTTTGTGGTCTCACTTGTGGTCTACCCTGGAGAACATTCCATATGCACTTAAAGCATGTGTATTCTACTGTTTTTAGATGGAATATACTGTAGACACCTATTAAGTTCTACTTGTCTGTGTCATTTAAGGCCACTGTTTGCTTTTTGATTATCTGTCTGGATGATCTGTCCCTTGATGTCATTGGGGTGTTAAAGTCACCTACTATTATTGCATTATTGTCAGTTTCTCCCTTTATGTTTGTTAATATTTGCTTTATATATTTAGGTGCTCCTATAATAGGTGCATCTGTGTTAATGAATGTTATATCCACTTCTTGTACTGATCCCTTTATCATTATATAATGCCCTTCTTTGTCTTTTGTTGTAGACTTTGCTTTAAAGCCTATTTTGTTTGACATAAGTATTGCTACCCCATGTTTCTTGTCATTTCCATTTGCATGAAATATATTTTTCCACCCCCTCATTTTCAGTCTGTGTGTCTTTACCTCTGAAGTGAGTCTTTTATAAGCAGCATATAGATGGGTCTCTTTATTTTATCCAGTCAGCCACCCTATATCTTTTGATTGGAGCATTTAGTCTGTTGACATTTAAAGTGATTATTGGTAAGTAAGTACTTACTGGCATTTTGGTACTTGTTTTGTGGTTGGTTTTTTTAGTTTTTCTCTGGTCTTTTCTTCTTTCAATTTCTTCCCTTGTGGTTTGATGGTTTTCTTTAGCGGTATGCTTATGATCCTTTCTCTCTAGTATTTGTGTATCTATTCATAGGTTTTAGATTTGTGGTTACCATAGGGTTCATATATGTTGACCTATAACTATATCTATTTGTTTTAAACTGTTAGTCATTTAAGTTCAAACACATTCTAAAAGATATACATATTTTACTTCCATCCCCCACATTTTGTTTTTGATATCATATTTTACATCTTCATGTTTATCCCTTAATTGTTTATTGTAGTTATAGATGATTTTACAATTTTGTCTTTTAATCTTCATCCTAGCTTATTTAAGTGGTTGATCCATAGGCTTTACTATATATTTGCCTTTACTAGTGGGATTTTCCCTTTCTTATGGATTCTTATTTCTTATAGCCTTTTCTTTTCCACTCAGAAAAGACCCTCTAACATTGCTTTTAGGGTCAGTTTAGTATTGAGTTTTAGTTTTTGCTTGTTTGGGAAGTTCTTTATCTCTCCTTCAATTCTAGATGATAAGCTTGCTGGGTAGAGCATCCTGTGTTGTAGGTTTTTCCCTTTCAGCATTTTAAATGTATCATGCCACACCCTTCTGGCCTGCAAAGTTTCTGCAGAGAAATCAGCTAATAGCCATTTGGCATGTCCCTTGTTTATGACTCTTTGTTTTTCTCTTGATCCCTTTAGAATTTTTAACTTTTGCCAGTTTAATTATGATATGTCTTGGCGTGGATCTCTTTGGATTCATCTTTTCTGGGACCCTCTGTGCTTCCTGTACCTGAATATCTATTTCCTTCTTCACTTTCAGGATGTTTTCAGCCATAATTTCATCAAAAACATCTTTTACCCCTTTCTCTCTCTTCTTCTTTTCAGACCCCTATAATGTAAAAGTTGGTACATTGATGTTGTCCCAGAGGTCCCTTAAACTGTCCTCATGTTTTAAATTTGTTTTCCTTTTTTACTGATTGGATGATTCTCATTATCCTATCTTATAGATCACTTACGCATTCTTCTGTATCACCTAGTCTGCTGTTAATTCCTTCTAGTGTGTTTTTCATTATAGTTATTGTATTCATCAGATTTGACTGGGTTTTTTTTTTTTTTTTTTTTTTTTTCGGTACGCGGGCCTCTCACTGTTGTGGCCTCTCCCATTGTGGAGCACAGGCTCCGGACGCGCAGGCTCAGCAGCCATGGCTCACGGGCCCAGGCACTCCGCGGCATGTGGGATCTTCCCGGACCGGGGCACGAACCCATGTCCCCTGCATCGGCAGGCGGACTCTCAACCACTGTGCCACCAGGGAAGCCCCTTGACTGGGTTTTTAAAAAATATTTTCTAGTTCCTTATTAAAATTATCACTGTGTTCATCTATTCTTTTCCGTACATCAGTTAACATTCTTATTACTAATGCTTTGAACTCTTTTTCTGGTAAATTATTTATTTCTGTTTCAGTAGTTGTTTTTTCTTGTTATTTCATTTGAAACAAATTCCTCTGTCTTCCTTTTTTTTAATAAATGTATTTATTTTATTTATTTATTTTTGGCTGCGTTGGGTCTTCGTTGCTGCTTGGGCTTTTCTCCAGCTGTGGGGAGCAGGGGCTACTCCGCATTTTGGTGTGCAGGCTTCTCATTGCGGTGGCCTCTCTTGTTGCAGAGCATGGGCTCTAGGTGCGTGGGCTTCAGCAGTTGTGGTTCACGGGCTCTAGAGTGCAGGCTTTAATAGTTGTGGCACACAGGCTCAGTTGCTCCGTGGCATGTGGGATATTCCCAGACCAGAGCTTGAACCCGTGTCTCCTGCATTGGCAGGCAGATTCTTAACCACTGCGCCACCAGGGAAGCCCCTGTCTTCTTGTGTTGATTAAATGTTTCTGTATCCATGAAATTAGGTGAAACAGTTACCTATCCTGGTCTGGAAGGGGTGTCCTTGTGTGAGAGCATCCTTGTACAGTTTGTGTGTGCCCAGTGTCTTTTCTGGGAGAGCTGTATCTGACATGAACACAACTTACATCCCCCAAGGTGTGCTGGCAGCTATCACCTTGATAGGATGTGGAGCTGGAGATGGAGGGGCAATGGCTAGAGCCTGGTGTGAGCAGGGTCTTCTCCTCTGCTTAGTGACCAGCACCACTCTATTGGGTGCAGGGTCAACTCCCAAGTTGCTGGAGCAGAAGCCCTGAGGGTCAGGTCCAAGATGGTTCTGTTCCCTCTCAGTGTGTGCTCTCCCCCCTCCCAGCACTGGCACATTTTCCCAAAAGAGGAGCAGTGTTGGGCAAAAGAAGCTGGAGTGGGTGCTCAGCATGGGTTAGGGCATGGGCTGGAGCAGTCCCTGCACCAGTCAGAGTTCCTGCTCATTCCCTAACTGCTGCCTCTGCAAACGCCAATAATGGCTGCTCTCGCCTGTTTAGATGCTGTGTTGGGTCTGAGCTGGCTTTGTCCCCTACAACTATTCATTCCCCTCAGCTGTGGCAGTCTTTGCCCTAGTGTGGAGCTGTGCCATGGAGTAAGAGGGGCTGGAGTGGGCACTCAGCTCAGGCTGGGACACACTGGGGCAGTTGAGAGAAACTGGCCAGAGTTCCAGACAGTTTTAATCTGCTTCTTCTACCTTGTTTTGGGAATTAGCAATTATGTGTGTACCCTTCAGGAGCAGAGTCTAGGTTTCTTACAGCCCTGCTGTCAGTCCCACTGGTTTCAAACCAGTTATGGGCACTCATCCTCCCAGTGTCAGACCCCAAGCCCAGGATGCTCAATATGTGTTTCAAACTGCTCACTCACCAGCCCATGTAATCCTCCTCCTCTTCTCTGTCTGCTTCCAGGGATGCAGATCCCAACCTGATCACTTTTCTTTCCTTCCTGCCTGATTCTGTGTGGGTCTTTCTTGCAGCCTTGGTTTTATAAGAGTCTTTCTGCCAGTCTCCAGTTTGTTTTCAGTGAGAATTACTCCAACTGTATGTGTATTTTTGATGTGTTTAAGGGGGTGGGTGAGCTTACATCCTCCTACTCCACCATCTTATCTCCTCCAAAATTCATTTTTGAAGGATAATCTTTCTGCATATAGAATTCTTGGTTGGCAGTTTTTCTTTTAGCACTTTGAATATGCCACTCCACTGTCTTCTACCATTGCTTCTGAGAACTCAGTTTTTAAAGGCATTTTTTCCCTGAGTCTTTTTTCTCTTGCTGTTTTGAGATTTTTCCCTTTGCATTTCACAGTGTATTTAGGTAGGGCTCCCTTTGAATTTACTTAACTTGGGATTCATTGATATTTTTGGATCTGTAGATTTAGTGATCTTTACCAAATTTGAAAGTTTGGGGCCATGATTTCTTCAACTTTTTTTTTTTTTTTGGCTGCTTGGCATGTTCATTGCTGCACATGGGCTTTCTCTAGTTGCAGCAAGCGGGGGCTGCTCTTCATTGCCATGCACGGGCTTCTCATTGTGGTGTCTTCTCTTGTTGTGGAGCACAGGCCCTAGGCGTGCGAGCTTCAGTAGTTGTAGCGTGTGGGCTCAGTAGTTGTGGCTTGCAGGCTCTAGAGCTCAGGCTCAGTCATTGTGGAGCACAGGCTTAGTTGCTCCATGGCATGTGGGATCCTCCCAGACCAGGGCTCAAACCTGTGTCACCTGCGTTGGCAGGTGGGTTCTTATTTATTTATTTTTTTTACATCTTTATTGGAGTATAATTTCTTTACAATGGCGTGCTAGTTTCTGCTTCATAACAAAGTGAATCAGTCACACACACACACATATGTTCCCATATCCCTTCCCCCTCGCATCTCCCTCTCTCCCATCCTCCCTATCCCACCCCTCTAGGTGGTCACAAAGCACCGAGCTGATCTCCCTGTGCTATGCGGCTGCTTCCCACTAGCTATCTATTTTACGTTTGGTAGTGTATATATGTCCATGCCACTCTCTCACTCTGTCACAGCTTACCCTTCCCCCTCCCCATATCCTCAAGTCCATTTTCTAGTATGTCTTTGTCTTTATTCCTGTCTTACCCCTGGGTTCTTCATGACATTTTTTTTCTTAGATTCCGTATATATGTGTTAGCATACTGTATTTGTCTTTCTCTTTCTCACTTACTTCACTCTGTATGACAAACTCTAGGTCCATCCACCTCACGACAAATAACTCAATTTCGTTTCTTTTTATGGCTGATTAATATTCCATTGTATATATGTGCCACATCTTCTTTATCCATTTACCCGATGATGGACATTTAGGTTGTTTCCATCTCCTGGCTATTGTAAATAGAGTTGCAATGAACATTTTGGTACATGACTCTTTTTGAATTATAGTTTTCTCAGGGTATATGCCCAGTAGTGGGATTGCTGGGTCATATGGTAGTTCTATTTGTAGTTTTTTAAGGAACCTCCATACTGTTCTCCATAGTGGCTATATCAATTCACATTCCCACCAGCAGTGCAAGAGTGTTCCCTTTTCTCCACACCCTCTCCATCATTTATTGTTTCTAGGTTTTTTGATGATGGCCATTCTGACTGGTGTAAGATGATATCTCAGTGTAGTTTTGATTTGCATTTCTCTAATGATAAATGATGTTGAGCATTCTTCCATGTGTTTGTTGGCAGTCTGTATATCTTCTTTGGAGAAATGTCTGTTTAGGTCTTCTGCCCATTTTTGGATTGGGTTGTTTGTTTTTTGTTATTGAGCTGCATGAGCTGCTTGTAAATTTTGGAGATTAATCCTTTGTCAGTTGCTTCATCTGCAAATATTTTCTCCCATTCTGAGGATTGTCTTTTGGTCTTGTTTATGGTTTCCATTGCTGTGCAAAAGCTTTGAAGTTTCATTAGGTCCCATTTATTTTTGTTTTTATTTCCATTTTTCTAGGAGGTGGGTAAAAAAGGATCTTGCTGGGCTTTCCTGGTGGCGCAGTGGTTGAGAGTCCGCCTGCCGATGCAGGGGACACGGGTTCATGCCCTGGTTCGGGAAGATCCCACATGCCACGGAGCAGCTGGGCCCGTGAGCCATGGCCGCTGAGCCTGCGCGTCCGGAGCCTGTGCTCCGCAACGGGAGAAGCCACAACAGTGAGAGGCCCGCGTACAGCAAAAAAAAAAAAAAAAAAAAAAAAAAAAAGGATCTTGCTGTGATTTATGTCAAAGAGTGTTTTCCTCTAAGAGTTTGATAGTTTCTGGCCTTACATTTAGATCTTTAATCCATTTTGAGCTTATTTTAGTGTATGGTGTTAGGGAGTGTTCTAATCTCATACATTTACATGTACCTGTCCAGTTTTCCCAACACCACTTATTGAAGAGGCTGTTCTTTCTCCACTGTATATTCCTGCCTCCTTTATCAAAGATAAGGTGACCATATGTGCGTGGGTTTATCTCTGGACTTTCTCTCCTGTTCCATAGATCTATATTTCTGTTTTTGTGCCAGTACCATACCGTCTTGATTACTGTAGCTTTGTAGTATAGTCTGAAGTCAGGGAGCCTGATTTCTCCAGCTCCATTTTTCGTTCTCAAGATTGCTTTGGCTCTTCAGGGTCGTTTGTGTTTCCATACAAATTGTGAATTTTTTTTATTCTAGTTATGTGAAAAATGCCAGTGGTAGTTTGATAGGGATGGCATTGAATCTGTAGATTGCTTTGGGTAGTAGAGTCATTTTCACAATGTTGATTCTTCCAATCCAAGAACATGGTCTGTCTCTCCATCTATTTGTATAATCTTTAATTTCTTTCATCAGTGTCTTATAATTTTCTGCATATGGTTTTTTTGTCTCCTTAGGTAGGTTTATTCCTAGATATTTTATTCTTTTTGTTGCAGTGGTAAATGGGAGTGTTTTCTTGATTTCACTTTCAGATTTTTCATCATTAGTGTATAGGAATGCCAGAAATTCCTGTGCATTAATTTTGTATCCTGCTACTTTACCAAATTCATTGATTAGCTCTAGTAGTTTTCTGGTAGCATCTTTAGGATTCTCTATGTATAGTATCATGTCATCTGCAAACAGTGACGGCTTTACTTCTTCTTTTCTGATTTGGATTCCTTTTATTTCCTTTTCTTCTCTGATTGCTGTGGCTAAAACTTCCAAAACTAAGTTGAATAAGAGTGGTGAGAGTGGGCAGCCTTGTCTTGTTCCTGATCTTAGAGGAAATGCTTTCAGTTTTTCACCATTGAGGATGATGTTGGCTGTGGGTTTGTCATATATGGCCTTTATTATGTTGAGGAAAGTTCCCTCTATGCCTACTTTCTTCAGGGTTTTTATCATAAATGGGTGTTGAATTTTGTCAAAAGCTTTCTCTGCATCTATAGAGATGATCATATGGTTTTTCTTCTTCAATTTGTTAATATGGTGTATCACATTGATTGATTTGCGTATATTGAAGAAGCCTTGCATTCCTGGAATAAACCCCACTTGATCATGGTGTATGATCCTTTTAATGTGCTGTTGGATTCTGTTTGCTAGTATTTTGTTGAGGATTTTTGCATCTATGTTCATCAGTGATATTGGCCTGTAGTTTTCTTTCTTTGTGACATCCTTGTCTGGTTTTGGTATCAAGGTGATGGTGGCCTCGTAGAATGAGTTTGGGAGTGTTCCTCCCTCTGCTATATTTTGGAAGAGTTTGAGAAGGATAGGTGTTAGCTCTTCTCTAAATGCTTGATAGAATTCGCCTGTGAAGCCATCTGGTCCTGGGCTTTTGTTTGTTGGAAGATTTTTAATCACAGTTTCAATTTCAGTGCTTGTGATTGGTCTGTTCATATTTGCTACTTCTTCCTGATTCAGTCTTGGCAGGTTGTGCATTTCTAAGAATTTGTCCATTTCTTCCAGGTTGTCCATTTTATTGGCATAGAGTTGCTTGTAGTAATCTCTCATGATCTTTTGTATTTCTGGAGTGTCAGATGTTACTTCTCCTTTTTCATTTCTAATTCTATTGATTTGAGTCTTCTCCCTTTTTTTCTTCATGAGTCTGGCTAATGGTTTATCAATTTTGTTTATCTTCTCAAAGAACCAGATTTTAGTTTTATTGATCTTTGCTATCGTTTCCTTCATTTCTTTTTCATTTATTTCTGATCTGATCTTTATGATTTATTTCCTTCTGCTAACTTTGGGGTTTTTTTGTTCTTCTTTGTCTAATTGCTTTAGGTGCAAGGTTAGGTTGTTTATTCAAGATGTTTCCTGTTTTTTAAGGTAGGATTGTATTGCTATAAACTTCCCTCTTAGAACTGCTTTTGCTGCATCCCATAGGTTTTGGGTCATCGTGTCTCCATTGTCATTTGTTTCTAGGTATTTTTTGTTTGGTTTTATTCTGTTTTGCGATACACGGGCCTCTCACTGTTGTGGACTCTCCCATTGCAGAGCACGGGCTCTGGATGCACAGGCTCAGCGGCCATGGGTCACAGGCCCAGCCACTCTGTGACATGTGGGATCTTACCGGACCGGTGCACGAACCCGTGTCCCCTGCATCGGCAGGCAGACTCTCAACCACTGTGCCACCAGGGAAGCCCTCTAGGTATTTTTTGATTTCCTCTTATATTTCTTCAGTGATCACTTCGTTATTAAGTAGTGTATTGTTTAGCCTCCATGTGTTTGTATTTTTTACAGATCTTTTCCTGTAATTGATATCTAGTCTCATAGTGTGGTGGTCGGAAAAGATACTTGATACAATTTCAATTTTCTTAAATTTACCAAGGCTTGGTTTGTGACCCAAGATATGATCTATCTTGGAGAATGTTCCATGAGCACTTGAGAAAAATGTGTATTCTGTTGTTTTTGGATGGAATGTCCTATAAATATCAATTAAGTCCATCTTGTTTAATGTATCATTTAAAGCTTGTGTTTCCTTATTTATTTTCATTTTGGATAATCTGTCCATTGGTGAAAGTGGGGTGTTAAAGTCCCCTA
The DNA here is from genome assembly GCF_949752795.1 of Hyperoodon ampullatus. Lineage (NCBI taxonomy): Eukaryota > Metazoa > Chordata > Mammalia > Artiodactyla > Ziphiidae > Hyperoodon > Hyperoodon ampullatus. Next base: position 45,538,923 of record NC_136927.1, on the reverse strand, counting down.
CTATGAGCGTGTTACTGTTGAATTCCCCTTATATGGCTGCTAGTATTTGCCTTATGTATTGAGGTGCTCCTATGTTGGGTGCATAAAAATTTACTATTGTTATATCTTCTTCTTGGATCGATCCCTTGATCATTATGTAGTGTCTTTCTTTGTCTCTTCTAATAGTCTTTATTTTAAAGTCTATTTTGTCTGATATGAGAATTGCTACTCCAGATTTCTTTTGGTTTCCATTTGTATGGAATATCTTTCTCCATCCCCTCACTTTCAGTCTGTATGTGTCTCTAGGTCTGAAGTGGGTCTCTTGTAGACAGCATATATATGGGTCTTGTTTTTGTATCCATTCAGCCAGTCTGTGTCTTTTCCTGGGAGCATTTAATCCATTTACATTTAAGGTAATTATCGATATGTATGTTCCTATTCCCATTTTCTTAATTGTTTTGGGTTTGTTATTGTAGGTCTTTTCCTTCTCTTGTGCTTCTTGCCTAGAGAAGATCCGTTAGCATTTGTTGTAAAGCTGGTTTGGTGGTGCTGAACTCTCTCAGCTTTTGCTTGTTTGTAAAGGTTTTAATTTCTCCATCAAATCTGAATGAGATCCTTGCTGGGTAGAGTAATCTTGGTTGTAGGTTCTTCTCCTTCATCACTTTAAATATGTCCTGCCAGTCCCTTCTGGCTTTCAGAGTTTCTGCTGAAAGATCAGCTATTAACCTGATGGGGATTCCCTTGTGTGTTATTTGTTGTTTTTCCCTTGCTGCTTTTAATATGTTTTCTTTGTATTTAATTTTTGACAGTTTGATTAATATGTGTCTTGATGTGTTTCCCCTTGGATTTATCCTGTATGGGACTCTGTGTGCTTCCTGGACTTGATTAACTATTTCGTTTCCCATATTAGGGGAGTTTTCAACTATAATCTCTTCAAATATTTTCTCAGTCCCTTTCTTTTTCTCTTCTTCTTCTGGAACTCCTATAATTCGAATGTTGGTGCATTTAATGTTGTCCCAGAGGTCTCTGAGACTGTCCTCAGTTCTTTTCATTCTTTTTTCTTTATTCTGCTCTGCAGTAGTTATTTTCATTATTTTATCTTCCAGGTCACTTATCCATTCGTCTACCTCAGTTATTCTGCTATTGATCCCTTCTAGAGTATTTTTAATTTCATTTATTGTGTTGTTCATCGTTGCTTGTTTCATCTTTAGTTCTTATAGATCCTTGTTAAATGTTTCTCGCATTTTCTCTTTTTCCAAGATTTTGGATCATCTTTTCTATCATTATTCTGAATTCTTTTTCAGGTAGACTGCCTATTTCTTCTTCATTTGTTAGGTCTGGTGGGTTTTTATCTTGCTCCTTCATCTACTGTATGTTTTTCTGTCTTCTCATTTTGCTTATCTTACTGTGTTTGGGGTCTCCTTTTTGCAGGCTGCAGGTTCATAGTTCCCATTGTTTTGGGTGTCTGCCCCCTGTGGCTAAGTTTGGTTCATAGGGTTAGTAGGCTTCCTGGTGGAGGGGACTAGTGCCTGTGTTCTGGTGGATGAGGCTGGATCTTGTCTTTCTGGTGGGCAGGTCCACATCTGGTGGTGTGTTTTGGGGTGTCTGTGAACTTATGATTTTAGGCAGCCTCTCTGCTAATGGGTGGGGTTGTGTTCCTGTCTTGGTAGTTGTTTGGCATAGGGTGTCCAGCACTGTAGCTTGCTGGTCGTTGAGTGAAGCTGGGTGTTGGTGTTGAGATGGAGATTTTGGGGAGATTTTCACCGTTTGATATTACGTGGAGGTGGGAGGTCTCTTGTGGACCAGTGTCCTGAAGTTGGCTCTCCCACCTCAGAGGCACAGCACTGACTCCTGGCTGCAGCACCAAGAGCCTTTCATCCACACGGCTCAGAATAAAAGGGAGAAAGAAAGAGGGAAGAAGGAAGGAATAAGGAAGTAAGAAACAGGGAGAGAGAAAGAAAGAGAGGGAGAGAGAAAGAAAGAGAGGGAGAGAGAAAGAAAGAGAGGGAGAGAGAAAGAAAGAGAGGGAAAGAAGGAAGAAGGAAGAAGGAAGGAAGAAGGAAGGAAGAAGGGAGAAGGAAGGAAGAAGAAAGAAAGAAGGAAGAAAGAAGAAAGAAGGAAGGAAGGAAAGAAGGAAAGAAGAAGGAAGGAAGGAAAGAAGGAAAGAAAGAAGGAAGAAGGAAAGAAGGAAGAAGAAAGAAAGAAGAAAGAAAGAAAGGATAAAAGAAAATAAAATAAAGTAATAATAAAATAAAGTTATTAAAATAAAAAATAATTATTAAGAAAAAAAAATTTTAAGTAAAAACAAAAAATGGACGGATAGAACCCTAGGACAAATGGTGAAAGCAAAGCTATACAGACAAAATCTCACACAGAAGCCTACACATACATACTCACAAAAAGAGGAAAAGGGGAAAAAATAATAAATCTTGCTCTCAAAGTCCATCTCCTCAATTTGGGATGATTCATTGTCTCTTCATGTATTCCATAGATGCAGGGTACATCAAGTTGACTGTGGAGATTTAATCCGCTGCTTCTGAGGCTGCTGGGAGAGATTTCCCTTTCTCTTCTTTTTTCACACAGCTCCCGGGACTCAGCTTTGTATTTGGTCCCACCTCTGCATGTAGGTCACCGGAGGGCATCTGTTCTTCGCTCAGACAGGACGGGGTTAAAGGAGCCGCTGATTCGGGGGCTCTGGCTCACTCAGGCCGGGGGAGGGAGGAGTAGGGATGCAGGGCAAGCCTGCGGCGGCAGAGGCCAGCGTGACGTTGCACTAGCCTGAGGCGCGCCGTGCGTTCTCCCGGGGAAGTTGTCCCTGGATCTCGGGACCCTGGCAGTGGCGGGCTGCACAGGCTCCCTGGAAGGGAGGTGTGGAGAGTGACCTGTGCTCGCACATGGGCTTCTTGGTGGCGGCAGCAGCAGCCTTAGCGACTCATGCCCGTCTCTGGGGTCCGTGCTGGAGCTCCTTTAAGCAGTGCTCTTAATCCCCTCTCCTCGCGCACCAGGAAACAAAGAGGGAAGAAAAAGTCTCTTGCCTCTTCCACAGGTCCAGACTTTTTCCAGGTGGATTCTTTTTGTTTGGTTTTGAATTTTATTTTTTTAAAATTATTTTTACATTTTAAATTTTATTTTTTTATACAGCAGGTTCTTATGAGTTATCTATTTTATACGTATTAGTGTATATATGTCAATCCCAATCTTCCAATTCATCCCACCACCACCACCACCCCTGGCTTTCCGCCCTTGGTGTCCATACATTTGTTCTCTACATCTGTGTCTCTATTTCTTCTTGCAAACCGGTTCATCTGTACCATTTTTCCACGTTCCACATATATGCATTAATATACGATATTTGTTTTTCTCTTTCTGACTTACTTCACTCTGTATGACAGTCTCTAGGTCCATCCACGTCTCTACAAATGACCCAATTTTGTTCCTTTTTATGGCTGAGTAATATTCCATTGTATATATATACCACATCTTCTTTATCCATTCATCTGTCGATGGTCATTTAGGTTGCTTCCATGACCTGGCTATTGCAAATAGTGCTGCAACAAACATTGGGGTGCATGTGTCTTTTTGAATGATGGTTTTCTCTGGGTATAGGCCCAGTAGTGGGATTGCTGGGTCATATGGTAATTCTATGTTTACTTCTTCAAGGAACCTCCATACTGTTCTCCATAGTGGCTGTATCAATTTACATTCCCACCAACAGTGCAGGAGAGTTCCCTTTTCTCCACACCTTCTCCAGCATTTATTGTTTCTAGATTTTTGGATGATGGCCATTCTGACTGGTGTGAGTTGATACCTCATTGTGGTTTTGATTTGCATTTCTCTAATGATCAGTGATGTTGAGCCGCTTTTCATGTGTTTGTTGGCCATCTGTATATCTTCTTTGAAGAAATGTCTATTGAGGTCTTATGCCCATTTTTGGATTGGGTTGTTTTTATAATATTGAGCTGCATGAGCTGTTTATAGATTTTGGAGATTAATCCTTTGTCCATTGATTCATTTGCAAATATTCTCTCCCATTCTGAGGGTTGTCTTCTCATCTTGTTTGTAGTTTCCTTTGCTTTGCAAAAGCTTTTAAGTTTCATTAGGCCCCATTTGTTTATTTTTGTTTTGATTTCCATTACTCTAGGAGGTGGATCAAAAAAGTTCTTGCTGTGATTTATGTCAAAGAGTGTTCTTCCTATGTTTTCCTCTAAGAGTTTTATAGTGTCCAGTCTTACATTTAGGTCTCTAATCCATTTTGAGTTTATTTTTGTGTATGGTGTTAGGGAGTGTTCTAATTTCATTCTTTTACATGTAGCTGTGCAGTTTTCCCAGAACCACTTACTGAAGAGACTGTCTTTTCTCCATTGTATATCCTTGCCTCCTTTGTCATAGATTAGTTGACCATAGGTGTGTGGGTTTATCTCTGGGCTTTCTATCCTGTTCCATTGATCTATATTTCTGTTTTTGTGCCAGTACCATATTGATTGTCTTGATTACTGTAGCTCTGTAGTATAGTCTGAAGTCAGGGAGTCTGATTCCTCCAGCTCATTTTTTTCCCTCAAGACTGCTTTGGCTATTTGTGTCTCCATACAAATTTTAAGATTTTTTTGTTCTAGTTCTGTAAAAAAAATGCCACTGGTAATTTGATAGGGATTGCATTGAGTCTGTAGATTGCTTTGGGTATTATAGTCATTTTCACAATACTGATTCTTCCAATCCAAGAATTCTATCTCTCCATCTGTTTGTGTCATCTTTGATTTCTTTCATCAGTGTCTTATAGTTTTCTGAGTACAGGTCTTTTGGCAGGAGGATTCTGAACCACTGCACCACCAGTGAAGCCCTCTTCAAATGTTTTTTTCTATTTCTTTTTTTAGCTCCACTTTTTCTGTGACTACCATTTCCCTATGTTGGTACGCTTGATGTTGCCCACAGGTCCTGAGGCTCTGTTCATTTTTCTTCAATCATTTTTTTCTCTCAAGTCTTCAGGATTGGGTAATTTTTATAATCTATGTTCAAGTTCACTGATTCTTTCTTCTACCATCTCAAGCCTATTGGTAAGATCATCTAGTAAATACTTCATTTAAAGTTATTGCACTTTTGAACTCTAGAATTTCCCCTTGGTTCTTTGCTATATCTTCTTGTTTGTGTTGAGATTCCCTGCTCTTTAGTTGTAAATATATTTTGCTTTAATTCTTTGTCATAATTTCCTTTAATTCTCTAAGCATATTTATAATAGCTGCTTTGAAGCCTTTGCTTCTATATCTGTATATAACTGAATCATTTTGCTGTACACCAGAAACTAACACAGCATTGTAAATCAACTATTCCTCAATTTAAAAAAATTTAAGAGTTAATTTCTCTGTTTACTGAGTTCTGTCTCATGGTATGAATGTACCACATGCCATAGACTGAATTTTTGTTGCCCCAAAATTCATATGTTGAAACATAATTTCCAGTGTGATGGTATCTAGAGGGTTGGACCTTTGGTCATGAAGGCTGAACACTCAGGAATGGGATTAATGCCCTTATAAAAGAAACTCCAGAGTAGGAAGCAGGTTCTCATCAGACATCAAATCTGCTGGAGTCTGGATCTTGGACTTCCTACTCTTGAATTGTGAGAAATAAATTTCTGTTGTTTGTAAGACACCTAATCTGTGGTAATTTGTTATAGCATCCCAAACAGACTAAGACATACAATTTGTTTAACCATTCACCCATTGAAGAACATGTGGGGTCATTTCCAGATTTTGGTTATTATGAATAAAGCTGCTATGAACATTCATGTACAAGTGTTTTTGTGAACATACATTTCCATTTCTCTGGGATAGATGCCCAGAAGTACAATTTCTGGGTTATATAGTAGTTACATGTTTAGTTTTATAAGAAATTCCACACTGTTTTCCAGAGTAGGTGTACCATTTTACATTCCCACCAGCAATGTATAACTCAGTTTCTCTGTGTTCTCACTAGAATTTGATGTTGTCACTATTTTTTAATTTTAGCACTTCTGATAGGTGTGTAGTGATATCTCATTGTGCTTTTAATTTTCATTTCCCCAATGGCTAAAGATGTTGAACATCTTTCTATGTGCTTATGTGAAATCTGTAAATCCTCTTCAGTGAAATGTCTGTTCATGTGTTTTGTTCATTTTCTAATTGGATTATTCTGTGAGTTTTTTGGGGGGTTTTTGTTTCTTAGTTTGTTTTCAGTTTTGAGTGTTCTTTAGATATTCTACGAAGTAGTCCTTTGTTGGATATATGGTTTGCAAATATTTTCTCCAACCCTGTAGCCTTGTCTTTTCTTCCTCTCAACTGTCTTTCACAGAGCAAGAATTTTACATTTTGATGAGGTCCAATTTGTCAATTTTTCCTTTTATGGATTCTGGTGACCCTAAAGCGTGCTTTAGGGTGCTTCTGGTGACCCTAAAGCTACTCTCCCATGTTTTTTTTTTAATTATTTATTTATTTATGGCTGCATTGGGTCTTCGTTGCTGTGTGCAGGCTTGCTCTAGTTGCAGCAAGCAGGGACTACTCATCATTGCGGTGTGCGGGCTTCTCATTGTGGTGGCTTCTCTTGTTACGGATCACGGGCTCTAGGTGCGCGGGCTTCAGTAGTTGTGGAACGTGGGCTTCAGTAGTTATGGCTCGGGGGCTCTAGAGCTCAGGCTCAGTAGTTGTGGTGCACGGGTTTAGTTGGTCCGCAGCATGTGGGATCATCCTGGACCAGGGCTCGAACCCATGTCTCCTGCATTTTCAGACATATTCTTAACCACTGTGCCACCAGGGAAGCCTTCTCCTATGTTTTCTTCTAATCTTTTATAGTTTTATGTTTTACATGATCCATTTTGAGTTAGTTTTTGCATAACGTATGGGACTTAGGTCAAAGTACAATTTTTTTTCTATGAATGTCCAGTTGCTTCAGCACCATTTTTGAAAGGACTATTCTTCCTTCACTGAATTGCTTTCACACCTGTGTCAAAATTCCAATGGGCAGACTCCCCCAGCCAGACCAACAAGAAATGCCAGTAGGGATTGGTTCAAGATGGCAGAGTGGAAGGACGTGCCCTCACTCCCTCTTGCGAGAGCACCAGAATCACAACTGACTGCTGAACAATCATTTATAGGAAGACACTGGAACTCACCAAAAAAGATACCCCACATCCAAAGAAAAATAAGCAATGAGATGCTTAGGAGGGGTGCAATCACAATAAAATCAAATCCCATAATGGCTGGGTGGGTGACTCACAAACTGGAGAACACTTAAACCACTGAAGTCCACCCACTGTAGTGGAGGTTCTGAGCTCCAAGTCAGGGTTCCCAACCTGGGGATCCGGCAACGGGAGGAGGAATTCCTGGAGATTCAGAGGTTGAAGGCCAGCAGGATTTGATTGCAGGACTTTGACAGGACTGGGGAAAACAGAGACTCCACTCTTGGAAGGCACACACAAAGTAGTGTGCACATCGGAACCCAGGGGAAGGAGCAGTGACCCCATAGGAGACTGAACCAGACCTACCTGCTAGTGTTGGAGGGTCTCCTGTAGAGGCAGGGGGTGGCTGTGGCTCACCGTGGGGACAAGGACACTGGCAGCAGAAATTCTGGGAAGTACTCCTTGGTGTGAGCTGTCCCAGAGTCTGTCATTAGCCCCACCAAAGAGCTGGGTAGGCTCCAGTGCTGGGTCGCCTCAGGCCAAACAACCAATAGGGAGAGAACCCAGCCCCACCCATCAGCAGACAAGCTGATTAAAGCTTTACTGAGCTCTGCCCACCAGAGCAACACCCAGCTCTACTCACCACCAGTCCCTCCCATCAGGAAGCTTGCACAAGGCTCTAAGATAGCCTCATCCAGCAGAGGGCAGAAGAAGAAGCAAGAAGAACTACAATTCTGCAGCCTGTGGAAGGAAAACTACATTCACAGAAAGACAAAATGAAAAGGCAGAGGATTTTGTACCAGGTGAAGGAACAAGATAAAACCCTAGAAAAACAACTAAAGGAAGTGGAGATAGACAACCTTCCAGAAAAAGAATTCAGAATAATGATAGTGAAGATGATCCAGGACCTTGGAAAAACAATGGAGGCAAAGATAGAGAAGATGCAAGAAACATTTAACAAAGACATAGAAGAATTGAAGAACAAACAAACAGAGATGAACAATACAATAACTGAAATTAAAACTACACTAGAAGGAATCAATAGCAGAATAACTGAGGCAGAAGAATGGATAAGTGACCTGAAAGACAGAATGGTGGAATTCACTGCCACGGAACAGAATAAAGAAAAAAGAAAGAAAAGAAATGAAGAGGGCCTAAGAGACCTCTGGGACAACATTAAATGCAACAACATTCATATTATAGGGGTCCCAGAAGGAGAAGAGAGAGAGAAAGGACACGAGAAAATATTTGAAGAGATTATATTTGAAAACTTCCCTAACATGGGAAAGGAAATAGCCACCCAAGTCCAGGAAGTGCAGAGAGTCCCATACAGGATAAACCTAAAAAGAGACATGCCGAGACACATAGTAAACAAATTGGCAAAAATTAAAGACAAAGAAAAAAATTGAAAGCAACAAGGGAAAGATGACTAATATCATACAAGGGAACTCCCATAAGGCTAACAGTTGATTTCTCAGCAGAAACTACAAGCCAGAAGGGAGTGGCATGACATATTTAAAGTGATGAAAGGGAAGAACCTACAACCAAGATTACTCTACCCAGCAAGGATCTCATTCAGATTCAATGGAGAAATCAAAATCTTTACAGCCAAGCAAAAGCTAAGAGAATTCAGCACTACGAAACCACCTCTACAAAAAATGCTAAAGGAACTTCTCTAAGTGGGAAGCACAAGAGAAGAAAAGGACCTACAAAAACAAACCCAAAACAATTAAGAAAATGGTAATAGGAACATACATACTGATAATTACCTTAAACGTGAATGGATTAAATGTTCCAACCAAAAGACACAGGCTTGCTGAATGGATACAAAAACAAGACCCATATATATGCTGTCTACAAGAGACCCACTTCAGACCTAGGGACACATACAGACTGAAGGTGAAGGGATGGAAAAAGATACTCCATGCACATGGAAATCAAAAGAAACCTGGAGTAGCAATACTCATATCAGATAAAATAGACTTTACAATAAAGAATGTTACAAGAGACAAGGAAGGACACTACATAATGATCAAGGGATCAATCCAAGAATAAGATATAACAATTATAAATAGATATGTACCCAACATAAGAGCATCTCAATCCATAAGGCAAATGCTAACAGATATAAATTAGGAAATCAACAGTAACACAATAATAGTGGGGGATTTTAACACCTCACTTACACCAATGGACAGATCATCCAAACAGAAAATTAATAAGGAAACACAAGCTTTAAATGACACAATAGACCAGATAGCTTTAATTGATATTTATAGGACATTCCATCCCAAAACAGCAGATTACACTTTCTTCTCAAGAGCACAAGGAACATTCTCCAGGGTAGATCACATCTTGGGTCACAAATCAAGCCTCAGTAAATTTAAGAAGATTGAAATCATATCAAGCATATTTTCAGACCACAACACTATGAGATTAGAAATCAATTACAGGGAAAAAAACGTAAAAAACACAAACACATGGAGGCTAAACAATACGTTACTAAATAACCAAGAGATCACTGAAGAAATCAAAGAGGAAATCAAAAAATACCTAGAGGCAAATGACAATGAAAACACGATTATCCAAAACCTATGGGACGTAGCAAAAGCAGTTCTAAGAGGGAAGTTTATAGCAATACAGGCCTACCTCAAGAAATAAGAAAAATCTCAAATAAACAATCTAACCTTACACCTAAAGGAACTAGAGAAAGAAGAACAAACAAAACCGAAAGTTAGCAGAAGGAAAGAAATCATAAATATCAGAGCAGAAATAAATGAAATAGAAACAAAGAACACAATAGCAAAGATCAATAAAACTAAAATCTGGTTCTTTGAGAAGATAAACAAAATTGGTAAACCATTAGCCAGACTCATCAAGAAAAAGAGGGAGAGGACTCAAATCAATAAAATTACAAATGAAAAAGAGGTTACAACAGACACCACAGAAATACAAAGCATCCTAAGAGACTATTACAAGCAACTCTATGCCACTAAAATGGACAACCTGGAAGAAATGGACAGATTCTTAGAAAGGTATAACCTTCCAAGACAGAACCAGGAAGAAATAGAAAATATGAACAGACCAATCACAAGTAATGAAACTGAAACTGATTAAAAATCTTCCAACAAACAAAAGTTCAGGACCAGAAGCCTTCACAGGTGAATTCTATCAAACATTTAGAGAAGAGCTAACACCCATCCTTCTCAAACTCTTCCAAAAAATTGCAGAGGAAGAAACACTCCCAAACTCATTCTATGGGGCCACCATCACCCTGATACCAAAACCAGACAAAGATACTACAAAAAAAGAAAATTACAGACCACTATCACTGATGAATATAGATGCAAAAATCCTTAACAAAATACTAGCCAACAGAACCCAACAACACATTAAAAGGATCATACACCATGATCAAGTGGGATTCATCCCAGGGATGCAGGGAGTCTTCAATATATGCAAATCATTCAATGTGATACACCATATTAACAAACTGATCATATGATCATCTCCATAGATGCAGAAAAAGCTTTTGACAAAATTCAACACCCATTTATGATAAAAACTCTCCAGAAAGTGGGCATAGAGGGAACCTACCTCAACATAATAAAGGCCATATATGACAAACCCACAGCAAACATCATTCTCAATGGTGAAAAACTGAAAGCATTTCCTCTAAGATCAGGAACAAGACAAGGATGTCCACTCTCACCACTATTATTCAACATAGTTTTGGAAGTCCTAGCCATGGCAATCAGAGAAGAAAAAGAAATAAAAGGAATACAAATTGGAAAAGAAGAAGTAAAACTGTCACTGTTTGCAGATGATATAATACTATACATAGAGAATCCTAAGGATGACACCAGAAAACTAGCACTAATCAATGAATTTGGTAAAGTTGCATGATACAAAGTTAATGCACAGAAATCTCTTGTATTCCTATACACTAACAACAATAATCATAGAGAGAAATTGAGGAAACAATCTCATTCACCATTGCAACAAAAAGAATAAAATACCTAGGAATAAACCTACCTAGGGAGAAAAAAGACCTTTATGCTGAAAACTGTAAGACACTGATGAAATAAATTAAAGATGATACCAACAGATGGAGAGATATACCATGTTCTTGGATTGGAAGAATCAATATTGTGAAAATGACTATACTACCCAAAGCAATCTACAGATTCAATGCAATCCCTATCAAATTACCAGTGGCATTTTTTACAGAACTAGAACAAAAAATCTTAAAATTTGTATGGAGACACAAAAGACCCCAAATAGCCAAAGCAGTCTTGAGGGAAAAAAATGAGCTGGAGGAATCAGACTCCCTGACTTCAGACTATACTACAGAGCTACAGTAATCAAGACAATCAATATGGTACTGGCACAAAAACAGAAATATAGATCAATGGAACAGGATAGAAAGCCCAGAGATAAACCCACACACCTATGGTCAACTAATCTATGACAAAGGAGGCAAGGATATACAATGGAGAAAAGACAGTCTCTTCAGTAAGTGGTTCTGGGAAAACTGCACAGCTACATGTAAAAGAATGAAATTAGAACACTCCCTAACACCATACACAAAAATAAACTCAAAATGGATTAGAGACCTAAATGTAAGACTGGACACTATAAAACTCTTAGAGGAAAACATAGGAAGAACACTCTTTGACATAAATCACAGCAAGAACTTTTTTGATCCACCTCCTAGAGTAATGGAAATCAAAACAAAAATAAACAAATGGGGCCTAATGAAACTTAAAAGCTTTTGCAAAGCAAAGGAAACTACAAACAAGATGAGAAGACAACCCTCAGAATGGGAGAGAATATTTGCAAATGAATCAATGGACAAAGGATTAATCTCCAAAATCTATAAACAGCTCATGCAGCTCAATATTATAAAAACAACCCAATCCAAAAATGGGCATAAGACCTCAATAGACATTTCTTCAAAGAAGATATACAGATGGCCAACAAACACATGAAAAGCGGCTCAACATCACTGATCATTAGAGAAATGCAAATCAAAACCACAATGAGGTATCAACTCACACCAGTCAGAATGGCCATCATCCAAAAATCTAGAAACAATAAATGCTGGAGAAGGTGTGGAGAAAAGGGAACTCTCCTGCACTGTTGGTGGGAATGTAAATTGATACAGCCACTATGGAGAACAGTATGGAGGTTCCTTGAAGAAGTAAACATAGAATTACCATATGACCCAGCAATCCCACTACTGGGCCTATACCCAGAGAAAACCATCATTCAAAAAGACACATGCACCCCAATGTTTGTTGCAGCACTATTTGCAATAGCCAGGTCATGGAAGCAACCTAAATGACCATCGACAGATGAATGGATAAAGAAGATGTGGTATATATATACAATGGAATATTACTCAGCCATAAAAAGGAACAAAATTGGGTCATTTGTAGAGACGTGGATGGACCTAGAGACTGTCATACAGAGTGAAGTAAGTCAGAAAGAGAAAAACAAATATCGTATATTTATGCGTATATGTGGAACCTAGAAAAATGGTACAGATGAAACGGTTTGCAGGGCAGAAATAGAGACACAGATGTAGATAACAAATGTATGGACACCAAGGGAGGAAAGCGGTGGAGGGAGGTGGTGGTGCTGTGATGAACTGGGAAATTGGGATTGACATGTATACACTAATATGTATAAAATGGATAACTACTAAGAACCTGCTGTGTAAAAAATAAATAAAATTCAAAAAATAAAGAAATGGACAGGAATGATATAAGTTGCAAAATTTTACTGAAAAAACGAAGAAAGAACCTGCTGTATAAAAATAAAATAAAATTCAGAAATTCAAAAAAATAAATTGTAAGCATTTTCCTAGCTTATTAAAACTCCTAATAACCTTAACTAAATGGCTATAAATGACTTACCATGTGTCTTTGCCATGACTTTTTAACAATTGTTTTCATGTTTACTTATTAAATAGTTATTTTCCTCAAAAAAAAGGAAAAAAAAGCACCAGTAGCACGGCCCTGATTCTTCTCAGGCTCGTGGGCGCTGCTCTGAGCAGTGTCACCCTTTATAGCAGAAAGCTGGCAGGCACTGTGGGGAAAAAACAAAACAAGAAGCAAGTGGAAGAGGTGCTAGAAGAAGCGGAAGAAGAATACGTGGTAGGAAAAGTTCTTGACCATCGAGTGGTAAAGGGCCAAGTGGAGTACCTCCTAAAGTGGAAGGGGTTCTCAGATGAGGACGACACATGGGAGCCAGAAGAAAACCTGGATTGCCCCGACCTCACTGCCGAGTTCCTGCAGTCACAGGAAACAGCACACGAGACAGACAAATCAGAGGGGGGCAAGTGCAAAGCTGATTCTGATTCGGAAGATAAGGGGGAGGAGAGCAAACCAAAGAAGAAAACGAGTCAGAAAAGCCATGAGGCTTTGCCCAGGGTTTGGAACTGGAGTGGATTATTGGAGCTATAGACTCCAGTGGAGAACTCATATTCCTGAGGAAATGGAAAAACTGACGAGGCTGACCTGGGCCCTGCCAAGGAAGCCAATGTCAAGCGCCCACAGGTTGCCATATCCTCCTATGAGGAAAGGCTGACATGGCATTCCTACCCCTTGGAGGATGATGACAAAAAAGATGACAAGAATTAACTCTCCTGAGTACCAGCCCTTGTCACGTCTGACCGTGGGGTTCGAGTGGGGAAAGGAGTTCTACTTGTCTTGACACCATAGAGGTGGCTTGAGAAGATGTCCTTTGAAGAGCCAGTATAGTTTCTGTGCCCTAGAGCAGCCCAAGTGCTTTAAAGCCGTTCCATGCTGTACAGTTTGCACACCCATCCCAGTGGAGGGGAAGGAGGGTCAGTGTTTCAAGACAACGCATTCTGAACTTTACTGAGAAAGGCAAAGGGCCTTCTACATAGGACAAAACTTGCAGGCTGGGATGTGGGAGAGCAAAAGATACTGTAGATCTTCAAAGAGCATCTCCACAACCCACAGCCTTCTTCCCAATAGTGTTAACTCTGCATTTTTACAGCATAGCATGTATGTAGTTTTTGGCTATTACTGGTATATTATTTGGGGTGGGAGGGATGGGGTGGGAAAGAAGGGAGATGGATTAGGATCATTTTTGTTAAAATCTGGGGCCTGATTGGGTAAATGGTGAAACAACGGAAAGAACAACTAATGATGATTTGGTTCTGTGTCCAGAATATTTTATCCTTTCAAAAAATGTCATTGGCAACCTAATGAGGACTGTGAGAGACTGTTTATAAGCTGTGAATGCCTGAAACTTAGAAGCCAAGGTGTTCCCTGCCTCAGCATAATGCTGTTCCCAACTAAGGACTAAGCCAGTTACGAAGTTTGGGGGATGGAAACCGGCTGAGGAGGGAAAGTCTTATTGGAGTGTATACACAGGCAGGTCATTCTGTCCTAGAGGTGCTGATTCTTGAAGTTGACAAGAAGACCCTTTCTTCTCCAGTCATGAAGTTATAAATATCAGCTTCTCCATCCAAGCCACTGGCTGAAGTATTTGGGGAAGGGCAGAGGGTGGTACAGGAGGTGGGAAAGTAGGGAAAGACAAGGACTGGTGCTCTTGGAGCCTCTGTTTTTTGAACTTTGAAACCATTGGTGGCAGGGTTCAGTCCCTGACAGCACAAGTTCACTGAAGCACTTCAAGAGTTGAATGATTTCAAAAGCCCTGGTCTCAGGAGAAGATTAAATTTTCACTCTGGGGCAGTGGTTCACTTTAAAACAAAACATTTTTTTTAATCCTAAGCATTAACTAAAACCCAAAATGCTGTCATGACTCATGAGATCCATCAGTTCTTGACATTGTCTAGACCTGCATCTAGAACTCCATTGTAAAAGGCATGTGTTAGGTTTCTGTGAAAACTTTTAAATGTAAACTTCGTACCAACACTGTCAGTTTTTGTCTTAATAAAATTATAGATTTATATTTTAAAAAATCCAGCAGCATACTTGTGTGGGTCTATTTTTGGGCTCCTCTATTTCATTGATCTATGCATCTGTCCTTCTACCAATACTCTATTGTCTTCATTACTGTAGCTATGTAGTAAGGCTTATTTGGGTAGAGTGATTTCACTCTTTATTCTTTTCCAAGATTACCTTAGATATCGAGGGCCTATGGCTTTCCTTATGAATTTTAATTTATAAATTAAAAATTATAATATTAAAAAATTATAAAATTATAAAAATTAATTATAAATTAAATTTATAAATTAAATAATCTTTTCTGTCTAAAAAAACCATTGCTAGGATTTTGATAGGAATTGTATTACACCTTTAATTTGGCAAGCAGTGACATCTTTACTATATTGAGTCTTCCAATCATGAACATGATATGTCCCTCCATTTATTTAGGTCTTCTTTGATTTCTTTTATCAGTGTATTATAGTTTTCAGCATATATGTTCTATATATGCTTTTGCTAGATTCATACCTAAGCATTTTTAAGTGGTTGTAAATGGTACTGTATCTTTAATTTTACTTTCCTTTTTTGTTGATGAAAAGTGGACGTTTTGTTTATTTTTTAAATATTTATTTGGTTGCGCCTGGTCTTAGTTGCGGCACGTGGGCTCCTTAGTTGCAGCTCACGGGGTCTTAGTTGCAGCAGGCGGGCTCCTTAGTTGTAGCATGCAAACTCTGCGGCATGCATGTGGAATCTAGTTCCCTGACTAGGGATCGAACCCTGACCCCCTGCTTTGGGAGCACGAGTCTTCACCACTGCACCACCAGGGAAGTCCCCAAAAGTGGACATTTTAGATAATACATTGTAGCAACTGTGGATTCTGATTTTCCCCTGATGTTATTGTTTTGCTTTTAGTAAATTGCCAATACTCAATCTGTGGAAACTATCTTCTCCATGGTATGTAGCCCATGATGTCTCTGCTCAGTTTAATTTATATTTATATTTTTTGTAAAATAAAAACTCCCGAGAGATTGCCCCTGGATCTGTATAGCACAGGAGACCAGCAACGACTGGTTTGAGGTTCTGATCAAACACTCGAGCCAGTAAGGCTTTCACCCTTTGCTCATAGGTCTGGGGGCGAGTGGGGAAGCCTATTCAAAATTCAGTCTGTTTTCAAGCCTATCCCAGCTTTTACTTTCCCCCACAGAGCTTGAGCTTTCTTGGGTCTCCCATGTGTGTGCACACAGCCTCCCATTCAACCAGGGATGTGTGGAACCTCTCTGGTTCTCTTCTCCAGGAGTTCCTTGGTAAATTTCTATAGAGTCCACTGGTCTGCCACCTGCCCCAAGTGGGACTGCACCCTCAGGCTAATAAAGTTGTGGGCTTTCCCTCTTCATTTCCTATTGAGTTTGCTATTTTTACAGACAATGCCATTGCACACGGGTATTTCACCTTTCCCTCCAGATCAAGCCCAACAATGAAGCTGCTAGTTTTTAGAGACACCTTCACCCTGGTAGCACTACAAGCTGGGGATGAGGGGGGAAATGGAAGCAGCTCCAGGCAAAATACTCAGTGTTCTTTCCTGAAGTTCAGCAGTTTTTCCATAAATAGATGCTTCTCAATTTTTTTTATTTACTTGCCTTTGGTCAACTTCCAGCGCCCTGAAATGGCTGGTTTAGACAATTTTGTCCTGTTTTATAGTTGCCCGACACTTTGCCAGAAATATCCAGGCATTACTGAATCTTTCAGCCTTGGACACAGATTGGGATCCAGCTGGGATCCAGACTCTTCCCTACCAGCTACAGCCCCAGTGGGTGAATCAGCCTTCTGTAAATGAAGCTCTCCATTCAAAGCAGACCTAGCTCTGCTGGGGAGGGAAGGCTCAGTGTCATGCAGCTTTGGGGCTGAGCTTGCAGGACCAGAACTCAATACGTAACCAGCAGACTGATCCCTGCATCCTCCGACATCACTCCCCTGCCTCATCCCAAGGTACCCACTTTATCAATGGGTGCCCACGACTGCAGATGGGCTACGTCCTCGTCTCTACATCTTCCATCAGAGAGGTCATGAGAAATGTCATCTTTCACATAGTTCAATCTGTACAATGGATCAGATCACTGGTGGAATTGCACCATTAACCTTTAACTTTTCCAGGGACCAAAGTAGGGAGGGTGTGAATAGGACAGTAGACAGGGCTTGTGGGCTCAGCTCTGGTCCTATTTCCACCAACTGACCCCCAAGTGCTGGCCCCTACACCCCCACCAGATCCCCTGCATGGAGGGGATCTAGGTAAGCAGGCTGACTCTGGGCCTCCACAACTACAACCAGCATTTATCCTCTATAGGCTCCACACATTTTGATTCACTGAATCCTCACAAGAACCCTAGGAAGTAAACGCTATTATCAATTCTTATTTTTACAGATAAAAAAAATGGTGGCAGAGTATAAATGAAACTTGCCCAAGGATCCCCAAGAGAAAAGTTGGCAGTGACAGAATTTGAACCCAGACAATCCGGTTCCTAATCCTAAACCCAAGCTCCTAAACACCGTGTTCTCTTGCCTCACCATATGCTACCATCTGTCGATGACCTGGTCACTATTATTGCTGGCACTAGGACAGTGCTTTTGAAATTGCAGGCTGCCTGCCTTTAAGTTGGCCATGCAATCAATTTCGTGGTTAAGCCCGGTTTTTCAATTAAATAGAAGAAACTAAGAATTTTAAACATCAATGCGTGTTATGTGTGGTGAGGGTGGTTTTTATTTCATGAAATTTGTTTGTTATAAACATCCTTTTCAGCCATCAGTTCTCAAATACTTCAGCAAATGACAGGAACCCATTGCAAAGGCAATACCACTGTTGACGGAAGACTAGAGCTTAGAGGAGATCTCTTTGCTTTGTTAGTTCTCACCTACCAAAGGTAACCAGAGGTGACCCACTAGCCTTGCTCTTGGACACCCTCCACAGCACACTGTTAAAATAAATGTTTCCAGAGCGCCAGGCACTGTTCGAAGCGCTTTGTTAACCTGCTCCTGGGAATTCCCTGGCAGTCCAGTGGTTAGGACTCTGTGCTTTCACTGTCGAGGGCCCGGGTTCAATCTCTCGTCAGAGAACCAAGATGCCACAAGCTGCACAGTGTGGCCAAAAATGACCCAAACAAAACGAAAAAACCTGCTCAATCCTCACTGCATTCAAGTGGGTACTGTTATCCTTATTTTATAGATGAGGAAACAGGCACAGAGAGGTTAAGCCACTCAGTCAAAGTTACGTGGCCCGTCGGAGTTGGAGCCGGGGTTTGGACCTGCCACGCCGATTCCAGTCCTGAGAACGCCCTTCCTGGACCAGATGGCACTGCAGCATCTCCCTGCAGAGCCTGTGGCCTGCCACGCCTGTGTGGTCACCCCATCAGCAGCCTGGAGGAATCTTGTCTTCAGGTGGGAAGACAAATCCCTGTAGGACTCCCATCCTCCACCCTGTAATAAGCCAGGGCCCCAGGAGTACAGTCTCTGCCCTCCGCATGGAATGCTCCAGACCAGAATTGCCCCCTTTGTGTGTGCCTTCAAAGCACACCTCTTTCAAGATGGCTGCTGCGACCACCGCAGCTGAGGTGTCACAGCCATCCTCCTCATCCAGGTAACCCTATCTCATCACTGGCTGCCATGAGATTATAAATATATTTCTGTGTGTATGGACTGTCTTCCCCACCAGAAGGAAGTACCAGAGGGCAGGCATTTTGTCTATGTGCTGCTGTGCCTCTAGCTCCTAGATAGATGGTGGCACATACGAAGAAGCACCATCTCCAACTGGACTTGTGGGCTGGGTCCATGTGAGATTTTACAGACGGTAGGGAAGGAAGATGCGAGCTCTTATTCTCCAAGGGCTTCTGCATCGCGATGGAAACACCACACACAAACCTCCGAGTCCGAGGAGGGAGCAGTGTTCCACGCGCTAGAGACGGCAGGACGAGGTGAAAGAGGTAGAAGCAAAAGCCCGTTGAGGTGTCCCGTCCTCAGCACTGTCCTGTCCCACAGAGCACCCAGAGGCTGGCCCCTACGGCCCAGCCCCTGCTGGAGAGCGAGGGAGGGAAGAGCCACAGAGACCCTGCCCACTGGGAAAGGGAAAAATTCACGTTAGTGAACATGACTGCCCGTTACAAATGCGGAGGATGCATTTCCTGGCAAAAAGAGGCCTGGGCCCATGCGGGAGCTCTGTGCCGGGAAGTCAGAGCCGGCTTCTGGAGACCCGGGCTGAGTGCACACGGAGGGCGCGTGTATAACCAAGAATAAACTCCCATCCCCATGCGGATGCTCCTCACGCTCTGTATTACATCCTCCCTCCGGGCAGGAGTTGGGTCAGCTCTGCGAGCACTTGTTGGTCCAATACACTAAAAGAGGTTTGTACTCTCAGGAAGAAGACCCGTGTGCTTGGTGAGACCCAGAAGGATACCACTGCCCGCCCCTCATCCTGACGACGGGTGACACTTGGACAGAACAGCTTACAAAACACCCCCAATTACTTACCGCATGTGTTCTTCCCTTAGAAAACACCCATCAGACAGAAGGAAATGGAGACACAGCAAATTCAGATTTTTTATTCTGGAAAGCACATGTGCACTTATTTCAAACACAGAAAATTAATCTGGGAGTGAATGCCGTAACAGATCAGCTACTGACCATCATGCAGCAAGGTAAGTGAAATGGATTCGCTGGCCCTCGAAACCCCACAGTGCCTGCAGGAGGGTTGAAAAACTAGGATGCTGAATCCCTACATACTGCCAAAGAAAACGCAACCGAAGTGGCAGGTTCCTAATGACGAGAAAAACTTACAGATAGAATCAAAACTGATTCAAGTCATACAGTGAAAGGAAAAAAGGAAAAAGGAAAGAGATCAATATGATCTGAAACAACCATTTTAATAGTAAGTTGCTGACCTTTTATTGGACTCTGGTCCAAGATGCCTGAGGATGAGCCAGTGTGCCTGCACGGGGTCACCCCTGAATGGCAGACAGGCCCTGTCTGTGACACTCTTCTCATCCTGAGGCCCCCCCCCAGCAAGAGACAGCAGAGGACGAGGCCTTGTCTGCTAGTGCCCAGATAGTAACAGGTCCTCTGGACTTGCTGAGGTCAGTGGGCCCAGGCCCCATGGGCTCCCCTCCTCCCTCTGTACACCTGGCTGACGCTGGGTTTCCGGAAGATCTCTGAGAATCACCTGCGTGGGAGAATGCTGGATTTTAAAGTGAGTGACCTGACCTCATGACAAGTCATACCATCCAGGCATTTTTGGCACTTCCTTTCCTCATGCCTAACAGTGTCCCTGCTCCCCTGGCTACAGATGCCAGCCAGTCCCTGTGATTAAAACAAGGGCCATTAATGTTAGCAACAAGTTGGATTGAACAAACCAGTGACACTGACTTTTTTCACCTGTCTTCCTTTTATATTACTCTGCCAGTTCTAAATCTATTCCTGTAACTCTACTTCATTGGGATTTTATTAATTCAGTAGCAGCTTCCTCTAAAATCTGTTGGTCTTAGTGATACTGATGTTTCTAATAGGCCAAGCCAAATGGCTCTTTCTCAATCTTGTCTCAAAGTCTCTAAAGAGAAAACTAAATTAACCGGTTAGCCATGCATCATGTAAGCAACTCATATCATAAAAAAACTGGATAGACAAGTATGATTACTGCGCTTGAAACGTACTAAAAGGAAAAAAAGGATTAACATATCAGGTTACTACGATGATTATTTTAATAACAACTTTCAGTAAAAGCCCACAAATGTTTTCCATTTAAGAATGCCTGGATATTAAAAGAAAAAAAAAAGCCTGGGATAAAATGTTCTAGGCCAATATATTTCAGACTGCAGGGCTGGTTCTAATTTAGAACAGAATACAGACCTGGAGTTAAGAGAAAGAAGAGCTGACAGTCGTGCCCAAGGTTTTAACTGCCCGTCTGCTGTAACATGGCTTGGGAGAACACAGAAATCATTAATGACTATGAGTTAAGGCAAAAAACTATTAAGAAAAAGAAAAATGGTAAGAATACAAGTAACAAGAAAGAGCTGGAAAAGATGCACAACTGTTTTAAAATGAAGATGGTTTGGAAGGAAAACAGGGATAAAGGAATTAGATCATCAAAATGTTATAGGAAAGAAAAATGCTTTTGGTTTTCCCGATAAATGGCAAATCAGAATTGCTTTCCTTCAAATTTCACAGGCATCGTTTTCTTAATGTTACTGATCTACTACTGGTTGCCATTTCCTTCCGAGAATGTTAATTGCATAAAAATAAATGCAAAAAAACCAAAAAACACCCAGGAACGACAACCCACTCCCTCTTCAAAGAAAACAAGAAACCCTGTTATAACTATTAGACCGACTCATCACCCTCTCTTTCCATACTGTCATCTGCATTCCAGAAGAGAACAGCTCGTTTTCACTCCAGAGCCGTGTGTACTTCATTTTTAAGCCCTTTTGAGTGAGGAAGCTGTTTTAACTTTTATAATGGAGGGAAGGGACAACAGAGAAGAAAAAGACAGTGGAACATTCTGTGCCAACTCAACTCAAACAAGACCAAATTCCTCACTGTCCACGTGGAAAATGAAACTTAAATCTGTACCATGTAGGTGACTTTTAAATATTTAACTTTTTACTCAAGATAAAAGCACAAATCTGTCTTAATTAGAGTAGTATTAAAATGTGACTATTTTTTCTTCAAAGGAAAAAAAAACTTAGAAAGATAGGTATGTTTCCTTGCAAGCAAAATGGAGAAAAAGGTATTATTGTTGTTACTATAATTATTAAGCCACAGACACATAAAATCCACAAAATGGATTGGGGTGGCTTTGGAAATGCAGTATCATATCAAAGGTGCAGACTGTTTCGAACATTCTGTACAGATCGGGCTGAAACAAGAACCAAAGCAAACCTCAACCCCACCAGCAGTGAAGCGCCTCTGGGACCCTGGGAAAGACTGCATGGCCTGCTCCGACGGCGAGGTCACGAATCCTCTCCGGCGCTACTCAGGATCATCCTGCCAAGTCTGCAGGTGAGGCTGAAGGGTTCTGGCGGCGCCCAGTGCGAAGCACGTGCATCATTGGACCAATTTCTGAACAGATTTTTTATAAATATATACAAATCAGTTACAGGCACTTGAAATGTCTTTGGCTGGAATAACCCAACATTGCAAGATAACGTATTCACAGAGTGTCCAGGCCCAGGCTGGGTTCAGCAGGCAATGATTATGGTTCTCTGTCTCTCAGAAAATGGCAGCTGTGGGATTAGGCATCAGCCAAAGCCACCTAGAAGAGAGTAAGACGGCAAGCCAGTCACGCAGCAAAGCCTGGATAACTCGGCCCCACCAGCACTCTCACCAGGTTCTGGTCGTATCCCAAACCCAGGGAGCCACACCGCACACATCTATCAGTCAGGGGAACTATTAAACCCCTAAGAAAATAGACCTCATCTAGGAGGGAATGAATAGAAATCTGAGCCTCCTGCAAGACGCAGCTGACCCTGCAGAACCACTGTGCTGCGATATGGCGTTACGTGTCTGGAAACCCGATGAGCATTCTGGAGGGTGACTTCTCAAGCTCGCGGAATTGGAGGGGAGGCAGCCCTCAGGGTCAGCCGCTCGCCAGTGGGGATCTGAGAACACTTTTTTCCCAGCTGAGGCCTGGGTTTATGGTTGAAGATGCAACACCATAACTGAGGCTGAGGGGAGATGACTGCTGATAAAAAGACAGGAAGTAATTTCTCTGGAGGAAATGAATCACCCACAATAAATGGAATAAGGACTAACTGGGACTTTCTGGTGCAATGCTGGGTCAGACCCCACCCACTGCTCACCTTCTCAGGACAAAATTCAGGATTGCTCTGACGCAGTTTGCTGGGTCTGCCCTTGATAACCGCATAGCAAAACATCGTTATCACCATCACGAAGAGGAAGTAACTGGTGTGCATGAGGTGCAAGTTTATTAATGAGCGGTCATCCTAAACAAAGAGAATAAACCAGAAACATCTGCACTGAGTTACTGAGGATTTTAATGCTGGGCTCCTGGAATCAGGGTGCACAACTTCCAGACTTGCCTCAACTATCAATTCTCACATGGGAATTGACAGTTAAACTATTAAAACTGGAGCTTGTTAAGTGAAGCTCAACTATTAAAGCTGGAGCTTGTTAAGTGAAGACAGGGTGTTCCCGACACCACCCATACCTTCCCTTGCTAAGGCAGCCCTCTGCCCGAACCCCCCCGCCCCTGACAAGGCCCCAGAGTCTTTAACCCCTGCTCTTCTCTTTATGTCCTCCTGCTCTGACAGCCCTCAGGCTGCATGGCTGACAGCCCAAGCCTGTGTTCCTAACTCCTCCCCTGAGAGGCTGCGTCCTGCTTGGGCCTTTCCCCACCTGGACAAGCCCCTGGCTGGAAACGCCGAGGCCGGCCTTGGCTCACTCCTCCTTGATGGCCCATAGGCAATCAGCCACCGGGCCGTTATTGAGATCCCAGCCAGGCCCCCACTCCTGTTCCTTCTCACAGCTCCAGGCCTCAGGCGCCATCCCATTTACACGCATCAGTTGGGCAGACCAGTCTTCCTGACACACTGCTCTACAAATTCCCTAGAGCCCAAACTCAGGCAGTGATGGCCTCGTCTGAGGAGAAAGTCTAAACACCTCAGCGAGGCACAAAGGGCCTTCTGGAGCCTGGCCCCTGCCCACCATACAGCCTGATCCCCACTGCTCGCTCCTGCAGGCCCCTGGTATACCACTGTCCACAACTTGATAAAAACGAGGCATAAGAAAAGAGAAGGACCAGGCAAAAAGAAAAATCCACCTGGCATATACAGACAGAAGAAAAGAGGATTTACAAAAATTCAGTGCAGTCTGCTAAAAGTGGGCTCAAGTCTGAGCAGCAAACTAAACTAGCAAATCATCCACTAGTCCGGAGTACAGTGCCTTCTGCCCATTTCCTCCTTGCAAAGTAAAATCCTACACAGGCATCAATATCTAGCCAGAGTCATCTCCTCCTACTGACTTCTGCCTTTCTGAATTCTGAACTATTTATTGCTCAGACTGACACTAACCAAATACGCTTCAGTGAGTGGCTGCCTGGATGAGTAAGACTGACCCAGCCTCTGCTGTAGCCCCAGGTTAGGCACAAAGCAGTGCTCAATAAATACCTGCTGTTGAACAAAGCAGAAAACAAAGAACAGAAGCAATTTTCTTAACCCAATGGGCGGCATGTTTTTCCAAGTCTCCAGCACTCCACCTGGTCTCCCAACCCAGCTGGACAGCTAGAATGGCAGGGGCTAAGCTAACCCAAGGAGGTAAACAGGGCCTGCTCTAACAGTTCCTGGACACACACACATGACTGTTCTCACTTACATCTGGAACGATAACTGTAAGCTTGGGATTTAAAGCATGATAGACTTTTCCAATGGCCCCCTTGTAACACCAGAAAGGATTGTAGTCTTGAGCATATTTTGTGTTGGCATCTCTGGCAGTTGTGAAGATCTTGTACCAGAGCGTGGCGTTGCTGTACGTGTCAGGAGTACAGTGCGGCGGCTGTCTGCAGGAGAAGACGGGGCAAGACACATGCTCAGTGGCCTTGAGACATTTACTTGTGTCTCAGCCACCGGCGCTGGCATAGCACCAAGCAGAGCCACACGTGTGGAAGGGAGAAATAAGAAACGTATTTTCTTGAGATAAATACCATTATATTTTTAGTTCAGTGATTTTTTTAAAAAAATTAATAAACACATAAAGAATAAGAAATAGGCATCCGGCACTTAGGAGTCTGGGTGTTAGACTTCTGCCTTCAGAATTCAACCCATGTCCTCTCGTATATGATGTGGCCAGAGAAGGACTCGCTCCTTTTAAGCCCATTTTCTCAAATTATCTAAACTCTTAGTCACAACTGGAAGTTTTACATACAAAGTTCTCTATCAGATATTACAACCAACAGCAAATAATGCTTAACTTGTCCTACAAACCTCCAAATGTCTAAAATAGATAAATCCCAGGATAATTATTTTAAAAGGATTCATCCTAAGATTCTTTTAAATAGGCTACATCTTGTGTATTTCATGTAATTATAGATCATTATCTCCTTTCCAGAGAAAGGAGAGGCAAGAAAAGCCTTAAAGGCAAAGCGGTTACACTGACAGCTGCTCAAAAAAAATATGAAGCAAAAGTTTCAGAAACAGTAACTATCAGTAACTATATCACGGAAAATAAGGTTCAATTTATACTATCAATTTAAAAAATAACTCTTCCTGGATAATGGAGATGAACAAAACCTTTATCTTTCAGGAGCCTTAAAGGTCATTATGGTCACAGGATCAGCTCTTATTCATCTTTCCTGTGGCTTCTTCTACCAACAGGAAAGGCCACCTAAAACTTACACACAGCAACCAGATGCTTTCACAACCTTGTCGAAACACGAACCCTGATACTTCTATGCAGAAGTTTTACCTTTAGAAAACCAAATTAAACTGAAACAATCCTACAGACAGGTCCCAGTGATGACAATTCTACAAAGTAACACGATGCAAGCTGTCCTGAGAATTTGCTCAGGCATCCCAGTCACGTTTACGGTAAATGGAGCTTCTTATGCACATCCACTGGGGTCAGGAAAGTACTTACACGGTGACGGGGAACACACCAGGGTGGGCTGTGAGGGTCATGCAGGCTGTGAACACCACCTGCTCACAGTGGCCGTGAAGGGCGCAGTCGTCCGAGCTCCAGGCTGTGGGCAGGGTAAAGGTAATGTTTATCTCCTCGTGGGCTTCTCTGCCTGGAAAGAGAAATTGGTTTTTTGTTAAGTAAAGCGAGAATTCATACATTTATTATTCTCTGGAATCTGAATGAATCTTGACATCAAACCCACCCAGGAACCACCTATCAGCCCACTGAAGTGGGACCCCTGCTTTTGTGGGGTTTCAGGAATAACAGCAGTTCCGAGCCAGACTCTGAGGCCTGCTCACCTGGCAGAGCCACAAAATGGCAAACGGAGAGGGGTCACTTTCAGCCAAGGCCTGGAGTTGCCACGCAAGGGCCCAGGCCATGCCTGAGTGGGAAGGCTGGGGCTGGGTAAGTCATCACCATTGTTACAGCTTTCGTACAGCACTCTTACCATTTTCAAACTGCTTTTATATGTACTACTTCACTTAAAATGTACCACTATCCTACGAACATGACCGAAGAAGTGTTACTGTTCCCCTTTTACATACGAGTAGACTGAGGATCAGAGGGCTGAACAGACTTATGAAAGGTCATGAGATGGGTGAGTGATGAAGCGTAAATGAATAAGGTATTCGAACGTCACAGCGGAAGAAAAAGGTCCACTTGCTACGTGGAAAACCCAGATGTCGCCCTTACCTCCTTACATGGGAACAGCTCTCACCTGGTACAGCCAACAGGAGGCTGGCAGGCACTCCCAAGTTCCTTCAAGGACTTTAAAAGGTTCTTGGTAACCAAACCAAAGATGATTCTTCCAAGGCCCAATCCTCTGGCACAAAGCCTTTCCTGATTATTCCAGCTGCTACTACTTTCCAACCTTCTCCTGAATCACCTACAGTCTGTCATGGGTTTAGTACTAGTCCAAGGGCAGTGCTCAATGTTCCATAGGTGTTTATTTTTAATATTATTTAACAAGCATTTATATAGCATTTCCTTTGTGCCAGGAACTATTTTACGTGCTTGATGAATATTAACTCACGTTATGCTTGTCTCTTCCATATCCCAAAATTCCAAAGGGAAGAGACCAGGCTTTTTCTAGTTCTTAATACCTAGCCCAGTGCATTCACAAAATTTTAAGACTAGCAGCAGTATCTGTAGTATGTACTGAAAACTCCAAAATGATGAGCCAGAATAAAATATTGGTGTTTTTAACAGACTCACAGATATAGAGAGCAGACTTGTGGTTGCCGAGGGGTGGGCTGGTGGGGGAGGGATGGATTGGAAATTGGGATTAGTAGAGGCAAACTATTATATACAGGATGGATAAACAACAAGGTCCTGCACAGGGAACCATATTCAATATCCTGTGACAAACCATAATGGAAGAGAATATGAAGAATATATATAACTGAGTCACTTTGCTGTACAGCAGAAATTAACACAACATTGTAAATCAACTATACTTCAATAAAATTAAAAAAATACAAAAACTCAAAAATTTTTAAATGTGTGTTTTTAAATATTAAGACCAGAAATAGGCCTTATAATTTTTTCCCAGTCTCCTACTCTTATGGGCTTTTATTGAGAGCCTACTGCATACCAAACACTTTAATCGGTGAAGATGTAGTAGAAATGGTCCCTTCTTGGCTTCGTTTAGTTCAAACTCAACAAAAGGGAAGACATACACAAAAAATAAAAAGCAGTCTGATGAGTAAAACCGTACACTCTAGTACTCTGTGTTGTAACAGCTGTTACCTGAGAAAGCCTGGAGGGAAGTGGCTAACACTCACATACCTGAGAGTCCAATCTGATGCCCGAGAACCGTCGAGTACAGATGGGTGACGTTGCGAGAGTACCCGCCAAAGGGTTTGAGTGGGTCCAGGGTTAGGGTGATTGCAACTGAGATGTTCACTGGGCCTGAATCCTCCAGGGACTGTGGGGACTGGGTGGACATCCTGGCCTGGCCACTGGTCACTGTGCTTTCCAGAGCTGTGGTGTCGTTTGTGAGATGCTTTAGTGTTTCATTCTCTGATACGCACAAGTCCAAATCATTAAACCGCAGCAGAAAAGTATTCCAATCCTTCAGTAAAACGAGAGAGAGGAAAACAAGCCTGAGCCGACTGAAAGCGCTGCCAGTGCAATGACAGTCTTAACCCCCAGTGCAGCGTCGCACAACAGGGAAACCATGCCTCAGAGTCAGTCCTTCAAAATACAGCAACACAGCCTTCAGCCTCTTGTGCTGGCGTAATAGTGTGGTTTTTCAACCACTCTCACATTCAAAATCTAAAATATAGACAATTCATTGGCATGAGTTATTACACTGTGAGATTAAGCCAACTTACTCAGGAAAATATGTAAAGAAAAAAAGGGTATTAAACTTACAGGAAATGATCTAGCCTCAGAATCAAGCTTGAAAAGAAAGCTTGAACAAAAGTAGTAAAACATTAAAAGTATTAATCCAAACTCATTTAGCAGTTACAATTAGTTATTTTCTAAAACTTAAGGCTGCCTTAAAATATTTTCTCATAAGGTCAATTTTCTACACCTTGCTTTCTGTCTTGGGAATGCAAAACTGCAGTAAATACCAACACTCGTGTGGTACTTTTCCCCCTCGTCATGGACTTTGGATGTCACTTTACAATAGGAACAATTTCAAAAGGGAGGAGAAAAGATGTTTTCAGGCTTCTCTTAATATATGTACTGATGGTTTAAATTATAAGCAGTTTTAAAACTGACACCAACAAAGTACCCACCAGGGTGTGTTTTTAGTTTTAGCAGACACCCAAAGATGAACTCAGGCTAAAATAGCAATAACAAATCAACCAAGGCTGTTACATACAATTTCTTTCTCCCAAGCAACATTATCTACAAAAAGGTGCCAAAGGTGAAGACAAACCAAGTTACATTTTTTTAAATAAATTTATTTATTTCATTTATTTTATTTTTGGCTGCACTGGGTCATCATTGCTGCATGCAGGCTTTCTCTAGTTGCGCCGAGCGGGGTCTACTCTTCGTTGAAGTGCGCAGGCTTCTCATTGCGGTGGCTTCTGTTGTTGCGGAGCATGGTTTCTAGGCACGTGGGCTTCAGTAGTTGTGGCTCGTGGGCTCCAGAGCACAGGCTCAGTAGTTGTGGCGCATGGGCTTAGTTGCTCCGCAGCATGTGGGATCTTCCCGAACCCGTGCCCCCTGCATTGGCAGGCAGATTCTTAACCACTGCGCCACCAGGGAAGCCCCAAGTTACTTTTTAAAAAAAATTTATTATTATTTTTGGCTGCACTGGGTCTTTGTTGCTGCACACAGGCTTTCTCTAGTTGCGGCGAGAGGGGGCTACTCTTTTTTTTTTTTTTTTTTTTTGTTTTTTTGTTTTTTTGTTTTTTTTGGGGGGGGGGCTACTCTTTGTTGCAGTACGCGGGCTTCTCATTGTCGTGGCTTCTCTTGTTGCAGAGCATGGGCTCTAGGCATGCAGGCTTCAGTAGTTGTGGCACATGGGCTCAGTAGTTGTGGCTTGCGGGCTCTTGAGCACAGGCTCAGTAGTTGTGGCACACAGGCTTAGTGGCTCTGCGGCATGTGGGATCTTCCGGGGCCAGGGCTCGAACCCGTGTCCCTTGCATTGGCAGGCAGATTCTTAACCGCTGCGCCACCAGGGAAACCCCAAGTTACATTCTGAATAACTCTAACATTGATTGAAAATGCCATTCGGAGTAATCCCTAACCAGTCAGGTCTACCTTTATAGCCTCAGTTTATCAGTATCTGGCATTTAGTAAGAAGGCAACCAGATATTTCAAATTACATTTTCCCTGACACCTACAAACTCAGCATACCATTAAAGAACATTAGGGCTGAAAATGAACATCCTAGTCTCACCCCTTCCTATTCCAGACATGAGGAAACTGAGGCCCAGAGCAAATTAGGGACTCTCCAATGCCAGCTGAGTTGAAGGCAGACTTAGAATTGTTTTCTGATTCACAGCGCCAAACTTTCCCCATACATCTAGGATCCTCATTTGAAAATAAAATCACTAAATTAATCATAATCAAAGTTCTGCAGCATCTTGCAGCTCTGCTTTCCTGCAGAGTTCGAGTCAATTTTGAACAGCTGGCCAAGGCCAATGTCAGGCCCCATTTTGATTAAGGGCTAATTATCCAGGCTACATCTTAACCATTGGCCTTGGCCACGTGTTCAACATGGACTTGAGCTTTGAGGGAGAGCAATGTCAGGATGCTGAAGAACTTTGGTTGCGACTAGCATGTTCATTTTCAGCCCTAATGTAGGTACAGCCTGTTTCGATAACCTTTAAAGATTCAGGCAGGGTGAGAAAAGGGGGAGAATTAAGCCAGCCAGTAGGTCTCTTGGTAAGAAACTCTTTGGAAGGGTTTCACAGGAGAAATAGCTAAAACTTGTTACTTTGTATTAGAGAGTTAATGTGGGAAGGTGGTCCCTCTTGCTAACATCACCTATGATCTAGAATGCCACAGAGCACAAGAGGAAGCATAATCCCCATAACACTGAGCAAAACTCTCCTCTTCATCACAAGGCACACACGATGCAACAATAATGCAATCCCTATCCCCGCCCCCATGTCCACTCTCACCAACGAACACACCCAAGAAGAAAAAGTGTAAGAGAAGACACTCACAGAATCTAAGATGGGAACTAATTTGTCCTAAAAGACACTTATCCACCAGTAAATTCACCATATCATTGACTCAGCATAATTTCTAACACATGAAATAAATTTATTAATAGGTATATTGTTATTCACCTCTATTAAACAAGATTATCAACTTTGTATTGTTTTCTGATATGCAGAAACACTTTTTAAATTTATTTTATGATATTTTTGATTTTTGGCTGCACTGGGTCTTTGTTGCTGCATGCAGGCTTTCTCTAGTTGTGGTGAGCCGGGGCTACTCTTTGTTGTGGTGTGTGGACTTCTCACTGCGGTGGCTTCTCTTGTTGCGGAGCACAGGCTCTAAGCGTGCAGGCTTCAGCAGTTGTGGCATGCAGGCTCCATAGTTGTGGCTCGTGAACTCTAGAGCGCAGGCTCAGTAGCTGTGGCACACGGGCTTAGTTGCTCCACGGCATGTGGGATCTTCCCAGACAAGGGCTCGAACCTGTGTCCCCTGCACTGGCAGGCAGAGTCTTAACCACTGTGCCACTAGGGAAGTCCCACACACATCTTTTAAAATCTGTGTTATGACTGTTCAAAAACTATTATATGCTTAGACTAACGATTAAAGAGCAATGCCCAAATAATTCACTTAAATTGACGAAAAAATAAAATCTAGAAGGCAAGTTTGTAGATTACTGACGCTTTCCTTGATAAGAAAAAGACAAATATATTTGGAAATAAGATCCTGCTTTCTAATTTCTTTAGAATTTCCTCTCTCCAATGAAAAAGCTATCAGTACAGCTGATAAAACTCCATGACAATATATGGCTTTAAAATAACAAATGTTTACAGTTTTTAAAAATTGTAGTTAGCTAACTTAATATGAATAGCAAAGAAGTTAGTTCTTGACCTTCTTGACACAAACATTTTACAAATATACTTTCCGAAAGACATGTTTCATTGCTGAAACAGTCTAACTAAAGCTGGTAGCATTATTTAAATCAATAACTATCTGACTAGGTTATTTCCTAACAAAGTGAGTCACAGCAAGATGGAAGACCAAAAATTCTGAATAAATATTACTCTTTCTCACTGGGATAAAAGTCACAACCAAAGAAAGGTACGTGGAGAGCCAAAAGGTGTTTTCACACTCTATAAACGTCCAGCTAGTCTGAGAGGAGAACTTAGAATTTACTATACCTCTGCCATTTCTGGTGACTTGATCTCCTTGATTTTGAAGAAATAGCCCAAGGTCAGGAAAGCTATTGCCATGGCGCTTACACTGATCATAAAGACCACCAAGGGGGGCCGGCTGCTGATATACACCTTCAGGTTCTCCAGGGGGTTGATGTTGAACATTATTCTGATCAGCTCCACCTGAAAGAAAGGAATCAGAAGACTCACCCACTGACTCGTCAAAAGAAAACCTGACTCTCACTTCTGTTTCCTTTGACGGTTTTGGGGGATGAGGAGGTCACTCATTATTGAACTTGAGAACTATATGATCATAAATCCATTGAAAAGACTGGAAGGAAATCAAAGACCACTAAATGCTAATTGTCATTATTTCCAAGTGGTAGGATCTTGAAAGATAGGCATTCTTTCGGCTTGAATTTTCTAATTATTCTTTAATGAACATTTGCTACTTCCATATTACTTAAGAAAATGTTTAAGTAAGTCAGTAATACGACACAAATACATGCCAACATGTACAAAAATAAACTGAGGATGCTCTCATTTCCTACCACTGAAGAGCTGAATCCTATTTATTCAACATTCTGTCCTGTTCACCACGATACTCATGCCCATCCCAGCACCTGGCAGAGAGTAGGCACTCAACAAATACTGAATTTTATCACTCTCCTGCTTAAAGCCCTCCTGAGGCTTCCCACTGGACCCGGCATGAGATTCCTGTGAAGGCCCACAGGGTGTCAGGATTCAGAAGCCCCGCCAATCCCCATGACTACATCTCCACCAACATTCCCTCCTCATTCACCGGCCACTGGCCACACTGGCCTTGCTATTTTTCAGGATCAGCCTGTCAATTTCTGCAAAGAAGTCAGCTGTGACTTTGACAGGGATTACACTGAATCCACAAATCAGTCTGGGGAGTACCACCACTTTAACAATATTATCTTCCAGTCCATGAACCTGGGATGCCTTTCCACTTATTTCTGTTCTCTTTCATTTATTTTAATATTTTGTAGTTATCAAAGCACATGTTTGCACTTCTTTTGTTAAACTTATTCCTAAGTATTTTATTCTTGGAATTTTGAACATGTCCTATCTGCAGGTTTTTTACCTCTGCCTGGAATGCTTTAGCCCCAAATTTCCACATGCTTGCTCTTCTTAGAATGCAGGTCTATGCTCAGTAGTCAGCTCCTCAGAGAGGCCTTCCCTGACCACCCTCGGCCCCCCGCCTCCCAGGACCCTGCTTGACTTCCTTCACACTGTTTAGTTAAATTTCTACTTGTTTATAGTCTATCAATCCTCATTTGTGAGCTCCAAGAGAGCACACATTTTGCCAGTCTTGCTCACTGCTATGGCCCTGGCTCCTGGTCCCTAGAACAGTAGCTGGCATGTAATGAGCTCTTATATACATGATCAGACTACAACACTAAAACTATTTTAAAAATCTGTGCCAGCTTTTAAATTTTAGAGAGAAAAATGCATCAACAGCCCCTAAGAACCAATAGCAACCATGTGCAACAAGCCAGGCCGTGTACCTATTTGTTTTCGCAGGAGTCTTTGACTCAACATTCTGTTTCTGAAATTTATCTCTGTTGATTCAGTCTACTGGGTTTACCTGCTGTATAGGATGCAACTGTATCACAGTTATCACAGGCACAGAAGCCCAGCTGGGTTCTTCCCACTGTTTCACTCACAAAGGGCACCACAGCAGGCACAAGAGTAGTTCTAACACAATGAGGTCACCAGTAGGCCCGTCTGCAACTTGACTCTGCATTGTCAGACTCTCCGAGGGAGTCATACCAGTTTACACTTCCCCCAGCAAGGAAAAGGCTTGCTCCATTTCCCAACATTCATGCCAACACTTGATGTTCTAAGGCAATCTTGTGCATCTGGACCAACAAGATCATGTGAAATTGTATCTCACCATTATTTTAAATTACATCTCCCTGAAACAGAATATCTTTTTACTTCTTTATCGGCCATTCAGATTCTTCCTAGGTGAACTGCCTGAATCTTTGGCCATTTACCAGTAGGATGTCTGTCTATGTCTTCTTAATGTTTAAAATAATTTTTTGATATTTTAGACACTGAGGCTTTTCCTATTTTTTAAAAATGACATATATAACTACTCCAAGCTTTACAACAAAGGTGAATCATCACAACAAGCCAGCTTTACAACATATGCTAAAGGAACTTCTCTAAGTGGGAAACACAAGAGAAGAAAAGGACCTACAAAAACAAACTCAAAACAATTAAGAAAATGGTAATTGGAACATACATATCAATAATAACCTTGAATGTAAATGGATTAAGTGCCCCAACCATAAGACACAGATTGGCTGAATGGCTACAAAAATAAGACCCATATATATGCTGTCTACAAGACCTACTTCAGACATAGGGACACATACAGACTGAGTGTGTGAAGGGATGGGAAAAGATATTCCATGCAAATGCACATCAAATGAAAGCTGGAGTAGCAATACTCATATCTGATAAAATAGACTTTAAAATAAAGACTGTTACAAGAGATAAGGAGGGACACTACATAATGATCAAAGGATCAATCCAAGGAGAGGATATAACAATTATAAATATATATGTACCCAACACAGGAGCACCTCAATACATAAGGCAAATGCTAACAACCAAGAAAGGAGAAATCGACAGTAACACAATAATAGTAGGGGACTTTAACACCCCACTTACACCAATGGATAGATCATCCAAACAGAAAATAAATAAGGAAACACAAGCTTTAAATGACACAACAGACCAGACAGATTTAATTGATATTTATAGAACATTCCACCCAAAAGTGGCAGAATACACTTTCTTCTCAAGTGCACATGGAACATTCTCCAGGACAGATCACCTCTTGGGTCACAAATCAAGCCTCGGAAATTTAAGAAAATTGAAATCGTATCAAGCATCTTTTCTGACCACAATGCTATGAGATTGGAAATCAATTACAGGAAAAAAAGTGTAAAAAACACAAATACATGGAGGCTAAACAGTGTGCTACTAAATAACCAAGAGATCACTGAAGAAATCAAAGAAGAAATAATAAAATACATAGAAACAAATGACAATGAAAACACTACGACCCAAAACCTATGGGATGCAGCAAAAGCAGTTCTAAGAGGGAAGTTTATAGCAATTCAATCTCACCTAAAGAAACAAGAGAATTCTCAAATAAACAATATAACCCTACACTTAAAACAACTAGAGAAAGAAGAACAAAGAAAACCCAACCAAAGTCAGTAGAAGGAAAGAAATCATAAAAATCAGAGCAGAAATAACTGAAATAGAAATGAAGAAAACAATAGCAAAGATCAATAAAACTAAAAGCTGGTTCTTTGAGAAGATAAACAAAATTGATAAACCATTAGCCAGACTCCTCAAGAAAAAAAGGGAGACGACGCAAATCAATAAAATTACAAATGAAAAAGGAGGAATAACAACTGACACTGCAGAAATACAAAGGATTATAAGAGACTACTACAAACAACTATATGTCAATAAAATGGACAACTACAAAGAAATGGACAAATTCTTGGAAAGGTACAATTTTCCAAGACTGAAACAGGAAGAATTAGAAAATATAAACAGACCTATCACAAGTAATGAAATTGAAACCATAATTAAAAATCTGCCAACAAACAAAAAAGTCCAGGACCAGATGGCTTCACAGGCGAATTCTATCAAACATTTAGAGAAGAGCTAACACCGATCCTTCTCAAACTCTTCCAAAAAACTGCAGAGGGAGAAAAACTCCCAAATTCATTCTACAAGGTCATCATCACCCAGATACCAAAACCAGAAAAAGTATCACAAAAAAAGAAAATTATAGGGACTTCCCTGGTGGTGCAGTGGTTTAGGATCCGCCTGCCAATACAGGTGACATGGGTTTGAGCCCTGGCCTGGGAAGATCCCACATGCCGTGGAGCAACTAAGCTTGTGCACCACAACTACTGAGCCTGCGCTCTAGAGCCCATGAGCCACAACTACTGATCCCCCGTGCTGCAACTACTGAAGCCTATGCTCCTAGAGCCTGTGCTCCACAACAAGAGAAGCCACCGCAATGAGAAGCCTGTGCACTGCAATGAAGAGTAGCCCCCACTCGCCACAACTAGAGAAAGCCCGTGTGCAGCAACGAAGACCCAATGCAGCCAAAAATAAATTAATTAATCTAAAAAAAAGAACATTATAGACCAGTATCACTGATGAACAAAGATGCAAAAATCCTAAACAAAATACTAGCAAACAGAATCCAATAACACATTAAAAGGATCATACACCATGATCAAGTGGGATTTATCCCAGGTATGCAAGGATTCTTCAATATACTCAAATCAATCAATGTGATACACCACATTAACAAATTAAGGAATAAAAAACCATATGATCATCTCAAGAGATGCAGAAAAAACTTTTGACAAAATTGAACACCCATTTATTATAAAAACTCTCCAGAAAATGGGCATAGAGGGAACCTACCTCAACATAATAAAGGCCATATATGACAAACCCACAGCAAGCATCATAGTAAAAAACTGAAAGCATTTCCACTAAGATCAGGAATAAGACAAGGATGTCCACTCTTGCCACTATTATTCAACATAGTTTTGGAAGTCCTGGCCATGGCAATCAGAGAAGAAAAAGAAATAAAAGGAATCCAAATTGGAAAAGAAGAAGTTACACTGTCACTGTTTGTGGATGACATGATACTATACATAGAAGATCCTAAAGATGCCACCAGAAAACTACTAGAACTAATCAATTAATTTGGTAAGGTTGCAGGATACAAAATTAATGCACAGAAATCTCTGGCATTCCTATACACCACCAACAACAAAATCAGAAAGAGAAATTAAGGAAACAATCCCATTTACCATTACAACAAAAACAATAAAATACCTAGGAATAAACCTGCCTAAGGAGGTGAAAGACTTTATTCAGAAAACTATAAAACACTGATGAAAGAAATCAAAGATGACATAAACAGATGGAGAGATATACCATGTTCTTGGACTGGAAGAATATTGTGAAAATGACTATACTACCCAAAGCAATCTACAGATTCAAGACAATCCCTATCAAACTACCAAGGGCATTCTTCACAGAATTAGAACAAAAAAATTTACAATTCGTATGGAAACACAAAAGAGTCCAAATAGCCAAAGCAATCTTGAGAAAGAAAAACGGAGTTGGAGGAATCAGGCTCCCCGACTTCAAACTATACCACAAAACTACAGTAATCAAGACAGTATGGTACTGGCACAAAAACAGAAATATAGATCAATGGTACAGGATAGAATGCCCAAAGATAAACCCACGCACATATGGTCACCTAATTTACGACAAAGGAGGCAAGAACATACAATGGAGAAAAGACAGCCTCTTCAATAACTCTTACAGGAAAACATAGGAAAAACACACTTTGACCTAAACCACAGCAAGATCTTTTTTGACCCACCTCCTAGAGTAACGGAAATAAAAACAAAAATAAACAAATGGGACTTAAAAAGCTTTCGCACAGCAAAGGAAGCCACAAACACAACAAAAAGACAACCCTCAGAATGGGAGAAAATATTTGCAAATGAAACAACAAAGGATTAATCTCCAAAATATACAAACAGCTCATGGAGCTCAAAATCAAAAAAACAAACAATCCAGTTAAAAAATGGGCGGAAGACCTAAATGTCTAAATTTCACCAAGGAAGACATACAGATGGCCAAGAGGCACATGAAAAGATGCTCAACATCACTAATTATTAGAGAAATGCAAATCAAAACTACAATGAGGTATCACCTCACACCAGTCAGAATGGCTATTATCAAAAAATCTAGAAACAATAAATGCTAGAGAAGGTGTGGTGAAAAGGGAACCCTCTTGCACTGTTGGTGGGAATGTAAATTGATACAGCCACTATGGAGAACAGTATGGAGGTTCCTTAAAAAACTAAAAATAGAACTACCATATGACCCAGCAATCCCACTACTGGGCATATACCCTGAGAAAACCATAATTCAAAAAGACTCATGTACCACAGTGTTCCACTGCAGCACTATTTACAATAGCCAGGACATGGAACCAACCTAAATGTCTATCAACAGATGAATGAATAAAGAAGATGTGGCACATATATACAATGGAATACTACTCAGCCATAAAAAGAAATGAGTTATTTGTAGTGAGGTGGATGGACCTAGAGTCTGTCATACAGAGTGAAGTGAGTCAGAAAGAGAAAAACAAATACCATATGCTAACGCATATACATGGAATCTAAAAAAAAAAAAAAAAAAAAGGCACTGATGAACCCAGTTGCAGGGCAGGAATAAAGACGTAGACCTAGAGAATGGACTTGAGGACATGGGGTGGGAGGGGGAAGCTTGGGTGAAGTGAGAGTAGCATCGACATATATAACTACCAAATGTAAAACAGTTAGCTAGCGGGAAGCAGCAGCATAGCACAGCGAGATCAGCTTGGTGCTTTGCGATGACCTAGAGGGGTGGGATAGGAAGGATGGGAGGGAGGTTCAAGAGGGAGGGGATATGGGGACATATGTATGCATATGGCTGATTCACTGTGGTGTACAAGAGAAACTAACACAGTATTGTGAAGCAATTATACTCCAATAAAGATTAAAGAAAAAAAACCACTGTAGTATAGCAGAAACTAATGCAACATTGTAAATCAACTGTACTCTAATAAAAATTAAAAAAATATTGCAAGCAATAACAGTGTTTCTTTCCAACACTTATTTCATTGTTTTTTCTTTTTCTTACTACTTTGACTAGAACCTTCAGTGAAATGATGACTAGAAGTGGCAACAATAGGAATCCTTGCCTCATTCCTGGCTTTAAAGCAAATGCTTCTAATGCTTCACTATTAAATATGGCATATGTTTCTGAAATTCCTCACCAGGTTAAAGTACCCTCTACTTCATGTTTGCAAAGATAATTTCATTATAAATAAGTGTTACACTTTAATGAATGCTTTATCTGCAACCTCTGAACAATCAATTTTTCTCCTTTGTTAATAGGAACTATGTTAATTTTTTTCATGATGACTCACATTTTCGTTCTTTGGATAGACTTAATATAATCATGATCTTTTAAAACTATATTGCTGACTTACGTTTGCTAAATTTTATTCTGCATTTCCACACCTATTCACAAGTGAGATAAAAAAAATTATAAGGCATTATCATTCTCTCTTTGACTGTATATACTCCTTGACTAGTATGACTAAGTCTTTCTAGTATCATAAGATTAACTGAATGTGTTCACTCATCTATTTTCTAGAACAATGTGTGTAAGATATTTGCTTCTATTTCTGGGAAGCTTGATAGACCTTGACCAAAAAACCATCTGGACTTCTCAAGTTTTTCTCTAGTTTAGTATTTTGGTGGGCTGTCTTAACTACTTATTCATGTTTTAAAAATAAGTCTATGTTTTCTATTTCTAGAAAGTCAATTTTGATAAGATGTATTATTCTAGGAAACTGCCCATTTTATATATTTTTTAAAGATTTCTGGCAAAGTATTATCTTGTGATTTGTTCAATTTTTACTTGTAGTCATGTTCTTTTTCATTACAGATGTTTTTGTGTTTGTTTTCTCCTCTCTCCTTGTAATCAGTTTTACCAGAGCTGTATTGTATTTGTGTTTTCAAAGAGCCAGTATTTGGTTTTATAGAGTGTATCTAGATAATTTCTTTTTTTTTTCTTTTTCAGTAATTTCTACATTTAAAAATAATTATTCTTCTTCATCTGCCTTCTTTGGGTTAATTCAGTTTGGTTTTTCTAACCTCTTCAGTTGGAATCTTATCTCGGATTTTTTGGTTCTTTTTTAATGGAAGCATTTCAAAATACAAACTTCCCTCAACATACTCCTTCTTTAGCTGCATTACTTTCCCTCACCATTAGCATCAATCTAATCCATCAGCAAATCTTGTTGATTTTCTTTCCAAAATGCATCTCAGATCTACCCACTTTGCCCTATCTTCTTGTTAAGATGACAGAGACTGATCACTGTATCAGTCCTCTACATGTCTCTACAGCCCTACGACCTCTATATCCAAGCGCCCACTGAACATCCTTATATATTCTACAACATGTCCAAAACTGAACTAATCTGCATCCCTGCCTAATCTGACTCTTCCTCCTGTATTCCCCATCTCAATCTAGAACTTTGGAAAACATCCTAGACTACTTCTGCCCCATATCCAAGTAACTACTAAGTGCTAAAGATTATATATTTTTTAAAATAAATTTATTTTTTTATATTTTTTATTCTCGTCTGCGTTGGGTCTTCGTTGCTGTGTGTGGGCTTTCTCTAGTTGCAGCGAGCAGGGGCTACTCTTTGTTGTGGTGCGTAGGCTTCTCATTGCGGTGGCTTCTCTTGTGGAGCACGGGCTCTAGGTGTATGGGCTTCAGTAGTTGTGGCTCGCAGGCTCTAGAGCACAGGCTCAGTAGTTGTGGCACATGGGCTTAGTTGCTCCGTGGCATGTGGGATCTTCCCAGACCAGAGCTCAAACCCGTGTCCCCTGCATTGGCAGGCAATCGGATTCTTTTTTTTTTTTTTGGTGTTACGTGGGCCTCCCACTGTTGTGGCCTCTCCCGTCGCGGAGCACAGGCTCCAGACACACAGGCTCAGCGGCTACGGCTCACGGGCCCAGCCGCTCCACGGCACGTGGGATCCTCCCAGACCGGGGCACGAACCTACG
The DNA here is from genome assembly GCF_949752795.1 of Hyperoodon ampullatus. Classification (NCBI taxonomy): domain Eukaryota; kingdom Metazoa; phylum Chordata; class Mammalia; order Artiodactyla; family Ziphiidae; genus Hyperoodon; species Hyperoodon ampullatus. Next base: position 45,498,677 of record NC_136927.1, on the reverse strand, counting down.
TTCCCTGCATCGGCAGGCGGACTCTCAACCACTGCGCCACCAGGGAAGCCCCAATCGGATTCTTAACCACTGAGTCACCAGGGTAGTCCAAGATTCTATTTCTTTAACATCGCTTACTTCTGACTCTTCCCTTCCACACTCCTCTGCTACTCCCCTTAGTTCAGGCCCTCATCGTCATCTTTGCAACTATTGCTAAGAGTCTCAATTGGATCTTTCTGCTATCAGTCAAATAATCCATCTTCACATGCTGTCAAGAGTGATTTTTCCACATGCAAATCTAATCACGTTATTGCTTAATTATCTCAGAGCTCCAAATGACCTAGGGATAAAGTCCAAGTTCCTTGTAATGGCAGTCCACCAAAAACTAGGTCTTGTCTACTTCTCAATGGTTTGACTAACTGCTTGCAATTCCCAGAACATATTAGACGATATTACAGCTTCAGGCCTTTGAGTCCACTGGTCCTCCTGACCATCACAAACCACATCTTACTACTTCAACTCCCCTCTTTCAAGGCTCAGCTGAAGGGTTACCTACTCTATGAAACTTTTCCCTCCCCCACCAGCCCCTCAGGGAGAAGTGACCACTTTCACTTTTATGCCCCCACTATACTCCAAAAATTTCTCACACAGAATGAAACACCTTACTGCAGTTGCCTGTGTATACATCTATCTTCCCAACCAAGCTGTAAGCCTCTCAAGGGCAGGTACAACATCTTATCGTCTCTATATTATCAATATCTTAGACACAAAATAGGTGATTTAAAAATGCAAGTTCATTAAATGAATGAATCAATGAATCCAGACTTAAACTAAAAAATAATCTAGGGCTTCCCTGGTGGTGCAGTGGTTGAGAGTCCGCCTGCCGATGCAGGGGACACAGGTTCGTACCCCGGTCCGGGAAGATCCCACATGCTGCAGAGCGGCTGGGACCGTGAGCCATGGCCACTGAGCCTGTGCGTCCGGAGCCTGTGCTCCACAACGGGAGAGGCCACAACAGTGAGAAGCCCGTGTACCACACACACACACACAAAAAAAATAATAATCTAGAAAGTGATTTCAGCAAGGATTGCAGGATACAAGGCTAATATACAAAAGCCAACTGCTTTCCTATATACTAGCAAGGAACAAGTTGAATTTGAAATTAAAAACACAATATCATTTATATTAGCACTTCCCCCAGAAAATACTTAAGTATAAATCTAACAAATGTGTACAAGATCTATATGAGGAAAACTACAAAACTCTCATGAACAAAATCAAAGAACTAAATAAATGGAGAGAGATTTCATGTTCTTGGATACAACAACTCAATATGTCAAGATGTTAGTTCCTCCCAACTTGACCTTCAGGTTCAACACAATCCCAATCAAAATCCCAGCACGTTATTTTGTGGATATCAACAAACTTCTTCTTAAGTTTATACGGAGAGATAAAAGAACCAGAATAGTCAATACTGAAGGAGAAGAACAAAGTGGGAGGAATGACTGTATTTGACATCAAGACTTACTATAAAGCTACAATAATCAAGACAGTGTGGTTTTGATTGGCAAAAGGACAGATACATCAAAGAAACAGAATAGAGAGCCCAGAAATAGACCAACATAAATATAGTCAGGTCATCTTTGACAAAGCAGCAAAAGACAATCTTTCAACAAATGGTGCTGCAACAACTGGACATCCACATGCAAAAAAATAAATCTAGACACAACCTTACACTCTCAACAAAAAAGAACTCAAAATGGATCACAGACCTGAATGTAAAATGCAAAACTATACAACTCCTAGAAGGTAACATTGGAGAAAACCTTGAGTTCGGTGATGACTTTTTAGATGAGGACACCAAAGGCACCATCCATGAAAGAAGGAAGTGGTAAGCTGGACTTAATTAAAATTAAGAATTTCTGCTCTACAAAAGACACTGTTAAGAGAATGAGAAAATAAGCACAGACTGGGAGCAAATATTTGCAAAAGACATCTGATAAAGGACTGTTCTCCAAAACATACAAAGAACTATTAAAACTCAACAATAAGAAAATAAACAACACATTTAAAAAATTAGCCAAAGAGCTTAACAGACACTTAAACAAAGAAGATTTTCAGATGGCAAATAAGCATATGAAAAGGTGCTCCCAAATCACATGTCATCAGGAAATGCCAATTAAAACAAGATACCATGACACACTTATTAGAAAGGCCAAAACCCAGCACACTGACAATACCAAATACTGGCAAGGATGTTGAGCGATAGGAACTCTCTATTCATTAAATAGGATTCAAATAACAAATGCTGGCAAGGATGGGAACTTCCCTGGTAGTCCAGTGGTTAAGAATCCGCCTTCCAATGCAGGGGATGCAGGTCTGATCCCTAGACGGGGAAGTAAGATCCCACATGTCACGGGGCAACCAAGCCCACGTGCTCTAGAGCCAGCACGCCACGACTAGAGAGCCTGCATGCCACAACTACTGAGCCCACGCGCTCTGGAGCCTGTGCGCCACAACTAGAGAGAAGCCCACGCACCGCAAAGAGCCAACACACCACAGTGAAAGATCCCACGTGCCACAACTAAGACCCGATGTAGCCAAATAAGTAAATAATAAAAAAAAATGCTGACAAGGATGTGGAAAAAACGGAACCCTAATACACTGTTGGTGGGAATGTAAATTGGTATAGTCACTATGGAAAACAGTATGGAAGTTCCTCAAAAAACTAAAAATAGAACTACCAATATGATCCAGCAATTCCACTTCTGGTATATATCTGAAGAAAATGAAAACAATAATTCAAAAAGATACATGCAACCCAATGTTCATATTAGCACTATATACAATAGCCAGGACATGGAAGCAACATATTTCCTAAGTGTCCATCAACAGATGAACGAATAAAGAAGATATTCCATATATACAATGGAATATTACTCAGCCATAAAAAAGAATGAATCTTGCCATTTGCAACAACATGGATGGGCCTGGAGGGTATCATGCTTAGTGAAATAAGTCAGACAGAGAAAGACAAATACTGTATGTTACCACTTATATGTGGAACCTGAAAAATGAGGCAAACAAATATAACAAAATAGAAACAGACTCACAGATATAGCGAACAAACTAGTGGTTACCAGTGGGGAGAGGGAAGGGGGGCGGGGGCAAGATAGCAGTAGCAGGTTAAGAGGTACAAACCACTATGTATAAATAAGCTACAAAGATGTAACATACAGCACAGGGGATACAGCCAATATTTTATAAGAACTTTAAATGGAGTATCATCTATAAAGTATTGAATCACTATGTTGTACACCTGAAACTAATACTGTATATCGACTATACTTCAATTAAAAAATAAAATAAAAAAGATTAATAGGCTTCAGAAACAAAAACATCAACAGTAAATTACAGTTCCACTTATTAAGAAAGACAACAAAATCTGAATCATATATAAAATAAATAGGAACTATTCACCAAGTGGAACTACAATTATGAAACATTCAGAAAAGCAAAAAATCTGAATTAAATTCCCTTCTAGATAAAAATAATGGTCGTTAAAACCATGTCACACTAGAATTTAAACATATATATACATATATATATCTCAACATAAATACCCACAAATTAGCAAGCAATGTCAACATAAGCCAATTTAATTAGAGAAAGTTCTAGAGGCAGCTAATTGTATTCACTTAAAAAGTAAAAGCATTTTCATTTTAGTAAAACTATTAAAAGTCCAAATATTTCATAAACTTAAAATTCCTTTCCACCATTTACAAGTGTTTTCAAATATGAAATTAACAAGGGCTAAACAAATATATTTCTCCTGCAAAGAATTACAAGAAAATTTCTGTAATCTTCTCAACAGTAAATGTCACTTTCAATTAAAAAATAAGTCAAGCTCTATGGGGAGAAGAAAAATGGATGGAGAGAAAGCACACTATCCGACTTCCATCCCCTATATTCATTCATCCCAACTCCAATTGGAGACTTTCACCAGGATAAAGATAAGAAACGACCAGGGCTGTGAAGCTGCCTCTCTGGAAAGTCTAGGGATTTAAGGTACACAGAACACGGCCAAAAGCCGATTTCACAAGTGTGTGAGAGCACACGACTGAAGTCCATCAACTCAGTACCTAGAGCTCTGAGACTAGTTCAATGACAACACTAAACATCAGGTTGCAATTCAAGTAAGCAAAAGGCAATACTAAGATTATCCTAGAGTTAACTCAAGCAACCCACAAGTTAGGAGATCCTAAAAAGGGGAGGGGAGGCTATTACAAACTTTCTAGAGACCAACCTGGCCATACCTACCAAGAGCACTAACACTTAGCGCACTCTTACTTCTGTGATTCTGCCTCTAAGAAGTTCACCTAAGAAGACACCCACTGCTGAAAACAAAGACTTAACTACTAAGATAGTTATCTCAGGAGTGTATAAAATAGTAAAAACTGGAAAACTAGATATCCGACAATAGTAGGGAAATGGTTCAAGTATAAATATATCACCAGTAGGAAAACTATGTAGCTGTTAAAAAACACAGCACCTAAAATACACAAAATGAGGCTATTTCAGGTTTTTAATGTATGAGAGCTACACAAGCACTCACATGGGAAAAAAAGACCTAACGTACCCTCAAATGTAAACAGGGATGGTTATCTCTAGCTGGTGAGATTACATATGTCTTTTCTTTTTTTAACGTTTCCATCATGAATATGTATTTCCCCTGCAGTAATTTCTAACAATAAAATTTCTAAATAATCTTCCATTGATCCTGCTGGTCTTGTGGCCCAAATAAAACTTCATTAAATCTTAATTCTATTCATTTTCTTCATTAATAAAGAAAATATACAGGGGAGAAAAAAAAAGAGTGATTTCTTAAACCCACCTAGGAAAAAAAAAAAGAAAACAGGACAGTCCTTTAATATGTCCTGGTGCTAAAGAAAGGCAAAGCTTAACTTACAGTGATTTGTACTTGGATCTGTGAGAAACCAAAAATAAAATGAGAAAGAACACTGACTAGACTCCTCCAGATAATCCAGTGCTGCATGCTCCCTGGGCAGGTGGTGCACACAGCTTCTCCAGACAAGCGTAGGTGCCCCCATTAGGGCAGAGGTTGCTAGGGCATGGGGTGTGGAAGTAACCACGAGCCAAAAGGGTGCCCAGGACGGGGAGGCGTCCTGCAAGGCAGCGGAGAAGAGTTTCAAGAAGGAAGAGGTATCAGCCAAATATTGCTGCGAAGTGACCAAGCGTGAGGAGTACAAAGAAAGGGTCCCTAGGCCCCTCTGTGCTATAAAAAGTACTCAGGCGAGGGCTTCCCTGGTGGCGCAGTGGTTGAGAGTCTGCCTGCCGATGCAAGGAACACAGGTTTGTGCCCCGGTCCAGGAAGATCCCACATGCCGCGGAGCGGCTGGGCCCGGGAGCCATGGCCGCTGAGCCTGCGCGTCCGGAGCCTGTGCTCCGCAACGGGAGAGGCCAGAGCAGTGAGAGGCCCGCGTACTGCAAAAAAAAAAAAAAAAAAGGACTCAGGCGAACCTGTGCTTGCCTAATCACAATTCTCCACCTGGCAAGATCACCCGTGGCCTCCGAAACCTCACTCTGGCAGGGGGCGGAAGTCAGACAGTAAGGAGATGATAACAGGGAAGGGGAAACAGAGCCAACAGCGGAACATCACTGGTTCAAATGGGAGGCAGGAGGGACAGTGGGGTCACGAGAAGTGAGGAAACAAACATATCTGTAAGCAGAGAAGCCAGTAAAAGAGGAAGGACTCCCAAGGGACCAGTGAAGGCAGACATGTATAATTTTGCAACTTGATTATATTTTATTAGAAAGGAAGTAAATTAACATTCATTATGCCAGATACATGAGTCCTTCGTGTGTCTCTCTCCCTCTCTCCAGAGCCCACGAACTTTAAAGTGTACCACATAGTGACCTGTCTAAGTTTAAAACTAGAATCTCTGGACAGGATGGGGATTCCACGCTCCCAGATGATATTTCCTAAATAGTTCCTAACTTATTTTAAGATACACTAAACCACTACTTGTGACCCAGATGAAAAAGTTCACTTCACATGAACAAAACCACCATTCATCTTATTAAACTGGATTTTCCACCTTAGGCTAAATGAGAAATTCCTTAAAGCTCTCCTATAAAGTCATGCCCTTTTCAAAGTTCTGAAGAGACTAGGAGTCAGAGAAGTGGCAGACCACCACCACAGGGGGACCGAGAGGGGAGGATGAGAGAGGCAAGCTTGCTCTAATACCCACCGCAGGAAATACACTGGTCTTGAGCTAAGAGAGAATAGCAGGAACTCACCTTGATGGGGGAGAGGCCCATTTTGAATGTAAAAATTAAAGTAGCATTTCTCAAATATCCTGTGATGTTTGAGATGTTCAAAGGGCTTTAAGGCTGGGGATTGTAAACCCTGAGCCTAATAAAGAACGTTAATGGACGCGATGCCGGATTATCCAAGACTCAGCAGAGATGAGGACACGGGCTGGTATCAGAGAGACCCTGGGCGATCTCAACACCCAACTATCCAGCACTGACAAACCACCCTCCCTCCCCCACCACACAGCGAGTATAGACGGAAAAGACCCTCAAAGAGGCAAACGCAGAGCAACAAACCCTCAAAGAGGCAAACGCGGAGCAACAAAGTCGAAAGAGAACTTCAAGGTCTCCACTAAGGTCTCAATGCTAAACCCAAAGTCTGGGTTTCGGTCCTTTCGTACCCCTCTGCGGCACTACACACCAAGGACCACACCACCTTCCGGCTTCTGGAACCTCACTCTCCTGGCCACCCTTTCACTTGTCTGGCCACACTTCCTTCTCACTCTTCTCCAAAAGCTGGGGCTCCCCGTGGGCTCCGCTGGGCCTCTGCTCAAGGTGGACACACTCATTCTTGGCTTCCTATCCATTTCACCTACCCCCTCACTCCAGGTGGAAACATCTACCTACCCAACACTCCACGCAGATGACCCACAGGCACCTGAACCATCAAGGCCAAAACTCATCCAAAATCCCCAAATCAGCTCCTCCTTATAAAGAAAGACAGAGCTTTCTACCCAGGGACCCCCGGCACCCATTCTGGACTCTCCCTCCTACAACCCAACAGTTACCCGTCACCAGCCCTGTTGCGCCCATCGCTGCAGTGTCTCTCAACAGCAGCTTTTGCTCCAGCCCCACGGCCTCCTTCAGCCAAACTGAACCCCAAATGTGTCCTGCTTCCGTGCCCTCTCATCTCCGTGACGCCGTTTCTGCACCCTCCTACCTCGGGCAGGGCCTGGCACCGGGAAGGTGCTTACCAGTAACGTCTCACATTAACCGCCCACTTCTGTGAACGAGGCACGCTCTTCTAAGAGTTCTGCACATGTTTCATATGGTCCAACATCTGCATTTTACAGATGAGAAAATTCAGGCATAAGGAAGTTACCTAAGCTGCCCAAGGTCCTAAACGAACCTGGATTCAAATCCAATCGGCCTCCAGAGCCTGTGCACTAACCACCAAGTGCTCTACTGCCTCCCAGTGAACGTTATGAGTCTGAATAAAGAGTCGACCCCGTCAAATGAGATAAACACTGAAGAGTATCCATACAATTTTGTCATTAAAATATCAATAGTGATGTAAGCAGAAGCCTCTCTCATTAGGGGCTAAGAAAAGGGTATCAGTTTTAATAGCCACTATTTAAATGTGCTGTGGGCCAGGCCCCATGCCAAGTGCTTTACGTACGTCATATGTTCTAATCCTCACAACACTGCTAAGTAGATATTACTATCCTCATTTTACCGAAGAGGAAACTGAGTCAAAAGAGGTTAAGTAATTTATACAAGGTTATACTACAAAAAAGTGGAAGTAATTAAGACTCTGACTTAATTCATCTGACCCCAAGCTGTGCCGTCAATCACAATACCAGGATTGATAAGTAGGTTTCGAGTCCAATGCCAGATAGGAAAAAAAAAAAAAATTCACATGCCATGGATAGTGTATTTTAGTCACCGACTTCAATATAAGCACAACTAAAATGGATTTTTCTGAGGTTACCTTATTTCCCATCTCTTCAGTAAGGCAACTCCCACCTCAGCACCCTCATCAGGGTATAAAGCAAAGACAAGTGGAATCTCCTGCCCATGGTTTCTTGTTTGTTAATCTAATACAACTCACAGTACAGAGAGACTTACAAAAACTTGTTTCACGCAACAAGTTTAAATGATCAAAAGAGAAATTATAACAGAAAGCATAAAGTTTTAGTTGCTAAACGTGCATTTTAGGCAACAACGGTACTCAAAGACAAAAGGAAAAGGAACAACATGGGCTGATAATAATTTCATGGACTTACTTCCATGAAATTTGGACTTATTTCCAAAATTCAGACTTTGGCTGTATTTCTACCCACTTACAACTAATTAATACATCGCTCCATTTTCAAAATCATGATATAAAATCATGGGAACTTCCAACATGCTCCTTCTCTCCTTTTAACAAATAAGTTCATCTTAGTCCCGAAATTGAAAGTAATTTATCTCTTTTTTCTTAGTTTTTTTAATTGCTGACCTACTTAAAAACCAAATTAAAAGTATCCCCATATTAAGATGTAATGATCTGGGGTTTAATTAACAGATACTTAAGAAAACAGATCATGAGTGATGACAAGATTAAACGAACACTAAAAGCTCAATATGAAGCTATAACATCCAAACTCAGTGTAAAGACTGGGAGATGTTCTGAAAACAGCATTTTTAAACAAACAGCACAAAAGTCCAAATGACAAATGACAGCCCTTTACAAACTATCATCACCAAACATTGTTCTATAGTCCCCAGGACTACACTTAGGTATATAATTATACACAGAACGAGCTGTAGACCTCTGGTCAAATTTATTTTCTGTATGGAAAAGATAATTTAAGGATTTCTATGTTTATCAGAACAAATCCTACACGGAAATTCCATTTGGATTTTCCATAAAAACCCTATCTTTCCTCCATTTCCTTTTTTTCATTTTAATTGGAATGTCGTAGTGAAAAAAAAATTTTTTTTAATTCTAAAGCCCTCTTACATGGCAATATTATTTGACAAAAACATCCCATAGATCTGCCATGCCTATTAGGACCACCCTTTCTCAGACACTTGTCTATAACAAGGAGGAGATAGAGCAGCGGGTAGAGGGGGAAGAAGAGTCAAAAAGAAGCATGAAAAAGTTAACATGGTCCTGAGCACGTTTAGAGAAAAGCTAGAGTTGAAGCCAGGGAGGTCCTAGGACTAATCATAATGTTCCAGGGCGATTTACATGGCGTCCCGTTTTAACAGCTTCAAAGGTTCTTCAACAACTGAGTAATAGAAACAAACAGCATCTCTGTGAAGTGAACTAGATGTCATTAAAAACCCTCAGGAGACGGCTAAGAGCCTGCCATTTAACACTTGGCTGCAGCCAGAGTAGCAGAGATGGTACTAGAGCTGTGCTCCTGCACACTAAACACAGGCACTGAAACAACTTGCAGACAGCAAATTTAATTTCCTGATTGTTAACACCAGACAGGAATTACAATCAGCCTCTTTTTCATTGTCTTTAAAGTAAGTTAAGCACTGCTTTGTGTCATTGGCTATTTAACGGAACAAGACAAACTCACCAAATGAAAACAATTCTCTAGAACCCAGAAATCCACCAGAAGCCAGATTGGGTAGCATGTGTTTTCTGTCTTAGGAAAGCACTTAACCCTTAACCAGCTGCCTCTGTCAATACTTCTAGGCATCTACTGCCCAGTTCCTACACTAGGTGCCCTTCCACCTACTGGCCCGATCTTTTTCACTTCCCAGCTAATTCTGAATGACCCAAATCCTCCCAATCCTTCGAGGTCCACCTCAAAAGTTACTTCCTTTATGAAGCCTTTTTTGATCCTAATCAGAAGAAAACCCTTAATAGCTGGTACCTCCATATGACACTTAAGTCCTGACACATCTTACAGCCTACTGCCTTCTCTAATTAAGTTCCTTGCGGGCAGAAACTGTATTTGCACTTAGGTGTGTCTCGCCTCCCTGCAGTAGCTGCAGCTACGGCCCCAACAAATCAGGTGCGCTCAATCAGCATCTGTGACCTTAGTACCCAGAGGCCAGTGGCAGCCCTGATTCCAGTCCATCTCAATTAGGTCACAGAAATTCTTCCCGGACCTTTACTAGGAAGTCAACCCACTGCCTCCTTACTCCCAGAGAGTAAATAGGCTTGGAGTCATGAAGTATGACTGCACAACAGGTCCATTTCCTTTGAGAATCCTGAAATGAAATGACGGAGCAGGAAGGTGCGCACACCAGCAAGCACTGATGGTGTATTCATCTACACATGGGATACAAATGCTCAGACTCCAAGCTGACCAAAACGAGGGCTATAGGGACAAACCAAGAGTCATCACCAACCCTGGAGCTCTGCCTCCTGCCACCTCCCAGAGCGGGCTCACCTGAGTCAGGAAAGTAGCAATTCAGGAGCTTTCCTACTTTCAAGCAGACAGCAAAGAAGCTCATCATTCAACACTCAGCCAAGGCTGTCATCTGCTAGTTGAGAATTAAACTACAGACGTCGGATTTTTCAACAAAGGCCCCCTCACCAGCTGTCCACCGGTTATGGTGTTTACACAATTCAAAACAGCACAACAGGCGTAGATTTATTCCGGGTGGTGCCTATCAAGGGAAGTACAACTACGTGCCGCTAGATTATCTTGACGCCACACAATTTAGTTTATTAAAATATGAGTGAAGATGATAATCCACCCCACCTCTGGAAACTTAGCAAGCTTGACACAAAAAATACCACTGTTTCATTTCAAGTGTCGGCACATACGCAAGTCTCTCCCTCCCATCTTCTTTCTGAGATGTGTATCCTTTGCAAACGGAGGAGTAACGCAAAACAACCCAAACTCAAAAGTGGCGAACTACCAACACGTTCCCCGTGCCAAACCCAAATTATCCAGGCCTCTGCTCCAGACGTAGGAAGCCCCACCATCTCGAGGGCGGCCAGGGAACTCCGGCTCCGGGGACGCGAGTGGACAACCACCAGTGGCGGGCGACCAGGCCGAGGCCACAGCGCAGGCCAGACCCGGGCCAACCCCCACCGGCGGCTGGGGCAGGGGCTGGAGCCCGAGACCTGAGGAAGAAACCCGACCAGCTCGTCCCCTCGCGGCCACGGGTCAGCCGCGGCCGAGCCCCGACCCCGGGCCGCCCGCCCCGGCTCACCCCGCCCCGGTGGGCAGCGGCGCGCCCCGGGCCCGGCCGGGCCAGCTGCTCGCCGGACGCCCGCGGCCGCTCGGAGCTCACTCGCGGCGGCGCGCGGCGGGCCCGGGGCCGCTCGGCACCATCCTCCCCGCCGCGCCGGGGGCAGCGTCCGGCTCCGCGGGGCCGACGCGACGACCAGAAGCCAGTCGGGCTCGCGCCGCCGCGACACGGGTTGGTGTCCGGGTCCGGCAGTCGTAGTTTCCGGGTAGAAAAAAACACCACCGCCAACGCCGCCTTAACCCCCGACACCTGGCGTCCGACGGCGGCGCGGCCGGGACAAGACTCCTCAGTCGCGGGTGGCGGAGACCACGCCTCCTGGCTGGGTCACGTGAGGGGGCTTGAGCGTGTGTACGTGGGCTGCGTGCGTGCGGGCGTTGAGAGCGGGACGTCGTTTTGTGTGTCTTTGTGAGTGGGGTGTTGTGAGAGTGACTGTGCAGAGTGTGCGTGTGTGGTGCACGTTTGTGGATCTGTGCGTCTCAGTGTGCATTATGTACAAGGCCGTGGCTGGTGCACATACGTGGATCTCTGTGAATCTGTGCGCGAGTTTAGTGTCTGGTGTGAGTGCAAGATGTGTGCGTGTGTGTGTGTTTCTCTGCTCCTGTATTAATCACTGCTGATGAAAGTATCGCTTGGTACAATAAAAATTATGAAATAATTTTGTAAAATGATTTAAAATAATTTTGTAAAATAAATTTGGCATTGCCCGGTAAACTTGAAGATACACATCATCTCTGGAGAATATGTGTGACCCTGGAGAAACACTTTGCGTATCTGCACAAGTAAACCAAATAATGTTTATAGCGTCACTATTTGTACACATGAAGAACTGAGGGAAAAAACAAACGCCCATACAGTCAAATGTAAACCTAGACTTAGGTATATTCATAAATAATCAAATACAAAAGAGCTGTGAAAATAATTGAAAACAGCTGACACAACAAGGGGGCTCAACCTCAGGGAGCAAATCACAAAATGATTCATTGCAGCATAATTCCATTATATAAAATTCCAAAACATGCTAATCTCATGGACATATTGTTTAGAGATGCATACATAATTGGTAGAACTCTGACAAGCACCATGAGAAAAGATGCACAAACTTCATGTTAAGTGTTAAAATGATGGAATTGGGGAGGAGCACACAGGGCACTTCAAAGGTAATGGAAATGTTCCCTATCTTAAAAAGGCTCATGGGTACACAGCTATTTAATGAATTTAAGTTATTGTTTATATTTTACCTGTAACTTAAAATTTTAATTTTGTATCTACTAGATAGCTAAGAAAAACGAAAAACGGGGAGGAGGGATAAATTGGGAGATTGGGATCGACATATACACACTACTATATATAAAATAGGGGTTTCCCTGGTGGCGCAGTGGTTGAGAGTCCGCCTGCCGATGCAGGGCACACGGGTTCGTGCCCCGTTCCGGGAAGACCCCACATGCCATGGAGCGGCTGGGCCCGTGAGCCATGGCCGCTGAGCCTGCACGTCCGGAGCCTGTGCTCCGCAACGGGAGAGGCCACAACAGTGAGAGGCCCACGTACGGCAAAAAAAACCCCAAAAAACAAACAAAAAAACCAGACAACTAATAAGGACCTGCTGTACAGCACAGGGAACGCTTCTCAATACTCTGTAATGACGTACATGAGAAAAGAATTTTAAAAAGAGTGGATAAACGTAAATGTATAACTGATTCACTTTGCTGTTCAGCAGAAACTAACACAACATTGTAAATCAACTATACTCCAATAAAAATGAATTAAAAACAAAAATAATTAAAAAGAAGAAAAACACTGATTCACCATTGAGCTAGAAAGTTGTTGAGTGTCCAGAAGATGGCCTGTCACGTGACAAAGGCAGCAGCAGTTGCTAAGTATCCTAAAAGAAGTCAAACCGAGATGTCGATGTGAAGTCATTCAAGAGTCATGAAAGAGAATGACTGTAGCCCAAAACATATATATATATATATATATATATATTTTTTTTTTTTTTTTTTTTTGCGGTATGTGGGCCTCTCACTGTTGTGGCCTCTCCCGTTGCAGAGCACAGGCTCCGGACGTGCAGGCTCAGCGGCCATGGCTCACGGGCCCAGCTGCTCCATGGCATGTGGGATCTTCCCAGACCGGGGCACAAACCCGTGTCCCCTGCATCGGCAGGTGGACTCTCAACCACTGCACCACCAGGGAAGCCCCAAAACATATATTTTTGACAAAGGTATTAATAGCTTTCAGCTGGCTTTCAAAAGAAGCTGCTTAACTTGCAGTAGAAAGTAATTAAACCAAAGATAAAATTTCTATCCTCAAGATTATACCCTCAACCTTAAAGTTGTCAAAGCAAATCCAAATTATGTGGAGGCTTTGACAAGCATGCCAATACAAGTAGTGAACAACTGCAAGTGGCCAAGGGTCATTTAAATCAGTTGGTGAATATGGATTAAACTTAAACTTGGATTGTGAAGGTGAAGAGCAGTGTGGTGGGTCATTGTGTCAGGATAAATATATGCTGTCATAAATTAAGAATAAGTCTTCTCAATTCTGGGCATCAAAGTCCAAATAGAAATTAAAAGTTTTTGGAATTCCCTGGTGGTCCAGTGGTTAGGACTCTACCCTTCCACTGCAGGGGGCACAGGTTCGATCCCTGGTCAGGGAACTAAGATCCTACAAGGCACGTGGAGCGGCCAAAAAAAAAAAAAAAAAAAGAAAGCTAAAAAAGAAAAGAAATAAAAAATTTTAACTCCACTATTTTCATGCACACTTATGTAATTTTTTTCTGAAAAGCTGTTATTGAATCAATGAATGTCTTACACTCAATGAAATAAATCAATAAATATTTGTTGAATAAGTGAAAGAACAGTAAACATTTCATAAAAGAAGAAATATGAATTCCAACAGATAGAAAAAGATGTCATTGGTAATAGCGATGAGGGACTCACTGACTATAAGCGGATAGCTTGCTGGGAGGGAGGGTATTCCACAGCTGAAAGGAGAGCAGGAGGCTCTGGTCGGAGGTGGGATTTGGGGTCTAGTCCTGGCTTTGCTGCTCACTGCCTGGATACCCTTGAGCAAGTCACAAACACTCTGAACCTCATGCTCTTCATTCCTAAGGTGGAGATGATAATATCAGCTTATTCAAGTTGGTAAAAATCCTCCAAACGTTCTGTACACTGTAAAGCGCCACCCAAAGATAAGTTATGTGCTATGAGAGTTAATTGTGGTGGGACCAGAGCTAAGCTGAGCTGTTTTGTGAAAGTTCAGGCAGGGTCCCAACCCCTGGTCGTCATACTGATTATAATAGTGTTGCTTTGTAACCCTTGGGTTCAAGGAGCTTCAGAATTGTTTATGTCAGATTTTCAGCATTATTTATTGATAATAATCAGACTGATGATTTACACCTGGTCTCAGTGAGACCCCACAAGGGGCCCTGCAATTGAGGAATGTAGCAGGATTATGCCTATGTGACCAGCAAGATCTTTTTTAAAGGACTCCACTTTGGGCTCCCTATTCCAAGGTGTTCCATGCACATGTTGATGGTTTGGGATCTAAGAGAGAAAGTGAGTCTGTCTTGGCTCTTACAAGAAACGGATAGTAGGACCTGGCCTTTCCAGACCTCTTGCTATGAAACAGCCTTTGGCTATGATGCATGTTCTTACTTTAATACTGTTGCTATACTGGGGTTTTTTTTCTCTGTAATAAATTGTAGCATTGTCATTTAGGGTCCTGTGAGTTTTTTGAGCAACTGAACCCTGTTAAACCCTTCTTAATTGCCACTATTCCTGCAGCTGGTGTCAGAAGTAGGATTTACTGAAAACCCCAACTCATTCTTTACTCAAAATATGGCTAAGGCATTATTTAAAAAGAAAAAGGATGACTCTGATAAAGCAGATGAAAATCAACAAGCTACCTTTGGTTTGAAGTAGCACAGACTGAAATGAGATACTTATTAATAATAAAACTTTCTAGTGAAATCTGGAAATGAAAGAATCTGAACTTCAGGAGCTAGAATGATGAATCAGAAGGGAAATGCAAACCGACGTCAGGGCGGCTAAAAATTCAGTTCCGTGGTTGCTGCTTCGAGCAGTAGCAAAATGTGAGCAAGTTCAGAATCTCCATGGGTTGAGCTATGCCCTCTCTGGCTTGCACTATAATTTTTGATAATAAGCGAAGCCTGTGACACCCATGACAACTAAGAAGATAATTCAAGTGGGGCAAGATGACAATGGAGGGCAGGAAACTATGGAAATAAGGGATTATTCAGGGAAGGAATGGAGTCATTTTGTAGATCATTACAGACATCATCCGGATAAACCTTTGTTGAAACGACTCCTGAGAAATTTAGAACAAGGGGCAGTGTCTCTTCTTTGAACACTGCTGACCAGAGGGGGAATATTTGGGCCACCCCCCATTCTCTGTTGGCTAAAACCTTTGTGAGGATGGTTCATGGGGAAGCCCCGTAGATTAACAGAATAGATTAAGAGAAGGGTCCATCATACATATCCAAAGAAAGACAATTTCACTGCTCCTCCCTTTGTCCACACATACTGAAGCTGCAGAAGCACTGCAGGTGCAGGCAGGATTGGGCTATCTATATAATTGTAGACCAAGTCACCTGGGCTAAGACCAAAACCATAATGGAAGGAACCCCACTGGCATTAGCACCATGTATGACTTTGCTATTGAGACCACAAGAGAATGTAAAAGAGGCAACCTCAAATTCTTTATCCCAATGACCACATAGGGAATTTCAAAATTAAAAAAAAAAAGTTAGATGGTGTAGGCACTTTGGAAAACAGACTGGCAGTTCCTCAAAATGTTAAACATAGAGTTCATATCTGACCCTGCAATTCCACTCCTAGAGACTCAGCAGAATGGAAAACCTGTCGACACAAAAATGTGTACACAAATGTTCACAACAGCATCATCATAGCCCAAAAGTGGAAAAAGCCCAATGTTTACCAGCTGATGAATGGATAAACAAAATGTGCTATCTCCATGTAATGGAACATTATTCACCCATAGAGGGTTAGGAAGTATAGATACATGGCATAATACAGATGAATCTTGAAAACATATTAAGTGAAAGAAGCCAGTAACAAAAGACCACATATTATATGATTCCATTGACATGAAATGTCCAGAACAAGCAAATCTATGGAGACAGAAACTAGATTAAAAGTTGCCTAAGGTGGGAGGCGACTGGAGGGTGATAACTAAAGGGGAGTTCCTTTGGGGGCAATGAAAATGTTCAAAAATTAACTGTGGTAATGGTTGCACAACTCTGTGAATATACTGAAAACCACTGAACTGTACACTTTAATTGGATGATTGTATGGTATATGAACTATATCTCCCTAAAACTGTTTTTAAAAAGATTAGGACTGGACTTCCCTGGTGGCGCAGTGGTTAAGAATCCGCCTGTCAACGCAGGGGATACGGGTTCGAGCCCTGCTCCGGGAAGATCCCACATGCTGCGGAGCAATTAAGCCCGTGCGCCACAACTACTGAGCCTGCGCTCTAGAGCCCACATGCCACAACTATTGAGCCCACATGCCACAACTACTGAAGCCCGCGCACCTAGAGCCCGTGCTCCGCAACAAGAGAAGCCACGACAATGAGAAGCCCATGCACCACAATGAAGAGCAGCCCCTGCTCGCCGCAACTAGAGAAAGCCCATGCGCAGCAACGAAGACCCAACACAGCCAAAAATAATTAATTAATTAATTAATTAATTAAAAATAAATAAATTAAAAGATTAGGACTTTACAAAAGAAAGAAAATCAAAACAAGAAAGGGAGTAAGTTTTCAGGCTCTAATCATGGGAAAATCCTTAGACAGTTAATGTTTAAATGAAAATAAAAAAGGAAGAAATTGACAGAGTGCCATCGAAACCTTGAGAGAAATGTTATGGGAATCTGAGTTTCCCACAACTGTCTCCTCAAAGCCCCTAGGATGTAAAATCCCAAGGCTTAGAGAAATTTCAGAAAGAAAAATTTTCCAATGAGCCTACAGCATTGAGTTCCAAAATACCCACTTTTAATATAAAGGCAGTAGTTCTTTGTCCCATACTTGCAAATTTTCCTTAAGATCGAGATTATTTCAAATTTTAAAATAATTGACGGGGCTTCCCTGGTGGCGCAGTGGTTGAGAGTCCACCTGCCGATGCAGGGGACACGGGTTCGTGCCCTGGTCCGGGAAGATCCCACATGCCGTGGAGCAGCCGGGCCCGTGAGCCATGGCCCCTGGGCCTGCACGTCCGGAGCCTGTGCTCTGCAACGGGCGAGGCCACAGCAGTGAGAGGCCCGCGTACCACAAAAAGAAAAAATAATAATAATAATTGACATTTCTTATTAAAAAAAAAATCAAGGCCATGATGGAGGAAGAAGATTGACATAAAGGCTGGGGTCTCTTAACTCCCTGTGGGGTTCCTAAGGCCTTTACCCATGTGTGGGTGAAATGACCAGGGGTGGAAGAATAAGTTTTCTAATTCTATTGGGCACAGGAGCAGTTGCAGTACTGCCTAGGCCTGCTCATGAGCCCCTTAGGGGCAACAGAATTAATCTAGGGGGCTATGAGGATGCTACTGAGAGTGATCAAAATTGAAGTCTGGTTAAAAGTTGGAATATGTGATTTTTTTTTTAATGTACACTGTGGTGGTGTCTCCCTTACCCGCTATGATCTTATAGTGGAACTGGGGTGGGGGGAGCCATGATAGAGAAATCTTCATAGGAGTCTTTCCTGCTGTACCCAGTTTTCTTTTTCAATATTAGACCTGTAGTCTTTGCACTGGAACTACAGTTAAGGGCTCCAGAGGCTGGAATATTTCCTGACTAGATACCACGTCTATTAATTTGGACCTAACTGCAGGAATTCCAAAGGGACTGATGGGACTGATGGTCCATTCCCCACACCCTGCCACGTTGGAGATGACTGTTGAAATGCCTAGTGGATGGGATAGTTGTATTTCTCTGCACTTATCCAATCAGAACCTTGAGATGACAAGAAGCAGAGGCCCTTCTGTGTTTCGTCCTGTTGCTGCCACCCATACAACTTGCCCAGTGGGAAACCAGAGGGTCCTGCTTCAGAGGGGGAAAACAAGTGGATTGAAATTAATGATATATGGAAGAAGATGAGATTGCTGCTGAGGGAGAGGGAGAGAATAAATTGCTGTTAATCTGATGACTTGTGAGAAGCTTAGAGCAAGAGAATAAATATGGTCTCTTAGTTCTCACTCCCAGGATCCTTGGGGCAAAGGACCTGTTTACCAAAACCTCTTCCAACAAGCGATCTAACCACTGTGAAACACAGTTTGGCCTCAGAAAGTTAAACATAGAATTATCGTATGATCCAGCAATTCTCCTCCTAGGTACACATCCAGAAGACTTAAAAGCAGGAATTAAACAGATACTTGTATATCAATATTCATCACACCATTATCTGCAAGAGCCACAATGCAGGAACAACCTAAATGTCTACCAACGGATGAATAAAGAAAATGATATATACATACAATGGAATACAATCTTAAAAAGGAATGAAGTGCTGACACGTGCTACAACACGATGAGCCTTGAAAACATTATGGTCAATGAAATAAGCCAGACACACAAGAATACATACTGTATGATTTCACTTACATGAAGCCACTAGGATAGGCAAATCGATTAAGACAGAGAGTAGAATAGAGGTCACTAGGGGCCCCCGTGGGGGTGGGGAGTGAGGAGTTACTGTTTGATGGGTACAGAGTTTCTGCTTGGGATGATGAACAAGTTCTAGAAATGGGTAGTGGTGATGGCTGCACAACATTGTGAATGTACTTTAATGCCACTGAATTATACACTTGAAAATGGTCAATTTTATGTTATGTATACATTCCACCAAATTAAAAAAACAAGTGAGCTGACAGCATATGGTACCTCATGAACTTCTGGGGTGGTCTGTGTCCTCACAACGGATGCACAGGCGGGAGGCCTGACTGTGTGACCATCTGGACCAGGACAAGTGTGGCTATGCCTGTGAGTTCCCATCTCCTCTATGTATGTTAGTATGCTGGATCTGTGTTGGGAAGCAGCCTGTGGGAACATTTCCCTGGTTAAACTCAGAGTATACCAATCAATGATGATCTGAACGAACACTACATGGTCACTCTGTAAACCTAAAACTGTCCTTTAAAAAAAAGTTTATTTAAAAAATTGTGTGGGTATTGGGACTTCCCTGGTGGTCCAGTGGCTAAGACTCCGTGCTCCCAATGCAGGGGGCATGGGTTCGATCCCTGGTCAGGGAACTAGATCCCACATGCCACAACTAAGAGTTCGCATGCTGCAACTAAAGATCCTACGTGCTGCAACTAAGACCTGGCGCAGCCAAATACATAAATAAATATTTCAAAAATAAAAATAAAAATTTGTGTGGGTATCAATTGTGTTGATGAAGGTTTAAGAAAAGTACCAAAATATAAAGGTAGAAGGTTATCCGCTACAGGACCCATCTGTCATTATGTGTAAAAATAGCTCTCTCGTTGTGGGTGGAAAAAACATAAGGAAGTGGAGGGGCAATTGGGACATTTGAATCACTGACAAAAGGAAAAGAATTAGGTATAATTTGGTGGGCCTACCTTCCTGAGAATGAAAAGCCAGAAATGCACACAGATGGTTATGAGGAACACTGCGCCACATGCAAACCACAGTGTATTTAGGAATATAGTCAATAACTATGTAATATCTTTGTATGGTGACAGAGGACAGCTAGACTTACTGTGGTGATCATTTTGAAATGTATAGAAACATCGAATCACTATGTTGTGTACCAGGCACTAACATAGTGTCGTAGGTCAATTATACTTCAAAAACAAACTCATAGAAAAAGGGATCAGATTTGTGGCTACCAGAGGCAAGGGTTGGGGGAGGGGCATTAAGATGAAGGAGGTCAAAAGGTACAAACTTCCAGGTATAAGATAAATAAGTACTAGGGATATAATGCACAATATGATCAATATAATTAACACAGCTGGATGTTATATATGAATGTTGAGAGTAAATCCTAAGAGTTCTCATCACAAGGAAAAAAATCACTTTTATTTATTTCTTTAATGTTGTATCTATACCAGATGATGGCTGTTTGCTAAACTTATTGTGGTATCATTTCATGATGTGTGTACATCAAATCAGTATGCTGTACACCTTGAACTTATACAGCACCATATGTCAATTATAATTCAATAAAACTGGAAGAAGAAAACAAAGTCTATTTAGGAGGGAGTACTCCGTTGATCTTACCCTGGGGGGACTCCACATTTTCGAGTTTCATGTTTATTTCCTAACTGTACTAAAGCAATTAGTGCTCAATGGCTACCACATGTCTGAGGGTTGAAAGAGCCCTGGGAATATAAGGAACTGGGCTAGGCGTAGTTGGCCAGGTGGAAATCACTCTGAATGAGGATTCAAACAGACTGATGAAAAAGGCCTCGGAGCACACGTTGCCTCAAAGGCATCCTATTCCAGGAGGAAGGACAGGGGTGTGTGAGCTTCCCACAGTGAGCTGGCATATCAACACCGACCCAGGCACAATGGCCAGGAATTCTCATAGCAGAAGCCCAGGCTCTGCACTTACAGGAGAGGCATCTCAGTGGATGGAATTTTTACTGGCAAATGCAACCTATCAGAGTGCCACGACTTTGGTCCCACAGCTGAGTGCTAACCATTTTTTCCCTAAAATCCAAGTCACAGGTATTGGACAGATTTTAAACCAGACCAGAGTGCTCCCCACTGCAAACACCTGGGCCCTGTCGAGGGATTCCTCCTACTGGGAACCAATATCTGTCAAAGCACATGACCCAAGAAAAGGAGATTGGTTATATCCTCAAAATGCTTGGAACCTGAAATAACAGAGACAAAGACTCTAACCTATACTCCCATGAAAAATAATATACGGTACATGAGAAAAGGTAGATTTTGTTGGGAGGGGCAAAAAAATCAATGATAGATCGTCACGGGAGGAAAAGAACAGTCAAGTATAAAAAAGTCTGTGCTGGGGGCTTCCCTGGTGGCACAGTGGTTGAGAGTCCGCCTGCCGATGCAGGGGACACGGGTTCGTGCCCCGGTTTGGGAAGATCCCACATGTTGTGGAGCGGCTGGGCCCGTGAGCCATGGCCGCTGAGCCTGCGCGTCTGGAGCCTGTGCTCTGAAAACGGGAGAGGCCACAACAGTTAGAGGCCCGCGTACCGCAAAAAAAAAAAAAAAAAAAAAAAGTCTGTGCTGGTATTACTGGATGGAGCAGCTGTCTGTTTAAGGGAATACCAACCCCTCAAATGATTGCAAACATTGGGAATCTGTGTGCACATTTGGACTCTACATGAACAGGGTCCCTGTTCCCAGGTGTTCTGTGCTCATACAGTGACAGCCTTTGGCTGTGATACCTTTCCTTACATTAATATCTGTTGCTATCTTGTACCCTTTTCCTGAGATAAACTCTAGATTTGTAAGCATTGCCATTTTGAGTCCTGTCATTTTGGGTCTTTAGCAATTCAAACCTGTTTAATTACCACCGTTGGGGCAGTTTTCCTGCACTAAAAATCACAGTCTCCTGATGGGTGCGTATCCCCTCTTTGGTATTCCCAAACGCTAAAACCCGAATCTAGTCACCAGGAGATGATCAAACAAATCCAGGATGAGGGACATTCTGTAAAACATCAAGCCCACACTCTTCAAATGTATCAATGTCATGAAAAACAAAAAACAATCCTTTCACAATGTTTATGTATGTCGAATCAACCTGATGTACACGTTAAATATCTTACAATTTTATGTGTCAATTACACCTCAATAAAGCTGGGAAAACAAACCCAAACAAATAAGGCTATGCAATTGTTTAAAGGAGACTAGAGACATGACTGCTAAATGAGTGATTAATCCTGCACAGGAAACTGGATTTAAAAAAAAAGTCTATTAAAGACATTATTTGGAGAATTTGGAGTTGGTCTGTTTATTGCCTCAAGGTTAAATTTCTGTTGTTATGTAAAAGGCTGTCCTTATTCTTAGGAGATATGTATCTAATGTATTTAGGGCTATTAAATTATTATACCTGCACCTAACTCTCAAATACTGTAGCCAGAGAGTGATTACATGTGCATGGTGGGGGGACGGGCAGCAGGGGAGAAAGAGAAAGAGGAAAAGAGAGAGGGAGATAGGGAGAGAGGGAGGGAGGGAGGGAGAGAGAGAGGAGCGCACGCAAATGCAGCAAAATGTTAAGGATTGAATCAAGGAGAAGGGCACGTAGGTTGTTTATTATCGTATTCTTGCAATATTTCTGTAGATTTGACACTTTTCAAAATAAAAAATTTAGGAGGAAAAATAACAATTACTGTACTACATCAGGCCAGAGGTCAACAAACTTTTTAGCAAAAAATATTTTAGGCTTTACGGGCCATGGGGTCTCTCCTATAACTGTTCATCTCTGCCATGCAGCATGAAAGCAACAGAATGAATGGGAGTGGCTGTGTTCTAATAAAACTTTATTTACAAAAGCAGTTGGTGGGCCAGATTTGGCTGCCGGCCATATTTTCTGACCCCTGCTTTAGGCTGTGAGAAACTCAAGGCTGCATCCCATGGTCGACTGGAAATTCATGGCTGAAAGTGACAAATTCTCTTAAAACATGAATCAAATATTACAGCTTGAAATGCTGTAATCCTAATTGCCTAATAACTAAGAACCTCTCAGCCATGTCCCACTTAAAAAATTCTCTCCTCTTCAACTTTTCTCTAATAAAATCTCTTCAAATCTCATTATCTTCCTGAAGCCCAAGGTCTAAAGCACCAATGCCTACCATCCTCTCCCTTCTCAGTTCTCTGGGGAGAGTTGGTATAAAATGGTGCTTTGAAGTGGGAACTCTGTGCAGGTGTAAAACGGGGTGGCTGCTATGAAAAACAGTACGGTGGTTCCAAAGAATTAAAAAGAGACCCATCATATGATCCAGCACTTCTGGGTATACATATTAAAAAAATAGAATCAAGATATTGAAGAGATATCTGCACTGCCGTGTTCACTGCAGCACTATTCACAATCGCTGAGACGTGGAAACAACCTAAACGTCCACCGACAAATGAATGAATAAAGAAAATGTGTATACAAACGATGGAATGCTACTCAGCTTTAAAAAAGTAAGGAAATTCTGTGCAAGCTATTATATATAAAACAGATAAACTACAAGGTCCTACTATATAGCCCAGGGAACTATATTCAATATCCTGTGATAAACCATAATGGAAAAGAATATGAAAAAGAATGTATATATATGTATAACTGAATCGCTTTGCTGTATAGTAGAAATTAACACAACACTGTAAATCAACTATACTTCAATAAAATAAATTAAAAATACAAAAGATTTTTTTCAAAAAAGGGAAGTTCTGGGCTTCCCTGGTGGCGCAGTGGTTGAGAGTCCGCCTGCCGATGCAGGGGACACGGGTTCGTGCCCCGGTCTGGGAGGATCCCACATGCCGCGGAGCGGCTGGGCCTGTGAGCCATGGCCGCTGAGCCTGCACGTCCGGAGCCTGTGCTCCGCAACGGGAGAGGCCACAACAGTGAGAGCCCCGCGTACCGCAAAAAAATAATAAAAAAAAAAAAGGGAAGTTCTGCAATATGGGACATGGATGGACCTTAAGGACATTATGCTAAACGAAATAAGCCAGACACAAAAAGACATGTACTGCCTGATTCTACCTCCAGGTGGTACCTAAAAGAGCCAAATTCATAAAATCGAAGATGGGAAACGGAGGTTACCAGGGGCTGGGGAAATGGGAGATAGGGAGTTATTCATCAATAGGCGTAAAGTTTCAGTTAAGCAAGATGAAGAATAAGCTCCAGAGATCTGCTGTGCAACACTACCTAGAGTCAAAAATCACGTACAAAATTTAACAAAAAATTGTTCAGAGGATAAATCTCACGTTAAAAGGATAGATCTCACGTTAAGTGTTGTTACCACAATAAAAAGTAAAAAAAAAAACAAAAAACAAAAAACAAAACTAAGAAGAGTGGGGCTTTGGAGCTAGAGGCCTGGATTTGAATCCTGGCTTCCCACTTCAGCTCTGTGATCTCGGGCAAGACACTCACATCTCTGTGCATCAGCTTCCTTTTCGTGCCTCAGGGTAATAGTAATACTTACCCGCAGGGTACCTGAGAGGATTAAATGTATTGTTCTAGGTGAAGCACTTAGCACAGTGCCTAGCACCGTATTAAGCACTAATTAAGGCTATCTATTACTATTCCTGCTAGACTAGGTTTATTAGACACATTCAAGAAGTAATACATTTTACAGGCTTGCTTAAGGGTACCTTGTACATAACAGCTGAACACATGTGAGATGCTATAATTACTCCACTGGGCAGTTATATCCACATTTGGTGCTTTGTCACTTTCGATGTATCTTACACTCATTTAAGTCTTGAACTATTTGACTTCTCATATTTTTACAGCTTCCTATTTCTACTGGATTGTAAATAGGCTGAAGGCAAAGTCCAGGACATGTGCCTTTTTACAGTCCCACCAGCACTGTTCTATATATGTAGCCTGGACTCCACCTATATTTAGGGCAGAGAATTAATATGGTTTAAAGGAAGACCCTTCCACAGACTACCTCGTCCAGCCCCCTGCTGACTGCTTCACTTAAACACACAGAAAGGGTTCATTTCAGAATGAGTCACTCTTATTTACAAAGTACTAAGAGAAAGTTTCCACTTGAAATAGTGACTGTGTACATCACCCCCTCACTTTCCAAATCAGGAGAAAATGACCAGACTCCTCCTGCATCCCGCCTGTCCACCACCCAGAGCAGATGCCACCAGAATTTCAGGTTATTTCTGACGACAGACTCTTCTTAGTGCTTAGAGGAGATTCCTCTATATTTAAGAATGCTTACCAGTCTTCTGGCTGCCACTCCAAATCCAAGAAACTAGATTTCTTTCAGCTTCACTGACTTTTTATTAAGGGAACAAGCAATCTTCTTCTGGCAGGGAAACCATGCAGCAGGTGTGTACTTCTGTAGAGGAAATTTAAACCAGATACCTATCCCTGCAGACAACTCATTATTCTTTTAAAGAGAGGCAGGCCTCAGAACCTTCCAAGAGGGTGATGCCACCCCTAGAGGTGGCATTCTGTATTGGCAACCACTGGGAGGTTGCCTGGGAAACCCTGTTCAGAGACAGCTGTGTCACTTTTAAAACAAACTTCTCCCTTTAAGAGCTAATGTGTATTATTACAATTCTGTGTTATGCAGTGGTTTGGAGCTTTTGTTTTTATACTCTGAGAATAATTTTTTCCTGTTTTCTGATGACTAAACAACCATGGTATTGTATAAAGTTAGGAAAACTTAGAAAACATTAAAAAGGAAAATTAAAACCATCTGTAATCCCCTAACCCAATGGTAACTACTGATGAGATTTTGCTGTATTTCTTTTTTTTCTCTAGCATTGCTTGGGATTTTAAAACAAATTTGGAACTATGCTTAATATTATGCAAGGATAGCTATCTTCATAATTATTCTTTAATTAAAACATTCCCCTCTACACACTTTAAACACTGAATTTTTTAACTTCTGTACTTAATATTTTTATATAAATTTTTAAAAATTATTTTCTTAGCATAGCATTATAGAAATAGTATTATTGTGCCAGAAAAGTAAAAAGATTTCTAAGGCTCTTGACACGCAGCCCTGATCTGCTCTCGGCAAATGTTATAATTTGTGCTTTCATCAATGAGGTACATTTCTCTGGACATTCATAGTCATAAAATGCTATATTTGCCATAAGATGTTCACCTTTGCCGATTTGACAAGAAAAACATTAATTTTGTTATTGAATTATTTTCTATTTCTTTGATTATTAATGAGGTTGAATATTTTTCATCTGTTGTCCGTTTTTAAGTCTAAATGGTGAATTGTTCATGTCCTTTGTCGTATTTTTAAATGTTTGAATTTTCTTACATTTTCTTATTTGAAAAAGTACTTAATTTTTTTTTCATATTTGTATTGGTAATTTGTCTTTCTTTTTCTCCCCCAGCTTCATGGTGATATAATTGACATATCACATTGTGTAAGTTTAAGGTGTACAACATGATGATTTGATACAATATGAATATTGTGAAATGATTACAATACAGTTAGTTAACACATCCATCACTTCACATAACGACCCTTTTTTTTTTGGTGAGAATATTTAAAATCTACTCTCTCAGTAACTTTCAAGTATACAATACAGCATTGTTAACTATAATCACTAAGCTGTACGTTAGATCTTCAGAACTTATTCATCTTATAACTGGAAGTTTGTACCCTTTGACTGACATCTCCCCATTTCCCCCAGCTCTCAGCCTCTGGCACCCACTGACTCTTTCTATGAATTCAGCTGTTTTAGATTCAAATATAAGTGAGATCATACAGTATCTGTCTTTCTGGCTTATTTCACTTAGTATAATACCCTCAAGGTTCATCCATGTTGTTGCAAATGACAGGATTTCCTTTTTTTAAAAAAAAAATTTATTTATGTGGCTGTGTCGGTCTTAGTTGCGGCCTGCAGGATCTAGTTCCCTGACCAGGGATTGAACCTGGGCCCCTTGCATTGGGAACGTGAGTCTAAACGACTGCACGGCCAGGGAAGTCCCAGGATTTCCTTTTTATGACCAAATAATATTCCATTGTGTATATGTGCCACATTTTCTTTATCCATTGATTCTTTGTTGGCCACTTACCTTGTTTACATGTATTGGCTATTGTGAATAATGCTGCAGTGAACTCAGGAGTACAGGTATCTCTTCAAGATGCTAATTTCATTTCCTTCACATCTATACCCAGAAGTGGAATTGCTGGATCATAAAGTAGTTGTATTTTTAATTCTTTGAGGAACCCCATACTATTTTCCATGGTGACTGAACCAATTTACATTCCCTCCAGCAGTGAACAAGGGTTCCCTTTTCTACACATACTTGCTAACACGTATTTGTCTTTTTAATAACAGTCATTCTAACAGGTTTGAGATGAAAGCTCATCGTGGTTTTGACTTGCATTTCCCCAATGATAAATGATGTTGAGTACCTTTACGTATCTTTTGGCCATTTGTATGTCCACTTCTGAAAAATGTCTATTCAGGTTCTCTGCCCATTTTTGTTGTTGTTGTTGAATTGTTTGGTTCTTTTTTTTTTTTTTTGGCAATTGAGTTGTATGAACTTTTTATGTATTTTGGATATTAGCTCTTTATCAAATATATGATTTACAAATATTTTCTCCTATTCCATAGGTTGCTTTTAATTTTCTTGATGGTTTCCTTTGCTGTGTACACACTTCTTCATTTGAGGTAGTCCCTCTTGTTTATTTTTGCTTTTGTTGCCTTTGCTTTTGGTGCCAAATTCAAAAGATCATCACCAAGACCAATGTCAAAAGGCTTACCCCTATGTTTTCCTCTGGGACTTTTATGGTTTCAGCACTATGTTCTTTCCCCATTGAATGGCCTTGTATATATCTTCTTTGGTTAAGTTTCTTTTCAAGACTTTTGCCCATTTTCTAACTGAATTCTTTTTAAACTGTTGAGTTCAGAGTGTTCTTTGTATATTTACCATGGATATTAGTTATTTGTTGGATATGTAATTTGCAAATATTTTTCTTTCAGTCTCTAGCTAGTCCTTTAACTCTATTAACAGGGTCTTTCATACAGCAAAAGTTTTAAATTTTGATTAAGTTTTATCAATTTTTTTCTTTTATGGATTATGATTCTCTTGGCCTTGTCCTAAGGTTCCAAAGATTTTCTTCTGTTTTCTTCTAAAAGTATTATAGAAATTATAACGTATATTTAGGTGGAAGTTCTTTTTTTTTTTTGCCGATGGATGTCCAATTGCTACAGCACCATTTGTTGAAAGTCTGTCCTTCTTCCATTTAATTGCTCTTACACCTCTGTTAAATATCAGTTGGAAAAAATCAATTGGTCATACTTGTATGTGTCCATTTTGTGTTCTTTATTCTTTTCCATTGATCTATGTGTCTATCCACTAATATTGTACTGTCTAGATTACTATAAATATATAGCAAATCTTAAAATTGGATAGAGTGATTCCTCCCACTTTATTCTTCTTTTTCAAATTTCTTTTAGCTGTTCTAGTTCATTTGCCATTTCATTTGAATTTTAGAATAAGCTCATCTATATCTATAAAAAATTTTGCTAGAATTTGATAGGAATTACATTAAACCTATAGAAGTTTGGGGAGAATTGCTATCTTTACTATGTTGAGTATTCCAATCTATGAACACAGTATGTCTCTCCATTTATTTAGCTCTTTTTTGATTTCTTCATCAGCATTTTGCAGTTTTCAGCATTGATGTCCAGAACATGTATTATTATATTTATACCTTAATAAATTGTTTTTTGAACATTTATAAATAGTAGTGTATTTTATACTTGATTCTACCTGTTCACTGCTGGCATACATACATATATTTTTTGTATCTGCATAACTTAATTTTTATTTAAGCAAAAGAAATCAACTTTTAGCATCCACTTTCACTGCAAAGTGCCTATTTAACTTCCATTTATGTTTGTATTCTTTGCTAACATATTTCTTTTTTTAGCAAATATTTATTCCTATAAATATCTTAGCAAAATCACCAGGGGAACTTTAAGAAAACAAAAGGAAGGCTGCTAAAATTATGCTCAGTGCATTTTCCTTAAAGCACATCAACTTTTAGTATCCTGAAGTCAAGACAGAAATCTTTTTTTTTTTTTTTTTTTTTTTTGCGGTACACGGGCCTCTCACTGTTGTGGCCTCTCCCGTTGCGGAGCACAGGATCCGGACGTGCAGGCTCAGCAGCCATGTTTCACGGGCCCAGCCACTCCGCGGCATGTGGGATCTTCCCGGACTGGGGCAAGAACCCGTGTCCCCTGCATCGGCAGGCGGACTCTCAACCACTGCGCCACCAGGGAAGCCCAAAACCCACTGGTTTTTTTTTTGTTTTTTTTGCGGAAGACAGAAATCTTAATGCCACAATTCAGCCTGGAGGATGTGTCTGAAAAAAATTTTAGGTGCTAACAATGAGATCCATAGCTGCCATCCTGATATTTTAAAGCTTTATGAAAACACAACTCACCATAAAATTCATCCTTTTGAAGTGTACAATTCAATGTTTTGAGTATATTCACAAAGTTGTGGGAAACCCTCACCACTATCTAATTCCAGATCATTTTCATCACCCCCGAAAGAAACCTTGTATCTCTTAGCAGTCACTCCCATTCTCCCTTCCACCCAGCCCCGGACAACCTAATCTCCTTTCTGTCTCTATGAATTTGCCTATTCTGGACATTTCATATAAATGGAATCATACAATATGTGCTATTTTATGTCTGGCTTCTTTCCCTCACCATAATGTTTTCAAAGTTTATCAATGCTGTAGAATGTATTAGTATTTCATTCTTTTTTTAATGGCCGAATAGTATTCCATTGAATGGATATACCATTTTTGTTTATCCATTCATCACCTAATGGGCATTTAGCATTTTTCTACGTGATTTTAGATTTTAAAAATTAAACTTTTTATTTTGAGATCATCATTGATTCACATGTAGGAGTAAGAAATAATAGATTCCTCCAGTGGTAACGTCTTGCATAATTATGGGACAATACCACAACCAGGAAATTTACACTGCAATACACTGGTTTTTTACAGATTTCACCAGTTTTGCCTAATATTGTGGTTTAGCTCTAGGCAATTTTATCACATGTGTACATTTGTGTAATCACCCCTGCAGACAAGACACAGATCGATTCCACACCAAAGAATCCATTGTGCTGCTCTCTTATGATAACATTCAGCTCCCTTCTCACCCTATTCTGAATCCCTGTAAACCACTAATCTGTTCCCCATCTCTATAACTGTCATTTTAAATTATATATTTTAAAAATTATGTGTATAAATGGACTCATACAATATGTAACCCTCTGAGATTGTTTTTTTTTCCACTCAGTATATATCCTTTGAGATCCATCCAAGCAGTTTTTTCGGTAGTTCATTCTTTTTATTACTGAATAGTGTTCCATTGTATGAATGTACCACACTTTGTTTAATCATTCATCTGTTGAAGGATATTTGGATTGTTTCCAGTTTGGAGTTAACATGAATAAAGGCGTGATGAGCATTTGTGTATATGCCTTTGTGTGAATGTAAGTTTTCACTTCTCTGGGATAAAAGTCCAACAATGCAGTTGGTGGGTTGTATGATAATTACATGTTTGGTTTATAAGAAGTTAACTATTTTCCAGAGTAGTTTTACTATATTAGATTTCCATCAGGATTGTATGAGTGATTCACTTTCTCCACATCATTGTCAGCATTTCCTTCTAGGCACCATGGTTTCTGATGAGAAATCCAATGTCATGCAAGTCATTGCTCCATTATAGGTAATGTGTCCTTGCTAACTACTTTTAAGATTTGTTTGCCTTTAATTTGGAGAAGTCTGTGATGTGTTTTCTTTGCATGGATGTCTTTGGGTTATCTTGTTTGCGGTTCACTCAGCTTCTTGAATCTATAGGTTTATGCCTTTGGCCAAATTTGGTAAACTTTCAGACACTATTTAATATTTTTTTAGCCATAGACTTTTTCTTCTCTCCTTCTGGGACTCCGATGACAAGAATGTTAGATCTCTCATTATTGTCCCAGAGGCCCCCGAGGCTATCACTTTTTAATTTCAGTCTATTTTGTGTTTAGCAGATTGGGTAATTTCTATTGATCTATCTTCAGTTCGCAAATTCATTTCACTGTCATCTCCCTTCTGATATGTAGCCCATCCGTGAGGTTTTGGGTTTTTTAAAAATTCCAGTTGTTGTAGTTTTCGGTTCTAACATTTCCATTTGTTTGGTTTTATTTAAGATTTTATTTATTTATTTATTTATTTATTTACTTATTTGCGCCGGGTCTTAGTTGAGGCAGGCAGGCTCCTCAGTTGCGGCTCCAGGGCTCTTAGTTGTGGCTTGCCGGCTCTTTAGTTGCGGCATGTGGGCTCCTTAGTTGTGGCATGTGAACTCTTAGTTGCGGCATGTATGTGGGATCTAGTTCCCCAACCAGGGATCTAACCCGGGCCCCCTGTATTGGAAGCACAGAGTCTTATCCACTGTGCCACCAGGGATGTCCCCTTATTTCTTCCTTGTATCTTTGTTTTGCTGGGACTTTCTCATTGTTTCTTTCCTTCCCCAGTCCTGGATTCAGGCTTTTTTCCAAGGAGCATGCTGAATCAGGGGTGGCAGAGAGGTCTGTCCTCACCACCAACTCCCTCCCAAATGGCCAGCTAGCTAACAGCCAGATGCACCTTCATGCCCTGGCCCAAGACACCACAGGCATGCACACCCAGCCCCAACCATTCCTGAGTGCCCAGGCCTTGGTTAGAGTGTCCACAGGGTGGGAGCAGGGAGACCAAGAACCTAGCCTGGGGTTTGAGAAGGGGGAGACAGGACTGTGCATGAGTTGGACTCCAAGCCCCCATCAGGCTCCACTGTCCCATCAGGCTTCACTTGAAAGCACAAATTCAAAGATAAAATTAAGAATTCCAAAATGGCCAAGATAGAACATTAAAGTCCAAGTGCAGGGAACTTCTGGGCACAAGCCCTGTGTATGTTTATTCTTTTGTTTCTCACTCAATTTTGTAATTTTGTTTCATATAAATGCTAAAAGCTCTTGTTACTTATAGGTGATTTATATTTGTTCCTATTGTGAATAAAATTTTCCCATTATAATTTGCTAACTGGCTAGTAATGAGAATATAGAAAAGTCATTTTTTAGTTACTTTTGATGGCTATTTTAGTATTTCTTATCTCACCACTTAGTAAAATTTAATAAAGTTTCAGTATCAGTTCTTAGGTTTTCTACATATAAAAGTCATGTACAAGTAACAGCGATCACTTGAGCACTTAGCATTGCTAGGTACTCTTCTAAGTCATTTAATCCTCACAACCCTTTGAAGCAGGTACCATTATTACCCCCATTTCACAGATGAGGAATGTGAAACATGAGAGGCTTGCCCACGGCCAAAGAGCTAATAAGTAAGTGGCAGAGTCTAAATTCAAAACCAAATCCAAGCCTTTTAGCTGGAGTCCATGTCCTCAAACACCATGCTATAATAACCATATATTGATTAGATTAACCCCCTTTATTTCTGTCTGAAGACTGAGTGACTTTTTCTGACTGCGTCAGAAAAAGGCTAATTGTAGTGACAGCAAACATCCTTCTCTTGTTCTTAATTTTAATTAATTTAATGCCTGTTTCATTTTTAAGTATGATAATGATGGCTGTGGCTTAAAAGGGAAACATTTATAACATAAGAATACTAATAATGTATATTTTCCTAAGATGAAGAACCAAGAATTAACCTATTTGGAAGAGGAATGGATCAGGAAACTTTATTGATAAGGACTTCTGTTCCAAAAGTTTATTCTAATCATATTTATAGTACATAAAATATCAATACTTTCTTGTTGAGAAAACAGAAACTCTGGCCATAGTACCGATGCTGACTTAAGAGAAATATAAGAGTCCAAATATGAAGAACTCAACCAATATGAGATATATACAAAAAAACCAGTTCAACAATTTACTTTAAACATAGGTAAGAAGTCGAGAAGACAGCTTTTTGGGGAGGCTGATATGCATTTTATTTAACAAACATAATGTACAATGACTAAAAGAACGGTATATTCCCAGGAGAATTAAGAGTGTGTATACCTGGATTAGCACCTAGAAAGTACATAGAAAAGAAAAAAGAGGAAAGCTTTCTACGAAGACCATCTGGGCCCAGGTTTCTATGAGCAGATTCTCCCTGTATTTGATGGTAACTCATTACATTCCAAGTCAGCTTGGCTATCAGCTGACTCAGTTAACTGCTTCATGTCTTCAGTGCTTTAGGACAATAGATGTGTCAACGTGATGGATTTTATATGTTAATTTAAGTAAAGGGTGAAAAGTTTTATACCCACCCCAGTTTTATTCCAAAACTACTGCACTACAGATTTGTGGTACACCATTAGAAAGATACTGGAAAAGCAAAGGAAGCTTTCTTAACTGCTTGTGTGATGTTATCTTGTTCAAAAATGGTGCCCTGGGAATTACAATTTCACAGGTACACTGAGAATCTGTAGAAATCACTGAATGCAAGGAGGATCGTAATGGTGTATTTAGGTTATGAAAGGTTCCATTAGGATTAGAAAAGGTTCCACGCTGCCAGGGGCTGTAAAGCCTCACTGAATAAGCTATCAGTTCACGTTATACTGTGCATTTAGTGCAATATTCTTTGGTTACATCATATTACCCACCAGGAGGAAAACTCCTTTGCTTACAAAGTAGATCAGTAGTTCCTAACTGGGGGCAATTCTGTCCCCCAGGAGACATTTGGCAATGTCTGGAGACGATTTTTCACAACTGGGGGGGTTGCTACTAGCATCTAGTGGGTGTAGAGGCCAGGGACACCGCTAAACACCCTACAATGCATGGGGCGGCACTCAAACAAAAAAATCCTCAGGCTCCAAATAGTACCGAGGTTGAGAAATCCTGAAAGACGCTTATATGATGTGTGTCTGGGTTGTCCATAAAATCAAAATTACACCATGGAGGCAGAAAGGCCCCCCTGCACTTTAAAGCTCAGAGGGATTCCCCATCAGCTCTCATCTGCAGAGACCTATTCAGTCCTGTCTTCTGACCCAGACCCAGGGCCACCTCCCTTACCAAGCGCTCAGTAAATATTTGCTGAATGAAAGGAGGAAAGAGGTGCCAAAAGCATGGTTCTGCATTCAATAGACAAGTTACTTCAGTAACTTTCTATGACCTAAAAAGTACCCTCAACCTCAATAGTGTCACATTCTCTGACTGTACAGGACCTCAAAGTTAGGGCTAACACATTGTAACGATGGAGTTAACATTTTAGGGGAGTATGTCTAAATACTTCTAGAGTCATTTTAGTGGGGCAAACGAAATAAAATGGTGTTAAAGGCAAACATTCAATATACTTCATTTTAAACTAAAAAAAATTAACAGATGAAATGCCATGCACAGCAGACACCATTCCTTTTTTTTTACATATTTACAATTTTACATATTTACTTAGCAATATATCTTCTATCTTTACAATTATAAAATTATTTCAAACTGTAGAACAGTGGTACCATTGTATTTTCTTAAACATACATTTTTGTAGCATTCATTTGTTTTATCCTTTAAAAGGCAATTATTTAACCAAATCCAAAACACACTGAATGCCACAGAGAAAGCACGCAGGAAAATCATGGAGAAAAAACAGATTTGCAGACAAAACTTTCAAACAAGTCTTAAATGAATCTATTCAGTGACTCAAATAAATAGTACTTTTTTACTAAGTCTCCCCAGACAGGAAAAACAAAAAAAAATGAACAAAACAATCCCCACAAACTGTACCCTTAAAAATGCTCTGATTTATAAGCAATTAAGTTATACTCTAGACCCCAATCAGTGGACTGTAGTAAGGGCTGGCTATAATTTAGGCTCAAATAAATACTATCCATGTAAATTTTCATCATCCTGCATAAACTTGAGGTTGCAACGGTGGAGGAAGTTTATCATTTTCAACATTTTCAGAGTCAATAGAAGCTAAAGACTGATTTGGGGGCCTAATTTCAAGCGGGTGTTTCTCAACAATGTCTTGAACCTCTTTTGCGATTCCATCCGTCCAATCTATTAGGTCTTTCTCAAGCTTCTTGGCTTCATTCATAATCCTTTCCTGCCGTTCATTCAATTGAGACAGGAGATCCAAATTCTTATACATCTGCTTAACACCTAAGCAAGCATCAGGAGACCAATTCTCAGATTCCTGCTTCCTGGGAGAAGTCTGGCCAGACATGTATCGATCAAAATCTTCCTGACTTAAATTCAAAGATTGAGCGTCTAATTTCTCAATGAAAGCCACGGCACAACACTATAAATATAAAGAAGAGAATGTTATTTATTATAGTTGTATGAGGAAAGCTATAAATATTCAAATAGAATGTTAAAAATCCTTTTATCATGGAGAATTTAAAACAGAATCAAAAGTCGACAAAATAATCTCCTGAGCCTCCATGGACTTTCATAGCCACTCATGTTGTTTCCTTTATACTCCCATCTGCAATAATACGTTTCTTCCTTAAAAAAAAAAAAAATTAAATCTAATTGTCATCTTCATCGAGTCTGTGAGAAATTCCGTCCTCTCCTTGGGTTGTTCGCAGGTCCTAGGGTCTTGTACAGAGTGAAATATTTGAAGAGGCACCTTCAGTATTTGTTCTGCAACGGTTATCACAGAGTTCCCTGTGTGGTTCCTTGAGGTCAGAGGCTCTCTGCTTCCCTGCCATGCTGCAGGGCAGAGGAATCCCTGTTGTGGCCAGGAGCTCCAGGGCCAAGGATCTGGGGGCCATGCCCCCTAAGGCCCTTTGCTTCTGAGGCCGTGCCAGCTCCACAAGGCCCACCCAGTGCACGGCCAGCCACTGAGCATGTCCTCAGGTACTGGTGTGGCACACAGATCTCTGGTCCTCAAAGAGATATTTTAACATCAAATGGTTAAAAGAATAAGCTTAGAAATCAGACAGCCTGAGTGAATTGCCACCTCTGTCACTTTGACAGCCCAGAGTTGTGTGACCCTAGAAAAGTTACCTTAGCTCTCTGTGGTTTCCGCATCTGTAAAATGGGGGAAATACCACCCAGATTTATTGTGAGAATTAAACAACATAACACATGTAACATGCTTAGCGCACAGGTCTGTAGTAAGCCATGAATAAATGGTAGCAATTATTAGTACAACAAATGCAAATGTTGAGTGACACAGACATGGTAGTTATACTTTCTTATATTAATTAAATTTTTCTACAAGGAGCACATACCAATTTCACACTTTTTTTAAAAAGCTATTTTCATAAGAAAAACATGCATTATAAACAGGAGGAAATAGGCAGCTCTCAGAATTTCTTCTAAGAAACTCATTCATGGGATCTTACCTTATTACTCATAAAAAAGCGAATCACCTCCTTAAAGAATATTTAGCAAATCTATTTCAACAGACTCATCTGATGAGAATGTGCCCGTCTGACCCTTCCCCATGGGCTCACACTATGTGTGTGGAATCGCTGCAGCCCGTTAGCTGGAAAGAGGAGGCGTCTTAGACGATTCTAACGTCCCTGGCTTAGGGGAGTAGATGTGCGGTACTGCCGCTAATGGACACAGTGTATATTGGAAAAGAAAGAAACATTTGATGGGAAAGCAGTTTCAGAAATCTGAGGCGCGATAAACAGCTGGGAGTGGAGCTCAGTGTGAGGTCAAAACAGGTGACCTGCGGGTCCTCACTGTACAGGTGACCGGCAGAATTACAACCAGAGGAGACAGTCTAGGGAGAGAGATGCACAGAGGACAGAACCCCAGGGAATAACGCATTTAAGGGGAAGTGGAGGACACGAGGCCTAAGAAGAACCAGGAAGACGGAGTGGAATTGTGGAAGCCAAGGCACATGAGAAGTTCCAGAAGGAAGAAGTCCTAAGGAGTGTTAAAGAAGTGAAGTGAAACTGAGAGTTCCCATGGGATTTGGCAACTGGCAGACTTTTTACTTTTGCCACAGCAGTTTCATTGGGGCAGTGGGAGTAGAAGCCAGACTCTGAGTCAGGCAAGAAAAGGATGAAGAAAGAAGATGCAAACACAGTTAAGGCTGTAGGTCAGGGGGGTGGGAAGCTACAGAGTGTAGGTGATTCAAGTACCCATCTTTTTTAGACAATTCACCAGAAATGCTTCCTTATGTAACCTGGCCTCCCCTGCCTACCTATCACCCTGTACAACTTCCAGCACAGGAAACAGAGAACACAGGGTGTCTCGAGGCTCAAATTCACTGGCTTGACAATAAATGTAGCCTAAAGCAAACAAGCAGTAGTCCAGCGGTCAGTAAAAGGAAGTATTCTGCCTTGAAACTTAGATGCGCCTACTTTACTACTGTTCTGCCTAGAGTTAATTAGCACTGTAGAAAAACAATAGCTGAAAATCATTTCACATCCTCTAACCTGATGCTTTCTTAAAATAGCCCAGTATTCAGTTTTAAGATGTAACTTGTAAAAATTAAACAAAAAATAAATATTAAGTCTTTTAATAAAGTAATCAGTCCAAGATCTGACTTACTCATGGTTGAAACAACCAACTAAGTGAATGGCTCTTACACCCAGTAGCCCAGAGGCAAATGCCCAGCAGCAGCAGAGACTCCTCAATGTGGCTGTCATGTGTCCTGTAGGGGAACCACAATGGCCAAGTCCCAGGAGGTGGCATGTGTGCATGGCCTGGTCACAAGTGCTCTGTGACACCAAGCAAACATCCTCAGCTATGCTGACCCCTCAACTCAGGAGCACTAATGTGTCACAGGCCTGTGAGTGACCTGTCACATCCTTAAAATAAATACCTTCTTGCTTCTTGTCCACAACACCAAGAAATCAAATACTCACCAGGTTGGTGAAATAGTAGCCATCTTCTCCAGTCATCAATCGGCTTGGGTTGCAGAAGCGGGTGATGTACTGGATATTGGACTGAAGGCGTGGGGGGTTGCCCTTCAAAACAATGTAGATGAGAGTGGGTAAGAAGTCATCAGCTGAAGCTGGCTCGTTCTTGGTGATCTTGATGGCATTGAAGATGTGCTTGCTGCACTTGGTGATGCAGGCCAGCTTATCCCGGGGCACACGCTTCGAATCCATTTCAATGATATCTGTAAAGGAGAAAAGATGTTGCTTCCAGTGAGAAAGTCATTACATCAAAGAGGCATTAGGATAATCATATTTTATCTATTAAGTTATAGAGGTACCCTCACTAACCCCTTCTCCTCCAGTTAACTTAGTATATGAAAAACTTAGACTGTAACAACAGTAGATACTAGTTCACACTTAGGGAACACATGACGATGAGCCAGGCCCTACTCACTGTGCTCTACAAGCATATTTCTCTCCATCCCCAGATTATGCATGTGCACTATTATTATTAAGGGAACTGAGGTTCAGAAAGGTTCAGTGATTCGCCCAAGATCATACAATAAAAAGGGACATAGGGGGGATCTGAAGCCAAGTCTATCTGACTCTAAAGCCCATTCTTTTAATCATGATGGTAAAGTGTTTATGAGCTCCACAGAGAAATAAGCAGTCTCTTTACTGTTTTTTTTCCTCTTAATATATTGTAAAACTCAGTTTAGAAGGCCTCTTTTGCATAATGCTTTTTAGAAATGTGGCTATTATATTGATACAGAAAAAAATTATTTCACTGCCCTTAACTACCACTAAGTCCATCTGGTGGGCTCATATAAGTTCATTCTTTGTCACAAA
Organism: Hyperoodon ampullatus; assembly: GCF_949752795.1. Lineage (NCBI taxonomy): Eukaryota > Metazoa > Chordata > Mammalia > Artiodactyla > Ziphiidae > Hyperoodon > Hyperoodon ampullatus. The sequence goes on along the minus strand of NC_136927.1, from coordinate 45,460,087 downwards.
GACTAGGAGGCAATGAGGAATAATCAAGTACAAACTCAGCACTGTCAGAACAACACAAGAGGAGGGCAGGTGTGTGCCTTTGAGATGGACACATCTGTTGCAGTCTAGATCATCATGAAAGAAAAGAGCTGAGGCAGCTTAATTTGACACCAATTTCTTGCCATTAGCAGGAATGTAAGTTCCAGATTTACGTGGGATGGTGGTACATGCCAAAGAGTTCTTTCTGCTCTTAGCTCTCATCCCTGAGGTCAGCTACCTGGGGAAACCCTCACAGGACCACCAGCCATGGAAGACTAATGTGTGTGGGACAGGAACACTGGACAGTGCAGAGGCCTTATTGTAACTTATTAATATTTCTATTCCCCCACTTACCTGTCTATTGTATGAATGATATAATTTTTGTTTTATTGTTTAGTTTCTTTAATCTTTTAATTCTGGGTTGTAATTATTGTTACTATGTCTCAGTCTATTTCTTTTTCTTTTTCTATTTAAATAGAACTTATTACCAAAAAGATCTGGGAAAATGTATATTTTTTATACCATTTTCATCCTATTTAGCCTGCTGCCTTTTACTGTTGGTTTTCATTCTCTATTTCAAACATTTAACCATCTTCTCATTAATCTTCATTCTTTAAGTTTTAAAATGAATGAAATGTGAATTACAGGCATACATCATGTTATTGCGCTTCACAGATATTGTGCTTTTTAAAGATTGAACGTTTGTGGCAACCTGCATCAAGCAAGTCTCTCAGCACCATTTTTCCAACAGCATTTGCTCATTTCATGTCTCTGTGTCACATTTTGGTAATTCTTGCATATTTCAAACCTTTTTATTACTATTATATTTGCTATCATGATCTGTGACCTTTGATGTTATCACAGTAACTGCTTTGGCATTTTTAGCAATAAAGTATTTTTTAATTAAGGTATGTATATTGTTTTTTAAGACATAATGCTATTGCACACTGAACAGACTACAGTATAGTGTAAACATAACTTTTATATGCACTAGGAAACCAAAAAATTCGTGTGACTCACTTTATTGCGATATTTGCTTTATCGCAGTGGTCGGGAACCGAACCCGCAGTATCTCCGAGGCCTATCTGTACTTTTTATCTGGATGCATGTGTAGCTGCCACTGCCAGAGCAGGGCCAGTAGTGTAAAAAGGAAGAGAACAGAAGGAAAAGGAAGGAGAATAAAGGGGAAAACCCAAGGAATTTCTCCCACACTCTTCATCTTGTAGTGAACACCACCCTTCCTAAGTATCCTTTAGTCTGAGAGAAGTTTCTTTTTGTTTTTGGATCGCCCACCCCAATGAGCAGTTCCATGATTTGCACTGCGCTAAAGTCTAAACTAGGAGATGTGGAAAGAAAAGTAAACAAAACAGGAAACTCACCACTGTATTAGTTGTTCCTCTAGTAATGACCTTCCCTTCCCAATCTACCTGCTATTATTTACTTTTCAGAGTCCTCAGTTACTGCTTTGCACCTTCTGTTCAGGGCTTTTAATTAGTATGAAAGATACGGTTGAGTGTGGGTACTCTATCTTAGCAGATGTCCAGGCTTATCTTTAATGAGGTTTTGAAAATAAAGTAGGCTGTACTTCTAGGTCAGTCAACCTGGGCACTACTGACATCTGGGCTGGATAATTCTGTTGTAGTGGACTGTCCTGTGCACTGCAGGATATTTAGTAGCATCCGGGGGTTCTACCCACTAGAAGACAGAGGTCAACAGAAATGGCAAAGGCCTCAGCTCAGTGTATTTATAAACAAAACTGACAGTCCTGATTAGTAGCACGCAGGACAATTTGGAGAAATTTCACTGATTATCTCCATATTTAAGACCATTGTTACAGACTGTCCTTTCTAAGACTGACAAGTTTAGGGTAGGAGGAAAGTGATCATATAAACTTTGGTCCTCAGAGACAGAATGTGTCTGCACTTGGATTGGCAAGAAGAGGGGGCTAAGACGAGAGAGTAAGAAGGCTTTTAAAATTTTGTGGCTGTATTTTTACTATCAAAAGATCTCTTGAAACACCATCTTAGATGCCTCGAGAGAAATGTTCTACCTCTCAAATTCTTTTTTTTAACATCTTTATTGGAGTATAATTGCTTTACAATGGTGTGTTACTTTCTGCTGTATAATAAAGTGAATCAGCTATATGTGTACATATATCCCCATATCTCCTTCCTCTTGCGGCTCCCTCCCACCCTCCCTATCTCCCTCCCACTCTCCATGCTTTGTGACCACCTAGAGGGGTCACAAAGCATGGAGCTCATCTCCCTGTGCTATGCAGCTGCTTCCCACTAGCTATCTATTTTACATTTGGTAGTGTATACATGTCACTGCTACTCTCTCTTTTCATCCCAGCTTACCCTTCCCCCTCCCCGTGTCTTCAAGTCTATTCTCTACGTCTGCGTCTTTATTCCTGTCCTGCCCCTAGGTTCTTCAGAACCATTTTTGGGGGAAAACTTAAGTACAAGTTTCAGGCTTCATCTTTGATCTCTTACGGATGTTCCCTGAGCAAAAGGTGGGGTTGGAGGTGGGTCTTGACCCAAAGTAGTCATTCATGGGACCCATGAGTAGCCTAGAAGAAAAGCTCTGAACAACAAAGTGGACAGTATTTAGTGAGGCCAATTAAACTCTACACAGGGAAATACAGAAAATAATTCATTTTTTAATGAGAGCTGAAATGCAAAGACGTACAACGAGAAGCAGAACCTGAGAAAGTGGAAGAATCATGTTAACTGGGAGATAATTCAGTCCCTAGAGGGGCCTTGAAGCTAAGTTTCTGTGACAGCCTCACCTCCCTTCCAACCCTAAGAGTATCTTAAGCACCACCCCCCCATTTCTTCCTGTAACTTGAGTCTCTGGTTCTGAAAACCAGCGGAGCCTACTTAATGGCACGCCTCCAGCACGGCTAACTAACATCAGCTGGCCCGCTCTCCTTCCCAACAGAATTTCATTAACAATCTCTAAAGCAGCAAGTCTTTCCAACTCTTCTCCTTAATTAAGAAGTTGGGCAAGGTGGATGTCTTCTCCATTAGGAGGTTTTTTTTTTTGTTTTTCTTTTTTTTTTTAAAACTTTTGTGTTGCACTTCTGCTGGATTATTCCTATGAATAAGAAACAGAAACCTCATTAGATGCCTGGACCTGTCCAGAATGTCAGAGCCACATCGATTTAGGGCACTTCACTTACTTCTTGAACAAACCAGAAAAGTAATTCAAAGCACATCTCTGATGAACAACCAATTAGAGGCATCATTTTTTTTTAAACTTTATGATCTTGTCATAGACAAAGATTTCTTAGATTTCTTTAAAATATATATATATTTATTTATTTATTTTATTTATTTAGTTGTGCTGGGTCTTAGTTGTGGCTCACTGGCTCCTTAGTTGCAGCACATGGGCTCCTTAGTTGTGGCATGCGAACTCTTAGCTGCAGTATGCATGTGGCATCTAGATCCCCGACCAGGGATCGAACCTGGGAGGGCAGAGTCTTAACCACTGTGCCACCAGGGAAGTCCCTAGAGGCATCATTTTAATATATAATTCTAGCTTGGGGATGACCCTACCTCACCAATTCCACCTCTCAAAATTATTTTGAATATATAAATGCAACTGAGTTTTAAGAAATTTACCCTAGCTGTATTTGACTTTAGTTCAATGCTCAAGAAATAAGTCATGGAAAATGAAGGGGGAAAGTGGTTTACCTGCCAATCTGTATGCTTCAAATTCATAAAACTAACACTCTTAAATCACTTTTACCACATTCCAACATAGCTTTGGCAGTTTGCATTTTTTTTTTTTTTTTTTTTTTTTTTGCGGTAGGCGGGCCTCTCACTGTTGTGGCCTCTCCCCTTGCGGAGCACAGGCTCCGGAGCACAGGCTCAGTGGCCATGGCTCACGGGCCCAGCCGCTCCGCGGCATGTGGGATCTTCCCAGACCGGGGCACGAACCCGTGTCCCCTGCATTGGCAGGCGGACTCTCAACCACTGCGCCACCAGGGAAGCCCCTGGCAGTTTGCATTTTAAAAGTACTTTAGGAACACTGTCTTTTTACTTACTGAAATAAGTATAGATTTATAAAGCCAAATGCTAACTTCAAGGGAAAAACATCCAAATATAAAAGCTCTCAGTTTCACTGACCTGTAATTGCTTTCACCACCATATCAGACACCTCTGGAATTTCTTCATTAACAGGGACACAAAGCATCTGAGGTGTAACCCAGTGCAGGGCTCTACCGAGACAGAGAGAGACAGAGACAGTGAAAAAAAGTTCCAGGGATGGACTGTAAGCAATTACCTTGCCATTTCCTCAGTTAAGGGAATGGGGATGGGGCACCACTGACTAATCAGGCAATCCTTGGCGCACGCACATACTAGGAGCTCAGCTGATGTGCTGAAGTAACTGGAATCCTAAATCGAGGCTTCTCTTCTGCACTTATCACAATAAAGCAGAAGACAATCTTACCAGTTGAAATGAGATTATACTATGATTGAAAAGCACTTGATACTTGAATGAGGATCTGAGAAGCCTCTGCTGCTCCCTGGCCTTACTGTTGCCTTTTCGGCTCTGCCCTCGACTTCTGAGGCACATCAGAGCCTGAGTAAGAGGTCAACAAGCCTGTGTCACCTCTGCCTGAATCACTGAGGTTCCTGGTCACACAGAACCTTTGCTCCAGAGATTCTGCTGCTGACCCTCACCACTTGCTTGACTAACACTCTCACCCTGCACCTCAGTCCAAAGCCCACCTAGTTACTTCTGGCTCTGTCTTCCATCTTCCCAAGATCAACTCCTCACTTCTGGTGAGACACTATCAAGTACAAAGCTACCAATTACCAGCCCCGCTGTCTGGGGCCCCATTTCCTAGGCCCCTCTCCTCCAGAAGCTCCGCATCATGCTCGCGCTTGGCCCTGTTCCCACACGTAGACGGCCTCTTTCCTCAGTGTTTTGCTGCCATTGGAATGCAGAACACTGGGGCTCACTCTTCTGGCCATGGAAGAGTGGGTGCTTTGCGAAGTGTTAGCAACCCAGTGGTAGCAGAAAGATGTGATTGGAGGAATGGCTGAATCAAATCACAAGCACCCGTGGCAGGAATGAGGAAAAACGACACAAACTGCCTTGATATGGATACTCACAGCTTCCTGCCTGACAAGAGAGTTAGTGCAGTGAAATGAGAAAACAATGAAATTTCCTCCTGTTCCTTGGAGATTTTGGAGATTTAAACAGTCTCACATATCAAACATGGTTCTTATCTAAAGCTGCCTGGATTTAAATGAATAAGCAAGATGGTGACTTAAGCCTTTTCATCCTGTCAGTTTACCACATTCCTTTTCTTTCTGACACCACAAAGGAGTTTATATGCTAAGGATGGCAGGTACCTAAGCTGTTACTTGCTCTGAAGGTTTGAAACTCAAGTGTCCTGTTTTCCTGCAATGTGTTCTTCCAACAGGAGGTAGTAAATAAATACAACAAGAAAAAGCAGAACAATCAGCTACCTGATCCTTTTTTGAATAGCAAGATCTTTCTTCTCATCATCAGTAGTTTCTGGACAGAACACATATTTATAGAGACGAGTCATGATGTACTTTTCAATCTGATCCATTATCTTCTCAACTCTTTCTGGAGGCACTGAAATATCCAAATGGATACTTGAATGAAGGATGAACATTTAAAATTAAGAGTATGTTTTCACAGTACTTTCAATGTAGCAGAAAACTAATTTACCAGAAATACATTAAATATACTCAGAAACAAAAGTATAAGATGTTACATTAAAAAGTACCCTTTAAAAAATTACCTCAACTTTTGGGGCTGCCTCTTATAGAATCCCTACTTCTAACTTAAGCTGTTTGGCAGGACCTAACAGTTGTACACCCTGCCAAGTGGGAAGACCTCAGCATGGGTCATTCCCTACCGCTACATTAGAAAAGCACATGAAATTCCCAAGACTGATGAATGCTGGCAAGACTCACCCTTTCATTCTTCTGAGCTTTCCTATGAAACCTTAGGGGTTGCTCTGAGGTATACATATAGGGCAGATTTCTCAGATATACATGTACGCTAAGTACACCCTAAAATCTACATCAATGCAAGTCAAATTCAAGAAGAATCCCTGAAAACCTAAAGCACAGCCAGTGGTTCTCAATTTCTTTCCTGCCCCAACTCACATGAGGAATGGTCATGAATAATGACTCAGCAAGATGGCAATTCCAAGATGGGGGTTTCATTTAGAAGCCTCCCAGGGGGTTTTAATCTGTCCCTACCCCTAATGAAATTATTAAACATTGCTCAAGAAATTATCCAATTGCTTAATTATCTTGGAATGATATACATGGTGGTATTCAAAGACACTGCTAAATATAACACCAGCTACCTGAATGTCAGCAGAGTAATTTACAGAACAGAGCAGGCAGACCAACCAAGACTTTTAAGAAAGAGGGAAACTGCTAAGAGACTCAGCAGTAGGCCCTATGCAACTACCAGCAATCCCTCAAAGGCGGGCTAACAAGGTATTACCTTTTCCACGAGTCTGCATTCTCTCAGCCACATTCTGGTAAAAATCCTGAGTACACTCTGACTGTTCCTCAATGCTTAAATCCTGAAACAAAGGGACAAAGAGTCTGCTTAGTAGCTGAAGAAAGATCATGAGGAAAGCTCTAAATTTTACAAAACCCACTCCTTGAACTAATCTCAAAAGTACTTACAAATTAAATTAATGCTGCAGGGGAGAAAAGCCTGTCCATTAATATTATTTACAACATTCCATGACCTCTCACTTCTTTTTGCTGTATATACACATTCTTATATGGGTACAATGCATTTATTTTGATAATTTGCATGTTTATGTACATTTTGATTTATCTAATCTACTTAACCATCTGATGGCTTTATAATATTCCATTATATTAACCAATTTATTTAACCACTTCTACCACTGTGTACTTGGGTTCTTTCCCTTTTTTTGCTAATTATATATTGCAGCTATAAACAACTATGCGAAGACTGTTTCTTTTAGGTTATTTCTTTGTGATTCATTTTCAAAAGTGGCATTAACAGCTTAATAAGTCTGGACAACTTTACAGCTCTAAATATATATTGCTAGATATATAACCCTCAGAAACTCCAAGTACAGTCATTAGCCATGTAGGTGTGCTTGTTTCTCCACAGCCCCTCTAACACTGGGCTTTATCATTTTTATTTGGTTTTACTGATTTTACAGGTGTAACACAAATATATATATTCACATATACTTTCTTCCAAAGAATATCTGAAGTCTATATAAAAGATAAACACAGTTCTGCACAACAACCTAGAAAATGATAAACAAAACACGGAGAGAAACAGAAACAGAAAGTAGAGCCAGGAAAGATAACACAAAAATGTATTCCTTGAAGATACAGAAGTTAGGAAAAAGTCAGCCCATAAATTTGTCTCTAACTAAACTTTCTAGCAATCATCACTAAGATGAAAAGAGTCACATAACTGAGTGTCCAAAATGTAAAAGCAAACTAATTCTTCAGGTGAAATTCTGACACCAAAATCAGGAATTTCTCCAAGGGTTCTCATAGATTTCATCACAGATGGGCATGAATACGGCCCAAGACAAATTCCACAGGACTGCTTCTCACAGACCACCTCTGCACAGGCCAATGAAGCCCTGATGAAGCACGCAGACCCTGATGCTTTGGCTACCTTAGAAAAGATGCCTTGGGGTGAGGGACAGTGACCAAACCTTGCCTATCTGCCTTCACAATGTCTCTCCCGTCGATCCTTCCCTGGTTTGGGTCCTCATTATCTCTCACCTGGAGTTCGGCTGCTCTCCCCACATTTGATCTTTCTCTTCTCAACTGATCGTCTTATCTTATGATCTGGTCCCCACTCACCCTGCCAGGTTACCTATTGTTGAGAATCTGCATTTAGTTTTCCCACCTCTCTAACACTGTGAAATTATTCTCTGTCCAGACGCCTTTTTTTTTTTTTTTTTTTTGCGGTACCCGGGCCTCTCACTGTTGTGGCCTCTGCCGTTGCGGAGCACAGGCTCCGGACGCGCAGGCTTAGCGGCCATGGCTCACGGGCCCAGCCGCTCCACGGCATGTGGGATCTTCCCGGACCGGGGCACGAACCCATGTCCCCTGCATCGGCAGGCGGACTCTCAACCACTGCACCACCAGGGAAGTCCAGTCCAGATGATTTTTACTCCTCTCCAAACCTCCAACAACTGCCCAAGGAAGTTCCACAGTATCTCCTTTAAGGCTCAGTACACATCTTGCCTCCTCTAAGGTGTCCTCCATTCCCTCAGTCAAAATAACTTCGCAGGCCTCACAGCACTCAGAGCACTCTGTGACCACCTTGACTGCACACTTGTTACTGCCTGAATGTTTTTTAATACCGTTAAACCTTTCTCTGGTCATTAAGAACAATTCTTCAACAGCTGAATTTAGCTCCTCTCTGTAGGTGAAACAAATCTTAATCTGCTTTCTTCTAAGTTTTTTCCTGCTTAGCTCTTTTATTTGGCTGGCATGTAAGGTCCATAGTATGAAAAACAGACCTTAAATAATCCGCATACAAACTTCCCTTTTTCAGCGGCAATTAGTAAAAAGCAATCCTGTTCCCCTTTGTTTTCCAATTCTCATATAATTTGCTCCTGAGAAACTGAATTTATTTCTGGAATCCCTAGTTTATTTCACTGCTCTCTTTCTCTTCTCTCTCTCTCTCTCTCTCTCTACATATTGAATATATATATATGAAAATCATATCTAGTTGTGGTAACTTTCATTTTAGTATATTTTGAAGTCTGCTACATTTAGAAACCTTCCCTCACAAACCCCTGCGTCCTTCTTTTTCTAGAATAAACAATGTAACATTGTAATTTAATATTTTAAGTGTTCATATTGACCTGCAAAGTATTTGTAAATTTATCTTTTTGTTTTCCTCAGCTAGATCCAGGATATTATACTTCCTCAGCTAAATCCAAGATAAAATCCAGAAACAGTCTTTTAATTCTTTGAATGAGCCTCTAACTTTCTATATTAGATTAAGTTATTATTTAATATTTAATCTTTTTATTGCTATTGTCTTCAAAAATTGCTATTTTTTAAAAAATGTGCTAGGCTCTTTAGCTTTTTATCTCTGGCATCTTGTACTATAACTAAATTTTGTGGATTTATCTCACCACGTTGCTAAATTTATACCTCTATTAGTATTCTGTTTTCCCTTGGATTTTCTGGTAAGATTATTTTTCCCCAATTTCTGGAAAATGATATTTCTATCCATTCTAAAAACATTTACTACATGGTTAATAGACTGGCCAGCCACTGTACAAGACAATAATATAAAAAATATTAAAATTCTCAGAGGGCATTCAGGTTAAACAGGAAGACTGAGTGCACATAATTCAGTACTTTCTGCAATGGATTATCTACTTAGGTAGCTTACACATGGCTACCTTTCATTTGCACCAAATCGTAACACTAAGAACACACTTCATTCTTGTGATTATTACTAGTACTTACTGCTAACTAGAAACCGTGACCTCCTTTTAAAGGCCTAAATGGCTTGTTTTACAGGTGGCAATGGATCACCTATTCCTACACCAGTTCCACACAATCACTAATTTTGTTACAATTCAGAAAACTCCTTTTTATATTTCTATTTCTCTTGCACAGATTTACACTTCAGTAGTGTTTAATTCATAATGTGAACCCCCTTGCCACTCTGTCCTCTCTTCCTGCTTTAGATTATTGGGAGGACTTACCACTGTTATATATTATAAATTAGTTTATTGTCTATCTCCTCCACTAAAATGTCGGCTCCATGAGGGCACTGTTCACTCCCGCATCCTTGGTGCCTACAATAGAGCCAGGTATAGTGCTCAACACTAGTTGAATGAAAGAAAGAATGAAAGTGGCCATTTACTATTGTTCCACCCCTTATAATATTGTGAAGATGTGGGGAGACAATTCTACATAGACCTCTCCTATTTCTACACATCTTGTGAGGAGAGACACTGACTGCCTTTGTTCTGCACCCTTTTCAAGGATAGCTGTATAGCAGACAGGACTGGAAGACAGAGGTAGAGCCTCCCTTAAGCGAAAAGGGTAGATTGTTTACTGTCTAGTATAATAATGTTTCTCTCTGGGGCAAAGGTCAGGCAAGCTCATGGCCCTATAAAAGATCCTCCTCTCTATTATAACTTGCTGCATGTGCAGGCATTACCTGGTCTTCTTTGCACTGCCCTGTGGGAAATGATACGTAGGAAATTGGTACAAACGCTGATATACTCTGGTTACTGCTAGTGCTGTAATAAACTGGCCTCTTTTTTTTCTGACCCAGGAGGCTTGTGTCTTCTGCCAGTATCCATGAAACTATGGCAGGCTAACTTTTAACTTGCAAGGAGAGTACATCTCAGATCCTTCAAAGTTCTTGCCAAAGGAGCTAAGTGATATGATTGCAGGTTTGTGCTGGTAAATTCTTTTAAAGGTTTTTTCATAGTTTTCTAAGAAAAAACACAGCCTAGCAGTGTAAATGAACCCTTTTCTTTAAGTATTCTCTAGCCAATGCCTGGGTTCATCTTTTCTATAATGTGTGTGTAAAGCCATTTTAGTTTTTTCCTAAAAAACTTTTTCTTTGTAGTGTAAAAGTTTGACAAGTGGGTATGTTCCTTTGAATATTCCGAGAGGTTCTCTGTATTCTTTCTTAACTGTCTGGCTGAAATCTTTTTTCTTTTTTTCCACCCCCATTTTGAAAATCTTTGACTATTTCCTTAATTATGTTTTCTGTGTATTTCATCTTTAAAAACTGGATCTCCATGGGCTTCCCTGGTGGCACAGTGGTTGAGAGTCCGTCTGCCGATGCAGGGGACACGGGTTCGTGCCCCGGTCCGGGAGGATCCTACATGCCGCGGAGCGGCTGGGCCTGTGAGCCATGGCCGCTGAGCCTACGCGTCCGGAGCCTGTGCTCCGCAACGGGAGAGGCCACAAAAGCGAGAGGCCCGCGTACCGCAAAAACAAAAAACAACAACAAAAAAAACTGGATCTCCATGATCTGTTTTCTGGATTAATTTTCATTTGTACTACAGTTAACTGTCTGATCTATTTAGGTTTTAACTTTAATGTTCATTTTTTTTTGGTATTGCTACTTTCTGCTGCCTTCAATAATTTTTTTTAGGAAACTAAACATATTAGGGCTTTACTCCTCGTAAATAAAACTTAAAATTAAACATTAACATTTAAAGTACGACAAGCATGCAGTCCTCAGATTTTAAGATAGTCCACCTTATCAGGGAATATACCTTGAGGTCATGTAGCTAGTTGAATACAGATTGAAACATTTCTACCTTTAGATGAACAAAACAGAGCAAAAGTAATTGACTTTTGTCAAATTCAATTATTGGCAAAATGAAGGTGGTAAGAAGTGTTAAGGTATATATGTTCATTTCATACCTCTAAGGAAAAGCCAGTAGTCCATCACTTTCAGGAGCTAGATGGTTACAAATTACAAATGAACTCAAATATGCTCTGTACAAACATCATCATATTATTTTTCAGCATCGGAAATGTTTAAACTTGTGCCTTTCCTTCAATGAATGAAATGTGTAGGGGGCTAAGTGTTCCAATAACTCACATTTCACAGTGAGATGCAGAAGAATCAGTGCAGTTGGTGCAGTCAGGTAGCCAAACTGCAGAATTCCCAAAGACACTGCATTCATTTAAAACACTCTGATGTCACCAGAGTTTGAGGAGATACAGCGTTATTCATGACACTCTAGAGGTCCAGTAGTGTCCTGTTGGCCTCTTCTGCAAATACGTGACATTACTAAACATGTAGGTCTAAAAATCAATGGAACAGACTCCCGAATTAGAGTTCCTTAGTGCAATTGTGTGTTTAGCCATTGGTTACTGGAGTTTTCCAACAAGGTTTAGGAAAATATCAAAAGTACTCATAGATGAGTAAAGTGAACCAGGCTTTCAAGGAGTATAGCAGCTAGTTTAAAAAAGTCTCTTCAAGAGGCTGCTACATTTCTTTCACCATCCGCAGCAGGGTGGGCCTTTGGGTGTGCCCGTGCAGTTGTACCCCACACTAGCACCACTGTGCCCAGTTCCTTCTCCTCAACCAGCATGTGGAACGAGGCCTCACGCCTGTAAGAGTCAAAACTTGGCTAGATCTGAACCATAACTGGTTCAAGTTAAGTAAGCCATGCTTCATGAACACCTTCTGAATGTGGACTTCAGTCCTTATGAGGCCCTCATAGAGGCTCTTCAGGTAAGGGTTATCATCTTTTACTTCTTCATTGTGTTGCCTTCTCCAAAATGTCTGCAGCCTCTCACAAGTCCTTGCAAAAGCTCTAAAAACCATTTTTCCATAGTCTCTTTTAGCTGCCCTTCTAGCTTGACCTTCCTGTCCATGAGGATCTTCTCTGCAGAAGGAGTATCTCTCTCCTGGTACACTTTGACCCACATCCTCTTCCATTCTGGCCACTGTTCTTTTTGCAGTTGTGCACAATAGGAAAGGGCCTGAGAAACAATGTCAAAGCTGGGAGACTATATCGCACCAGCCTCACCCACTGAGCCATCAAGGCTGCCTTGGTATGACATGTTCTTGATTATTTTTCTTCATTCATTACTTTTAACATAGTTATCAACTCAATCTTTTACCTAGTTTTCCTTCTTATGATGTACACATTCCATCACCTCAGATGTTTTCCCACTGTCCTGTTGCCTCACTTCTCATCCTTAATGCCTCTGATTTTAAAATTAACCCAGAACCATTAGGTTCTGGGTTACTTGCCCCAACCCCCTGATTTTCTTACCATAATTAAAGCCTACTCTGTTGATTAAAGCTTCTTTGTTTTGAATACATGCTTCTGCTCTCCTAACAGTAATTACATAGCAGGGCAAACTACTCCTTGCACACACATATGGTTTAGAATTATAAAGCTATTTTAAAATATAGGAGAACACCTATCTTTTTACTTATCTTGGGGAAGAGAAGATATAGCCATATTTTAAATTATTATATTTTCTTCCTCCTCATTTAGGTTTAGAAAACAGTTTTTCAGGAGAATTAATATCAGAAAAACTTTAAGTATATAATCTAATCAATACCAGACTTTTACAGAATGAATGGCTGGGAAAAGAACACTGAAATCAGCAAAAGGTCTTAACACTGTGCTTGACTGCTTCCTTCGCAAGGAAAAAGAGCATATTTGAACTACTACTAATAAAGAAATCGTGTTTTAAAAACAGCATTGAAAAACCCAGAAAGTTCATTTATTAGAAAGCTTTAATGGGGGCTTCCCTGGTGGTGCAGTGGTTGAGGGTCCGCCTGCCGATGCAGGGGACACGGGTTTGTGCCCCGGTCCGGGAAGATCCCACATGCCGCGGAGCGGCTGGGCCCGTGAGCCATGGCCGCTGGGCCTGCGCGTCTGGAGCCTGTGCTCCACAATGGGAGAGGCCACAGCAGTGAGAAGCCCGCGTACCACACACACACAAAAATAATAATAATAAAAAAAAGCTTTAATGCAATATCCAATAAATTAAAGGGTCTAAATTTTGAGATAGCAGAGGGTTACAAAGGATATACTTTTAAAAATGGGGCAAGCTACACTTTCAGAACAGGGGAAAATGTATGTGAGGGATTTATCAACAATTAGCAAGGGCAGGATTTAAACAGTTTGGGCAGCAAAAGAGTTTCTCTAGGAGTCTTATTTACTTTGATTTAACTGTGGTCTGTGTGTTTTGAAAATATTTTCATATGAATAAATTTGTGGAAAAAAATTTTTTTTACCAGGTCAGGGAGCTTATTAAGTTAGAAAATATGGTTTTCAAGTTATGATGGGAAAGGTGAACATCTAGCTGGGTCTATATAATGTTTTAAAATTACCCTGGGCACATACAGTTTTTTGTCCAAATGACAAAGAAATCTAGACATTCTTCATTTCACTGATGACCACATACATCCCTGAGTCCATGGCCACTCTTAAACCTATATGAAGCTTGGTTCTCACAGTGAGATTCTTAAATTCTAGTTATGTAAACTAAATATGTAACAATAATAAGTTTAAAAAACTAAACCTTGTAAATTCTTCTTTAGCTTCCTCTTAGCACCCCACTCCCTCCCCCACCTTCCCATTTTCTCAATAAAATTTAAATTCTTGCTGTGGTGACTTCAAAGAAGAAAAAAGTAGCTGATGACAACTGTATGTTCAACATAAATGAATTCTGTGTTAATGACGTCACTGCCTATCTCGTGTGTAATAGAAATATTTCTTAAAGAATGTGAAAAGGGACTACAAGGGACTATTAAGTAGCTAATGAGATTAATCAAAAAGACAAAAGGGTAAAAAAATAAACCCTTCAGCTTCTGAAGAGTCTTAGCAAACAACAGTTGTTGAAAAGTCAAGCGTTACATTGCAATACTGCAATGTGTGTGGATTATGTAGGTGCTGAATGAAATTTCAGACAAAAGAGATACCTTCTAGGAATGAGGAAATTTAAAAAAAAATCTCAGTAGAGATATTAAATGTTTCCTGATAAAGATAAAATGGCTGAAAAAAATTTAATGCAATTCTGAAAATACTTAATTTTCTAGACTTGACCCATATGTGGTAAAAAGGTTGCTCACCACTGGGCATACACTAGGACTGGAGAAGACAGGAATGATAGGAATGAAGAGGAAAAAGATGTGGGCAAGAGTGGTTCATTGTTGAAATTATGGGTTAGAAAGTACAGGTCAAAGACACATGTGTGGAAGACACAAGGTGTTATCCAAGTGACCCTGGACAAGTCACTTATCCTCTCTGGCTCTCAACCTCCCCACCTGTAAAATAAAGGGACGGTAACTATATAGTTGCTAAGGTCCCTTTCAATGTTTAAATTTTAGCTTTCCCTTCTCTACCTGAGCAAGGAGAGGAAAATTAAAAATCAATACAAAACAAAACTAAAAAAACCTAAAATGATTACTACTGGTCTAATGATTGTTACTTAGAGTTCAAGGTCTACTATGGCTCTCTTGGCAGTTTACACTATTTACAAGGTGACAAGTTAGGACGGCTTATTACTAAAGTACACAACACAAGTAGCTCTGATGCCAGACGTTCCATGCGAAGATGATCCAAACACCACTGAGTTGCAGAGGAAAAGTATTAGCCTGGGAGGCGTGTTTAACTTGGTTCAGTGACATTTCTCAGGTAAGTCACTTAACATTCCTGGGTCTTTATTTTCTCAGTTGTAAAATGACAAAGTTGCACTACATTATCTCTAAGACCTTTCCTAAAACCAAAACTCATGTTTCTAAGTGGTTCTCAACCTACCCTTTTGTAATGCATTGTTTCCAAAAATAGCTTGGTCTGCTTATAGACTTCTTGGCCTGTCTTGTGGAAGGTCTTGAGAAATTCTATGAACTCTTTAGACACTCTATCCGTTTCAATGCTGGTTTGCCGGTTTATAGAAGGACTGGGAGCTTTTGGTTCCTGAATTTCTGCTGGGAAAATTAAACATAGTAAGTTTCATTACACAGAAGAGCCATGCATGGAATTACTTTCAGTATCTAATTTAAGATTATTTAAATTATGCTAAATCAAAGTTAAACTTGAATTTAAATTATTTTATGTTTAAATGTTTGGATTTTCCTTAAAGTAAGCTAAATCTATTTTATGAGTAGGAAGTACAATTAGATAAAACTACATATCTAAAAGATACTCCTATTCAAATAAAGGTGCTCTATCAGTATCTTCTTAGCCAAAATATATCATGCTTTGATCTATATATTTAATTGTTAACATTAACACTGAAATGGCACTGCTATCTTGAACTCTCTCAAAGTCTGCATGAATTTACAAAACCAGTCAACATGTAAATAACAATCAGTAGAAGCACAAAAATTATAGATTACTTATGCTAGACAACCTTCCCAAATCCACTTGATTTGCCAAAAAGGCAAAGGCTAATTTAGTTATGTGGAGATGAACAATTATTTACCCACCATTCAAACTTCAAGTCATACTGCTCAAAGTGAAAGTATGCATCCAAAGTAGTACAGTGACCATGACAGAGCAGAGGCAAGAGAAGCAGAAAAAAAAAAAAAAAAAAAAACACTGTCCAATCAGTTGGCCACACAACTCTTTGCCCTCTTCAAATAAATATACTGAAAGGAAAATAAGACCTTTACATAACAGAGATAAGGGTGTTGTAATAGGGTAAGTGCTCTCAGAAAACATGAAATATTACTTGGTTTCTGATCACCTTCTAAGCCTCCTGATTTTGAATTGTGCTCTCTAATGCAATACCTGAAAGGAATTAAAGTATCTCATATACCCATGATCCTTTTCTATACACACACAAAAAAAGATAGGAAGAAAAAGTACCTTTTGTAGGTATTAAAATCAACCTATTACATGCTTTCTCAGAGCAATATCCTTTTTTTTAACTGAAGCATAGTTGATTTACAATGCTGTGTTAGTTTCTTGTGTACAGCAAAGTGATTCAGTTATATATACATATAAATATATTCTTTTTCATATTCTTTTCCATTATGGTTTATTACAGGATATTGAATATAGTTCCCTGTGCTATACAGTAGGACCTTGTTTATTTTATACACAATAGTTTGTATCTGCTAATCCCAAACTCCTAATTTATTCCTCCCCTACCCCCTTTCTCCTTTGGTAACCATAAGTTTGTTTCTATGTCTGTGAATCTGTTTCAGAGTAATTTCTTACAATCTTATTTTTTGAACTTTAGTATCTGAAATACATTTTAATGATGTAGTGGCAATAAAGTTTTAAGATAATAAAAGCATTACACCTATTAGAGTGACTGGTTTATTCAAGTGAGACAAACACACACAGATCATGTAAAAATATACCTTAACTACATAGGTCAAACTAAAGATTCCGCCTCTCACTTCAAAAAAATCCTTTTCCAACGTACACAAATCAATGTGATACACCACATCAACAAAAGAAAAGACAAAACCACATGATCATCTCAACAGATACAGAAAAAGCATTTGATAAAATTCAACATTTATTCACAATAAAAACTCTTACCAAAATGGCTATAGAGGCAACATATCTCAACATAATAAAGCTATTTATGACAAACCCACAACCAACATAATACTCAACAGTGAAATGCTGAAAGCCTTTCTGCTAAAATCTGAAACAAGACAAGGATGCCCATTCTTACCACTTCTATTCAACATAGTATTGGAGGTCCTGTCCACAGAAATCAGACAAGAAAAAGAAATAAAAGGTACCCAAATTGGAAGAGGTAAAATTGTCATTATATGCAGACGACATGATACTATACACAGAAAACCCTGAAGACTCCACACAAAAACTACTAGAACTGATAAACAAATTCAGCATGGTAGCAGGATACAGGATTAACATAAAGGAATCTGTTGCATTTCTTTACACTAACAATGAAATATCAGAAAAGTAAAAACAAACAAAAACCCTTTAAAATCACATCAAAAAAAACAAAAACAAAAACAAAAAAACTTAGGCATAAACCTGACCAAGGAAGTAAAAGACTTACATGCTGAGAACTATAAAACACTGATAAAGAAAACTGAAGATAATTCAAATAAATGGAAAGATATCCCATGCTCTTGGATTGGAAGAATTAATATTGTTAAAATGGCCATACTACCCAAAGCAATCTACAGAGTTAATGTGGTCCCTATCAAATTATCCAAGACATTTTTTACAGAACTAGAACAAAAATCCTAAAATTTATATGGAACCATAAAAGACCCAGAACTGCCAAAGCAATCCTAAGTAAAAAGAACAAAGCTGGGGGCATAACCCTCTGAGACTTCAGACAATACTACAAAGCTAGAGTAATCAAAACAGTGTGGTACTGGCACAAAAACAGACATATGGATCAATGGCACAGAATAGAGAGCCCAGAAATAAACCCACACACCTACAGTCAATTAATCTTCGACAAAGGAGGCAAGAGGGATTTCCCTGGTGGTTCAGTGGTTAAGACTTCACGCTTCCACTGCAGGGGGCATGGGTTCAATCCCTGGTTAGGGAACTAAGATCCCACATGCCAAGCAGTGCAGCCACAAAACAAACAAAACAAAACAAACACACACACACACACACACAAAACAAAACCAAGACAAAGGAGGCAAGAATATACAATGGAGAAAAGATAGTCTCTTCAGCAAGTGGTGTTGGGAAAGCTGGACAGCCACACGCAAATCAATGAAGTTAGAACACGTTCTCACACCACACACAAAAATAAACTCAAAATGGCTTTAAGACTTAAGTGTAAGACATGACACCATAAAACTCCTAGAATAGAACATAGGAAAAATATTCTCTGACATAAATCGCACCAATGTTTTCCTGGGTCAGTCTCCCAAGGCAATAGAAATAAAAGCAAAAATAAACAAATGGAACCTAATCAAACCCATAATATTTTGCACAGCAAAGGAAACCAAAAGGCACAAAATGACAACCTACGGACTGGGAGAAAATATTTGCAAACAAAGCAACTGACAAGAGCTTAATTTCCAAAATATACAAACAGCTCATACAACTCAGTAACAAAACAACAAACAACCCAATCAAAAAATGGGGAAAAGACCTAAACAGACATTTCTCCAAAGAAGACAAGCACGATGGCCAAAAGGCACATGAAAAGATGCTCACCATTGCTAATTATTAGAGAAATGCAACAGGTACAATGAGGTACCACCTCACACCAGTCAGAAGGGCCATCATTAAAAAGTCTACAGGAATTCCCTGGCAGTCCTGTGGTTAGGATTCCATGCTTCCACTGCAGGGGGCACAGGTTCAATCCCTGGTCAGGGAACTAAGATCCTGCATGCAGCACTGTGTGGCCAAAAAAAAAAAAAAAAAAAATTCAATTAAAAAGTCTACAAATAACAAATGCTAGAGAGGGTGTGGAGAAAAGGGAACCCTCCTACACTGTTGGTGGAAATGTAAATTCATGCAGCCACTATGGAAAACAGTATGGAGGTTCCTCAAAAAACTAAAAATAGAGTTGCCATATGATCCAGCAATCCCACTCCTGGGCATATATCCAGACAAAACTGTAATTCAAAAAGATACATGCACCACAATGTTCACAGGAGCACTATGTACAATAGCCAAGACTGAAGCAACCTAAATGTCCATCAACAGATGAGTGGATAAAGAAGTGGTGTATACACACAATGGAATACTATTCAGCCATAAAAAAGAAAGAATGCCATTTGCAGTAACATGTATGGACCTAGAGATTATTATACTAAGTGAAGTAAGTCAGAAAGAGTACGACAAATACCATATGATATCACTTATATGTGGAACCTAAAGTATGACACAAATAAGCTTATTTACCAAACAGAAACAGACTCACAGACATGGAAAACAAACTTATGGTTACCAAAGTGGGTAGAGGGTGAGGGAGGGATGAAATGGGAGTTTGGGATTAGCAGATACAAACTACTATATATAAAAATAAACAACAAGGATATAATGTATAGCACAGGGAACGAAATTCAATATCCTGTAATAAACCGTAATGGACAAGAATATGAAAAAATAAACAAAAAAACACCCCTTTTCCCCTCTAAACTGCATATTGACATTAAGTAGTTAGCAGATCAAAATTGCACTTTATAGTTATCTTTCCAAATCACGTATCTGTCTATCTTCTAAAGTATCAGGTGCTTCCTAACTATGGTTCAAAATGGAGAAGCCCTGGGACTTCCCTGGTGGTCCAGTGGTTAAAACTCCACGCTCCCAATGCAGGGGGCTCAGGTTCGATCCCCGATCAGGGAACTAGATCCCACATGCCGCAACTAAGAGCCTGCATGCCACAAATGAAGATTCTGCATGCCGCAACTAAAAGATCCCAAGTGCCGCAACTAAAAGATCCCAAGTGTCGCAACTAAGACCTGGTGCAGCCGAATGAATGAATAAATAAATAAAATTAAATTAAAGAAAAACTTTTTTTTAAGTTATGAAAAAAAATGTAGACGCCCTAAAAGAATTCAATCATATTAAAAGAAAACGTAAAGAACAGAAGAAGGGCACATAAAAACACACTATATGTATGGCTAAAAATGCTGTCAAAAGTCAGACAACAAACTGGAAAAAATGTTTGTAAGTTACATCATGAAGGGCTGTTCTCCCTAATATACAAGGACTCCTATAAATATAGAGGAAGAAAAATCCAACGGCTCAATAGAAAAATGAGTGAAGAATATTAACACTGCACAGAAGGGAAACATAGATGGATCTTAAGCATAGGAAATATACTCAATCTCACACACGATAACAAATGTGCAAATTAAACCTACTAGTATTGTTGTACAGCAGAAACTAACACAACATTGTAAAGTAATTATACTCCAATAAGATAAAAAAAAGACAAAGAAAAAAAAACTATTATTAGATGGCATTTTAAAAATTAACAAGTCGGCAAAACTCTGAAGTTTGATGTTGATGAGGATATAGGGGAAAAGGCACTTATACTATGGAGGTAGGAATGTAAAATGACATACCTGCAATGGAATGCAATTTGGCAATAACCATCAAAGTTAAAAATACATTTATCCTATGACCCAACAATTCCATTTCTGAGAAATTTTCCACTGACATAACTGCACATGTACAAAATGAAATATGTACAAGGCTACCCATTTTAGTACTTGTAAAAGCAGAGGTCTGAAGATGGCATAAATGGCCACTACTAAGGGACTAAACAAACTTTGGCTTAATCCATAAAGTGGAATATTACGTAGCTTTAATTTAAAGGATAATTAAAAAAATTTTTAAAGTATCCTTTTTATGTACTGATAAGGAAAGAGTTCTTAAATATATTGCTAAGCTAAAAAAGCAGGGTATTTGTAGTGTGCTTTTATGTAAAATAGGAGGATTGGGATAAGAACAAATTGTGTTTATAAATGAAAACAAAAGAATGATACACAAACTAGTAACAAAAGTTGTCTGAATATGGGGGAAGGATGGTGGTAGTGGCTGGGAACCAGATGGGTGAGGGACCATATATACCTTTTATTTTTGAGCCATTTGGATGTACGACCTTTTTTTTTTTTTTTAAGCAAATTAGGCACAATTTAACTCAAAAACTGGCACATCTTTTCTGAAACTTCTTTTTACCAATACGGAAAACCTAAAATTATATTTGACACCCTGTACAATTAGAAAAAATTCTTTAATACTTGGAATTTAATCTTTCACTCAATCTGATAAATTCCACTCCTAGTCGTGATGGAACAACAGGGATTAGGTTTACCCTACTGCCTTAACAACTAGAAAAATCAGACAAAACATATGAAAAAATGGTTTTCAGACACTGGCCAACAGGCAGCGGGGAGAGTAACCCCGGAGAGAAGGGGACAAACATGGTAAATCCTACAAGTGCCCCAGCTCACTGCAGGTAGAGTTTTTAGGCCTTGGCACAGGGAGAGGCAGCTCAAACAGAGCCTAGCAGACTTGCTGAATTGGGGAAACAATATTTAGAGCTCAAGAAGGCCCAAGTTGCTAGAATTTGCGTGGCAAAACACATAGGGGATGGGCTGCAAAGAAAAATCTCCAGATAACTGCAGAGGGGTTCCCTTGAGTCTCTGACTGAGTACTGCACATGCACGTGAGAAAACAACCCACAACTGGGTAAAGGAGTGGGCAGAACAATCTCCTGAGCACACATGACAGGAAATAATTCATTTTTCCTACTAGCCAGGAACAAAGAGTATCAGCAATGGCAAATATGTGGGCAACTATAGAAGACATTTTCTCATTCAAAAATTTACTTAAGGGCTTCCCTGGTGGCGCAGTGGTTAAGAATCCGCCTGCCAATGCAGGGGACACGGGTTCAAGCCCTGGTCCAGGAAGATCCCACATGCTGCAGAGGAACTAAGACCGTGTACCACAACTACTGAGCCTGTGCCCTAGAGCCTGTGAGCCACAACTACTGAGCCCGCGCACCTAGAGCCCGTGATCCACAACAAAAGAAGCCACCACAATGAGAAGGCCGTGCACCACAACGAAGAGTAGCCCCCACTCTCCGCAACTACAGAAAGCCTGCACGCAGCAACGAAGACCCAACGCAGCCAAAAATAAATAAATAAATTTATAATTAAAAAAAAAAAACCCACAAAACACAAAAAGAAGGCAAGAAAAGAGGAGAGAAAGAATTATATCCAGATGGGATAAACAGAAAACAGAGTAAAATGGTAGGTTTAAGCTCCATCTTACCAAAAATTTCATTAAATATAAGTAGTCTAAATAGCCCTGTGTTTTTAATACAGAAGCAAATCTTGTATTTCAAGTATAGCCAGTCTGTTATGATTATCAAGTTTTCCATTTCCCAATCCAAACACTCAACTTAAAAAGTCTTGGCAGCAGAACAAAATGTGCTCTTGAATTATAATGCTTAAGCTATTATTCAATGACAATTTTCTACATGGCAGACACTGTGCTTTACTCCACATTCTCATCAACCCTTAACAATTTTGTTATATTCCTGAAACCATATGAAATAATGAATGTACACACCAATAAAATTTTTTTGTTAGGTAGGTGGAATTATCAATGAGGTTAGAGGTTAAGTCATTTACGTGAAACATACACAGGTTAAGAAAAAAGCTGGGATTTGAATCCAGATCTGTTTGACTCCCAAGCCCAAGTTCTTCACAGTCACACCATAATTCCCTCCTATCATTACAGCATATTTATTCCTGTTTAAATTAAGCAACGAGGGCTTCCCTGGTGGTGCAGTGGTTAAGAATCTGCCTGCCGATGTGGGGGACACGGGTTCGTGCCCCGGTCCGGGAAGATCCCACATGGCGCGGAGCGGCTAGCCCTGTGGGCCATGGCCGCTGAGCCTGCGCGCCCGGAGCCTGTGCTCCACAACAGGAGAGGCCACAGCAATGAGAAGCCCACGTACGGCAATCAATCAATCAATCAATCAATCAATAAAAAAAAGCAATGAGTATCAACTGAGCACCTACTACGTAAGGCTGTCTGCAAGCCAGATGACATATTAAATCAAATTAAATCTTCAATAAAGTAAACCTATAAAAGCAAAATCTTCAAGGGGCTTCCCTGGTGGCTCAGTGGTTAAGAATCCGCCTGCCAATGCAAGGGACACGGGTTCAAGCCCTGGTCCGGGAAGATCCCACATGCTGCAGAGCAACTACGCCCGTGCACCACAACTACTGAGCCTGCACTCTAGAGCCCGTGAGCCACAACTACTGAGTCCGTGTGCCACAACTACAGAAGCCCACGCGCCTAGAGAAGCCACCACAATGAGAAGCCCACACACCGCTCGCGGTTGTGCAAAGAGTAGCCCCCTCTCGCCACAACTAGAGAAAACCCACGTGCAGCAACAAAGACCCAATGCAGCCAAAAATAAATAAATAAATTTATAAAAGCAAAATCTTCAACAAAAAGGCTATTTGAAGGATAGCTGTGAAAGAGTAAACACAACCTAAAAATGTCAATATCAAAATAGAGAGTGGGGCTTCCCTGGTGGCGCAGTGGTTGAGAGTCCGCCTGCCGATGCAGGGAACACGGGTTCGTGCCCCGGTCCGGGAAGATCCCACATGCCGCGGAGCGGCTGGGCCCGTGAGCCATGGCCGCTGAGCCTGTGCGTCCGGAGCCTGTGCTCCGCAACGGGAGAGGCCACAACAGTGAGAGGCCCGTGTACCGCAAAAAAAAAAAAAAGAGCGTGATCATGTAGTAAAGATGGTTAACACCATTTTAGTACTAAAAACATATTTTGTATCTCAATGTTAAAAAAATGTACTGAAAATCCCACGTTTCTCAGATTATCCAAATAGAATAAGGACAGCTTAGTAGAATATTATAGTTCTTCTGACTTTTTCAGCTGTTTTGACTATAGATATATAATATGGACTAAAAGGCAGATAGTCTGTAGTATAATAAAAAATATATATATTTGGTTTTTGGCCCAGGGATGGATATTTTCGATCACCAATAGCCAATGATTTGATCAGCCATGCCTACAAAATGAAACCTCCATAAAAACCCTTATATGACAAGGTTTGGGGAGCTTCCACATTGATGAACGCGTCGAGGTGCTGGGAGCAAATGCCCAGATGGCATGGAAGCTTGGTGCCCCCCTCCCCTATCTTGCCCTATGCATCTCCCTTCCATTTGGCTGTTCCTGAGTTGTATTCTTTAATAAACCCATAAGCATAAACAAACTGTCTTCCTGAGACAGTTCTAACAAATTATCAAACCTAAGGAGAAGGTTGTGGGAACCCCCGATTTACAGCTGGTTGGTCAGAAGTACGGGTGTCCCCACTCCTGGGGATTGCAACTGGCATCTGAGGTGGGGGCAGTCTTGTGGGGTCCAGCCCTTAACCTATGGAGTCTGTGCTGACTCTGCGTAGTTGGGGTCAGAACAGGACTGACTTGCTGGATATCCAGTTGGTATTGTAAAATAAAAGAAACCACATATTTGGTTCAGGGAGAAATTTTCTCATCGTCCTTATCAATGAAAGTCAGAAACTGATCATGTTTCAAATACATTATATTCAAAACATTATAAAAGATGATTTTACAAGATAAAAAAAATTTTGGAGTAGACAAGAAAAGGCAATCAAGCTGAGTGTACCTGAGAAATGATTGTAAAAACAGGCACAATTATAAAACTGGTTCCAAATTCAACCTGGGGAATCATTACTTCAGTTTCATCTAAGTACCAAAGAGGCCCACAAGATTAAAGTAGCAATTCATTAGTAATTCTTCAAATGATGTAATTAACACTATGCTTCAACTTAATTAACATCTGAAATTTGGGTCTTGGGATATCACTGAGTGTAAGAGGATTATAGTTTTGTTTTATTTATTTATCTATCTATCTATCTATTTATTTTTGCGGTACGCGGGCCTCTCACTGTTGTGGCCTCTCCCGCTGCGGAGCACAGGCTCCGGACACGCAGGCTCAGCAGCCATGGCTCACGGGCCCAGCCGCTCCGCGGCATTTGGGATCTTCCCAGACCTGGGCACGAACCCATGTCCCCTGCATCGGCAGGCGGACTCTCAACCACTGCGCCACCAGGGAAGCCCTTGTTTTGTTTTTTAAATCTTATTTTGAAATAACTTCAAATTTACAGAAAATCTACAAGAATGTTACAAAGAATTCCTTTATACCCTTTATCCAGATTTATAAAATTTTAGCATTTTGTTCCATGTCTGTGTGTATTATTTTTCTAAATTTTTTCAGAGTAGATTGTATGTTTCATGCGCTTTACCCCTTAGTATGAGTATTTCTCAGCAACAAGAATATTCTGTTGCTAACGGTAGTTATTGAAAAAAAGTATGTTTTTTTGTGTGTGTTTTTTGGGGTTTTTTTTTGCGGTACACGGGCCTCTCACTGTTGTGGCCTCTCCCGCTGCGGAGCACAGGCTCTGGACGCGCAGGCTCAGCGGCCATGGCTCACGGGCCCAGACGCTCCACGGCATGTGGGATCTTCCCGGACCGGGGCATGAACCCATGTCCCCTGCATCGGCAGGCGGACTCTCAACCACTGCACCACCAGGGAAGTCCCAGAAGTATTTGTTTTTTACACAGGGTCAAATTGAGGGTCACACATTCATTTAGTGGTCACGTATACTTAGTCTCCTCTCATCTAGATACGTTCCCCAGACTTCCTTTGTTTTTTTATGACACTGACAATTTTGAAGAATACAGGCCAGTTTATTTTATTCAGTGCACTTCAATTTGGGTTTCTCTACTGTTTTCTCATGACTGGATTTCAGGTTATAAATTTTCAGCTTAAATATTACACAATTCATGTTGTGTTCTTCTCTAAGTATCATATCTAGAGGCACAGGATGTCCATTTCCCCCCATCCTTATGTAGCTGACATGACATTCCTCTACTTGGAATTAATAATAAGTTGAGGGAGTTAATTTGAGATTATGTTCATAACTTGTTCCTCGGGAAACCCCCTCCTCTCATCCCAGACTTAGCATCCACACTGATGAAACTTGTCTGAATCAATTCTTATTAGGATGACTACAAGATGGTGATTTTCTGTCTCCATCACTCCTATTTATTAGTCAAGATTCTATGGTAAGGTTCTCCTCTTCTGTATTTAATTATTTATCTATTTTATTAGTTGGACGGAGTAATGAATTATTGTTTTATTCATTTACACTCCATTTATTGTCTTTGGCCAGAGGGAACCCATTCATGCTGACTTCTGGGCCTTTGACCTGTCCCCAACATTTCTGAGGGGCCCTTCTTTCCCAGCTCAAGTTCCAGAATCAGTCATTTCTCCAAGGAACCTTAATTCACTTCAGTGAAGAATAGTATTTAGACTCTAAGGTCTGAGTAGAAAGATTGGTATTTTAATTCTAAAAAAAGAAAAGATATTCCTCCTTAGAGCACTGCTTTTAGATTAGTTTGTAAAAGATATACACAAGAGTCTACTCTGGGTGACAACGTCTATTTGAGCTCCGAAAGAAAAGGGCATTTTGGAACTTATGAGCAAGTACTTCGACTTGGCTGACCCCCTATGATTTACTCTAAACTATAGCTCACTCAACCTTAGTTTGGAGAGTAAAGAACTAAAAGTAAATTCTCTGAGTCTTTACAGTCAAGCTGTTCCATTTACCTCCTCTGGAGGGACAGCCAATTCTAACAGGAAGTTAAAATAGTTTTCAAATCCCTTAGAAGGTTATTTGTCTTCTATATACTACCAACCTGCCCTGGCTTAAGAGCTTTCTTTCATGCTACCAATAGAAGCAAGTAAAATACTAAGAGCAAGGACATCTTGGATTAACAAAGTGAAATAAAGAATACAGAACACAAAAGGTTTATTGTAGTCTAGAGTCAATAAATTAAAACTGCATTTAGTATAGGCTAACTTTATCCACATGCAAAGGCCAAACAAATTATCAGCCTGAAATGCAAAGTTCGCCTGGCAGAGTTACAAAAGTAATCTGTGAAACAAAGATCCAACAGCATCCTCTTTTCTAATGCACACACATCAATCTTTTCCCCAACGCTTTGAGGTCTTTCTCACCATATGCTTTCTACAGACAAAAAAACAGCTAAAGATCAAAAAAATATAAAGTAAAAATCGATCATTCTAAAGAGAAGAAAAAAGGTAAGAACTATTCCACATAAAAGTTTTTAACATACAAATCACTTGAAATTTTTCTTTTAAAGTACAAATCTTCTCTCCATAATATAATGTATACTGTACAGAAGGTCTTAGGACATGATTTTTTTTAATTGCCAAGTATAGTCAATGAATGTATGTGACTATTAAGCACTTCAGTAATAGAAACTTCATTATCTAGATACAGACACAGATATAGTTATAGATAAAAACACATATTTCAAGGCCAAGGGATATAATGGAAAAAAGCTTAACCAGGAGTTAGGAGACCTGAGGTCTAATACATCAACTCATTATATGACCCTGGGTAAATTAGTTAACATTTATGGGCTTTCATACTGTCATCTGTAAAATGTGGCAGTTACAGCTGATGGTTCTACAATTTCTTTACTATTTCATCTGTTGTCATATACCATTTCACCATACATCTATAAATTCATAAGGTTAATGAGACTTTCTCAAAGCAGGAAACAGAATTTAAGCTAAATAGGGATGAATGGCTTTGATCAATACCTTTGTGCTCCTTACCAGCAGAGATAATTTTGTCAGAAAAACAACAGGCATTTTAAAATAGCTAACACTTACTGGAGATTAACTATGTGTGTCAGGTACTGCGCTGAACTCTGTACACACATCGGCTCATTTAATCCTCAAGACATGCCTATGATAGGTATTACTGTCCCTCAGAATAGACAGGGCTTAAAGAGATTAGCTTGCTTAAGGTCACACAGCTAGCAAACTGCAAAGCTGAGACTCAAACCAGGATGACTCCAAAGCTTACGGTTTTAATCACCCTACTACACTATCTTTTAATAAATAAATCATGAGCCAAATACATTCTTATCAAATACACTTAATCTCTAGCAGGTACTGATTATTTCTTCTTACTACTGTAGAGAAAACTGCTGAGTGACAGCCAACCAAGAACAACTCCAAATTAATCACGTGAACAAAAAGATTGTTTAAAGGTTTGCCTCTATTAAAGAGAAGTGCTGTGTTTTTAGATAAGCAATTGTTCCTTTTAATAAAACAAAAATACAATAGTCATTAAATCCGAAAGACCAGAAAAGATCTTAAGGTGTAATATTATTATTATTATTAGTTTTTTAAGGTGCGATATTATTATGCCCCTTCCTTTAAGCAGACCAAAAATCTCATGACAATTACCCCAGGTTGGGGGGCAGGGGGTGAGGGGGTGCAAGGGGGTGTCTAAGAGAATAGCTCTACCGATAGCATCAGTGTTGGTTCCCAGTATCCCTCACCATTTCAAATTTACTGCATAGCTCTGATTACCAACATAAAGGTTCAGAGACTAAGCCCTAACAACAGACATTCTTTCTTGCTTCCTGCTAGGCCACTTCAACTAGCCTATCTGCTCACTAGTGAGAATCTTCCTGCTTGTTTAATATGGAATTTTAAGAAGTAGGATGAATAAGGTCAAGTACATACAAAAGTGAGCCTTTTCCTACATGTTCTCTACATAGTATTTCCTCAACACACAGGCTGTCTCTCTAATAAGCTCTCAGAAAACTTCTTTTTTAGACAACTTTAAGCCTAGAAACAGTCATTTCTGATAAGGTATGGATAGTGAGGATATTAAACAAAGGAGAATAAACCAATATCCAAAAATTAAAGGCATAAAAAATAAAACATCCAAACAGATGGGATGGGAATGAATTTTATAAACAAAACTACATATTTCAATTACCTTTATTCCTCTTATAGAGTAAATAAGTTCTCTAAAATACAACGTCCTCCAACCAAAGAGATTTCATACATCATCTGCACCTCAAACCCAACATCTCAAGTCTGCGCTGATATTCTCTGAACGTTTACAGAAATTAGAAAGCTGAGCCCACATACACTGTGGATCTACTCTATATCTCTTTGGGCACAAAAGAAAAAAGAGAATCAGAAAATTACCCTTCTTTGATCCAACCCTGGATGAAGCACTGAAGAATTTCTTCACTGTGGTAACCTTGCGGGTCTTCTCATTGGTTTTCTTTTCTTCAAACTTGGAAAATGTGAGGGATTGGGCCCCTTGGCTGCTCTGACTGCTGGCAAACGCCTCTTCTTCCTCCCGCTGTAGTCTGTAATTCAAGAAGAGGTTAAGTTTAACCCTGATATTCTCCAAGTTCTCCTTGTATCTAAAGGTAATAACTCAATGAACTGGGGATCTAAAATTTGTAGAACTAGAGGCTAAATACACCAAATAGGTCTGAGGTCTCTGATAGGAAGCTCTCCTATGTGCTACTACAAACTTCAAAAGGGACTTCTCCGTGGATCATGTTCATTCAGCAATTGTACTAGTGTTACATAAAGCAAATAAAGTCTAGTCCTTTTCCCTGACAACTTCAAGGTTGGAAGAGAGAAAAAGACAAGTAAATAATTACCACATAATGTAACAGTGCCTATAGTAGAGAGCAAAACCCAAGTGCTATGAGAACATAGGAAAAAATAAACTAAATCTGCTGAAGGAGTCCAAGAAGGTTTTATAATGGTGACATTTAGGCCAGTCTTAGAAGGATCAAGAGGACTCCGCCAAGTAAAAGGGCATTCCAGGAAGAAGGTACTACAAATGTGAAGGATGTGGCTTTTGTTGTGGACCAAGTTCATTCAACGTAGTCAGATCACTGACGGTGTGATGGACTATGATGCTGGATGTACAGTTAGGCACCAGATGGTAAGAAACCTTGACTGCCAAGCCTGCTATAATCCTGGATTTCATCATGTGGTGGGGAACCAAGAAAGACTATAATCCAGTAAGTTACCATTATCTGATCTGTGTTTTAAAGGTAATGCAGGTAGCTGTGTGACAACTTGAGGGGCAGAGAGACTAGGGACAGAGACAATAATTAAGAATATATTACAAAGATTTAAGTGAGAGAAATAAGAACCTGGAAAATAGGAAAGGATGAAATTCAAAACACTTCTCTTAGCTAGAATAAGCAGAACTTGCTTAATTAGTTGTAAACAGTGTGGGAGGTGAAGAAGAAATTAATAATGACTAATGTTTTTTAGCCAACTGAATAAATAGTGATGTCGTTAATTGATACCGGAGGAGGGTTAGGAGGAACTGCTGGGAGTGGGGATTAGAGTAAATAAAAGCAAGAAATCTGGCCTTGGACCAGCTGAATTTGAGGTATTTATAGTAAGTCTCAAAGGCTATCTACAGAACTATGGTTCTCAAAGTGGATTCCCCAGACAGCAGCATCAACATCACCTGGGAACTTGTTAAAAATGCAAATTCTCAGGCCTCACTCCCAACTTACAAGAGTCCGAGATTCTGAGGGTGAGGTTCAGTGATCACCATTTTTACAAGCTTTCCAGGTGATTCTCATGCCTGTTCAAATATGAGAAAGTGCTGTAGGAAATCTCAAGCAAGGTTGCAATTGGAAGCAGTAAGAAACAGCAACAAAATCACAGGTAGAGGTGTTGGTGTGAGAATGGAATAGGGACACATCTTTCTCTGAGACAAAACAGAAGTTAATATAAAGACACTAGTACAGTTTGATAACAAGGGAGAAAGCTAAGGGAATTCATGCCTAGTGGCCTCTACTTTCTTTCTAAAATAGGATCAGCTACAGAGAATATCAGGAATGCAATGGGAAACCCAAAGAAATAGTTAATGTTCTATGTCTATATTTTCTCTCTTTGACTGACTATGGAGTCACTGAAAGCAGCAAGTGTACTTTATAATACTGAGTTCATCACAGATGGTAGCAAAGTAATCACTCAACAAACATACCTGATTAAATATAAAAAAAACTAGCAAAAGCTGTCAGAGATCAGTCTTTTATTGAGAAGCTTCACAGTTTCTAGGATGCTTTGGTAAAGGATTAACATTATTCATGGTATTTTATTAGTTCCTATGCTCACTAGACATTCTATGTTTTAATTTTTATCATAATCATATTTCTGCATAATACTAACAAATGCCATTTTTTTAAAGAAAAGTTAAATTTCCATAATGTAAGGATTATATATACAAATCAACAGGTTTCTATTATTATGTGCTTATCACTGTGCCAGATGCCATGCTGGATATATTAAAAGAACGAGGAAAATAATGCTTGATGAAAGTCATGTGCAGTAACCTCATTTAATCTTCACCACAAAACATGTTTATCTCCATTCTTCCACTCCAAGGAGCTTACTGTCTTTATTAGAGAACTAAGACTAACGCATCCCAAACACAGAACAATTAAAAGTTAAGACAAAGACAAAATAAAGAAATCACTGAAAGCTACTCATTAAACGCTGAATGAGGGGAAAAAATTCATTTCTCTTAATATTAAACTGACTTGCTGACAGATCAAAACAGAAGAAAAAAATGTATTCTGACAATGACAGAGCTATGTATCCAGTTATATCACTGTTAAACCACCCCTAGTTAAGTCCTTTTACCGCTCTGCTAGTTCCCAATCCTCCTGAATCTGCTTCTGCCTGGCTTTGTGGTACTCCTCCCTCCAGCACTTGGAGCAGAAACCCTGCCAAGCAGGGTTGCCGTAATAACCACATCCTTTCTTGCATAGGAGCTCTGATTGATCCACATGAATTCCTCGGCGTTCAGACTTAAGGCTCATCTTCTTCCTGTTAATCAAAGAGCAAACAAGAAAGTTTTGTTGAAAATGAATTCACTATCATTCTACTCACAGCAAACAATTAAGAAAAAAAAATGAGTCTATCATCTTCAAGCTATAATGGAAGAAAGGAGAGAGGGAGGGAAGGAGGGAAAAAGAAAGTTTAGATATTGCAAATTACTGTCATACTAAAGAACAAACTTCTTATTCCTGCCCAATAATATAAAAAACACTTTAAGAAGGACTAATATTGGATTAAAGACCTAAACAGAAGACATGAAACTATAAAACTCCTAGAAGAAAACATAGGGGAAAAACTTCACAACATTAGATTTGGAGACAATTCCTTGGATATGACACCAAAAGTACAAGCATCAAGAGCAAAAATACACAAATGGGACTACATCAAACTTAAAAACTTCTACACAGGAAAGGAATCAACAGAGTGAAAAGGCAACCTATAGAATGGGATAAAATATCTGCAAACCATATATCTGATAAGAGGTTAATATCCAGAATATGTAAAGAACTCCTAAAACTCAACAACAACAAAAATCCAATTAAAAATTAGCAAAGGCCATGAATAGACAATTCTCCAAAGAAGATGTACAAATAGCCAACATGTGAAAAGATGCTCAATGTCACTTATCATCAGGTAAATGCAAATCAAAACCACAAGGAGATATCACCACACACCTGATAGAGTGACTATCATCAAAAAGAACAAAAATAACAAGTGTTGGCAAGGATGCGGAGAAATTGGAACTCTTGTGTACAGTTGGTGGGAATGTAAAATGGCACAGCCACTGGGG
Organism: Hyperoodon ampullatus; assembly: GCF_949752795.1. Lineage (NCBI taxonomy): Eukaryota > Metazoa > Chordata > Mammalia > Artiodactyla > Ziphiidae > Hyperoodon > Hyperoodon ampullatus. The sequence goes on along the minus strand of NC_136927.1, from coordinate 45,427,540 downwards.
AAAACAGTATGGTGGTTCCTCAAAAAATTAGAAATAGAATTATCATATGATCCAGCAATCTCACTTCTGGGTATACACCCAAAAGAACTGAAAACAGGATCTTGAAGAGATACCTGCACACTCATGTTCACTGAGCATTATTCACAACAGCCAAGAGTTGTTATTCACAACATTCAAGCATTATTCACAACATTCACAGCATTCACAACAGCCAAGCAATCTAAATATCCATCAAAGGATGAATGTATAAATGTATAAATGTATAAACACAGGATGAATGGATGAAGAAAACATGGTATATACAATGGAATATTATATAGCCTTATAAAAGAAGGAAATCCTATCACATGCTACAACATGGATGAACCTTGAGAACATTACGTCAAGTAGCCAATCACGAAAAGGCAAATCAAAGACATTATTCCACCTACATGAGGTATCTAAATTAGTCAAACTCTCAGAACCAGAAAGTAGAATGATGGTTGCCAGGGGCTGGGGGAAGGGAGGCAAAGAGGAGTTGCTGTTCAATGGGTATAGGGTTTCAGTTTTGCCAGACAAAAAAGTTCTAGAGATCTGTTGTACAAGGTGCACATAGTTAACACTACTGTACACTTTATTTTTTAATTAATTAATTAATTAATTTTAATTAATTAATTAATTTATGGCTGCATTGGGTCTTCATTGCTGCGCGCAGGTTTTCTCTAGTTGTGGCGAGCGGGGGCTACTCTTCATTGCGGTGTGCAGGCTTCTCACTGCGGTGGCTTCTCTTGTTGCGGAGCACGGGCTCTAGGGCGCACAGGCTTCAGGAGTTGTGGCACGTGGGCTCAGTAGCTGTGACTTGAGAGCTCTAGAGTGCAGGCTCAGTAGTTGTGGCACACGGGCTTAGTTGCTCCGTGTCATGTGGGATCTTCCCGGACCAAGGCTCGAACCCGAGTCCCCTGCATTGGCAGGCAGATTCTCAACCACTGCACCACCAGGGAAGCCCCTGTACACTTTAAAAATGGTTAAGATGGTAAATTTTATGTTATGTGTTTTTTACCACAATAAAAAAAAGGATTTTAATATTAAAAAAAAGGGGGAATAGTAGATCCTTCTTATTTGCTACCATTTTAAACCTGAGGGACAAAGTACAATCTTCTTGAAATACTCTGTGTTCTTACTACATTATGTCATTTGGCTCAAAAAGACAACTTCATTTCAACGATATAAAAGTGAATACTTTGTCCCAAATGAGATAATTTAACATTCACCAAGAAAACAAGTGTAATTAAAGCATCAGAATAGAATTTAAACTCCTTGAGACGGTATTCAAGGCCCTACTGTTTGCCACCACTCACTACATGCCTAATACTGTGACAGGTACTCAGTATAATTATTTCTCACAAAAACCAAGGTAGATATTATCTCCATTTTATTAGATGTGAAAATTCATAAACAAAAACACAGGCAGCATGAACAATGAAGAAAAAGAGAAAAGTGCTATGAAACTGAGGGGCGGTGGGAGAAGGTGAGGTCATTCTGACTTAGGGAGCATGGAGAGACCACCTGGGCCAGGGAGTGAAGGGTGGGGGATGTAGGCCTTCAAGAGCCTTGAGTTGAGGCTTAGAGGGTCTTGGAGCGATGACACAAAAAGAGGGAAGACGTTCTGGACAGGAAGAACATCTTTTGCAAAACACTCAGAGACAGGACAGCAAATGCAGAACATGAATGATGTGGTATAAGTAGGAGGTAAACAGAAGCAGTTACGTGTGAAGTTCAATTATGATGGCTTTTTAAAACACGCAAAAGTCTGGGTTACAGCATTGTTGCTTCAGTGAAAAGGGGAAATCAGGATAGGTGTCTATTTTAAGACATAAAACTTGAGAGGTGGAGTTCTGTCTTCCAGTATGATGAAGTGAGGAGGACAATAAATCCTCTCCACCAAAATCAACTATAAAGATAGACAAAACTTCCTCTCTGCTGATGGATCAAATTGTGAACCAAGGAATGCATTCAAACTTCAAGCCACCGACTGGCTCTCTCACATCTCCTGTGTGTATGCACAGTCTCTGTTGGCCAGACATTGGAAGCCTTACTGGCTAGAGATGTTTGTGCACAAATTCAGTCTTTGAACAAACAACAATCTTCGGCTGAACATTAAGGTATGCAGGCAGATGGGTGACCCCGAGAAGGAAATCAAGGATAAAAATAAATATAAGAAAAAAAAATGAGGACAGACATGAGCAGCCGCAGGGTGTGGGGAAGAGAGACTTCACAGGTGTAGTCCAGCTATAAAACCTAGATGGCATGCGCTAAGCACTATTTTTGAGGATTTTCAAAGGCAAAAGGGAGGAGAAGAATTAAGGAAGAAGACCAGAATTCAGTGTATCACTGAATCCTCGGTGAGTTTACCCTTTTTTCCCCTCCAGTATCACCAAGCCAACCCAGAAGTGGACACCAGGGCACAGAGAGAGCTCCTCTAGCTCTGGCTCAAAGAATGCGAAAGGGAACTCCTAACACTGAGAGGAAATAAGGAAATCCCTCCATTTTCTTGTCTTTTTTTTTTCCTCCTTCTCTTGAGCCATGAGCAATCACATGGTGTCCACAGAAGCGGCTGGAATGAGAGACTGCAGGAGCTAAACTCGGAGGAAGGGTAACTATCCATTTTTCCCACCCTCTAGTCTCCTAGACAGTGATGGGAGTACAAGACAGAGCGGGGTAACTAATTCCACAGCTTTCCACCCAGAGGAGAGAAGATGAGCCCCGAGAGAACTTTAAGAATACAGGAGGAATCAATCAGGAGAACTCAAGAAAGCAAGCTGAAAATGTGTGCATGGGCCTGATGCTATTCAGGATCAGAGACTAAAATTCACACTAATAGAGACCACTGCACAGGTTTCAGACTGACACACGCAGGAAACAGATCAAAATAGTACTGCGAAGCCTCTGAAAAATGAACCAACGTGGGAACCACAGCTCACAGAAGTAGGGTTGGAACCCGCGGCCCAAACTTGGCAGCAAAACTAAAAACTTTTGCTTCTCCAATGACACTGCGTGGAAAATGAAAAGACAAACTACAGACTGGGAGAAAATACTCGCAAATCATATATCTGACAAAGGTCTTGCATCCAGAATATACAAAGAATTCTCAAAACTCAACAGAAAGAAAAACCACCCAATTAAAAAAATGGGCAAAAGACTTGAACAGACTTATGCAAAGAAGATATACACATTGGGAGACAATTCTCCACGGGTGTCTAACATTTCTGTACAAGAGGCCTTCGTAACAGACTATCTCTTCAAGGATGTTTGCATATTTAACATTCTCAGGAGGAACAGATCACTGTCTCCCTCCAGAGAAAGGGCAAGTTTGTTTACTGTCAAGTAAAATAGATATAATGTTTCCCTCCAGGTCAAAAGTCAGGTGGGCTTGTTAGCTGCCCATTATAAAGGATTTGGGTTCCTTAGGCTTAGGTTCCTCAGCTGTGACACCAGCCCCATGGGACTTGGGGGCAAGGGTAGCCCATGTGAGATGAAGCTTGTTTTACTGATGGCCTATGAATAATAAAGTCCTTTGTCTCTGACTCCAGAGTCTCGTGACTTCTGCCAGCATCCATGAAACTGGCAGGCTAACTTGTTACGTTTAAGAGGGTAAAAACCCATGTCAGTCACAGTTCTTGACAACATGGCAAATAAGCACATGAAAAGTTGTTCAACATCATCATCCGTTAGAGAAATGTAAATTAAAACCACCATGAGATTTCACTCCACACCTATCAGAATGGCTAAAATTAAGAACAATACCAAGTGGTAGCAAGGATGCAGAGCAACTAGAACCCTCCTAGTGGGATGCAAATAGTACAACCACCATGGAAAACAATTTGGTAGTTTCATAAAAAGTTAAATACACTTACCATACAACCCAGCAATCCTATTCCCAGTTATTTCCTCCAGAGAAATAAAACTGATGTTCACTCAAAAATCTATACAAAAATGTTTCTAATAACATTATTTATGATCATTAAAAAATGGAAACAACCAAAATATCCTTCAATAGATGAATGAATAAACAAACTGTGTGGTACATCCATGCAATGGAATGCTACTCAGCAAAGACAACTACAACAACAAAAAAACATACCCAACAACTTGGATGAAATCTCAAAGGCTTTATGATGAGTGAATGAAGCCCGTTTTAACAGTTTACATACTGTAGGGACTTCCCTGGTGGCCCAGTGGGTAATACTCCACACTCCCAATGCAGGGGGCTCAGGTTCAATCCCTGGTCAGGGAACTAGATCCCGCATGCACGCTGCAACTAAGAAGCCCGCGTGCCGCAACTAAAGATCCCGCACGCTGCAACGAAGACCCCACATACTGCAAATAAGACCCGGTGCAGCCAAAATAAATAAATAAATAAAGTAAATAAAATAATTTTTTTTTTTTTTTTTGTGGTATGTGGGCCTCTCACTGTTGTGGCCTTTCCCGTTGCGGAGCACAGGCTCCGGACGCGCAGGCTCAGCGGCCATAGCTCACGGGCCCAGCCGCTCCGCGGCACGTGGGATCCTCCCAGACCGGGGCACGAACCCGCGTCCCCTGCATCGGCAGGCGGACTCTCAACCTCTGCGCCACCAGGGAAGCCCAAAATAAATATTTTTGAAAAAACTTTACATACTGTATAATCAGGGTTTGTTAGGAATTAGGGTTGGAGGGAGGGTGTCTATAAAGGAATAGCACAAGGAACTTTTTTAGAGGTGACAGAACTGTTCTGTATTCTGATTATGGAGGTGTTTACATAAATCTATACATGTTTTTTAATTCACAGAACTGTATACTCCCCCAAAATCCAACTTTACTGTATGATTTTTTTTTTTTTTTAATTTGAGAGGCAATTTCTAGTTTGGATTGGGGAAAAGTGCAGAACAGGAGACAGGGATAGTGATCAAGAGACAAATACAGTAAGAGGTTATAATAATAGAGGTAATACAGTGGGAATGGAAAGGGGAGGGATGGCAACACACTCTGGCAGTAGGGTCTGTAAGAGTTAACTAATGAGACATGGCAGGGAGACCTGCACGTTTACAAATACTCTTCACTGCCTCTATGAGATTAAAGCCCTCCAAGGACAGGATTTAGATCTAACGCACTTATCATTTAGTAAATGAGGCTGAGGTAGAAAGGAAGAATAACAAAATATAGCCAGAGTCTAGAATAAGTCAAGAAACTTTAAAGGCCATCTACTTTCTCCTATTACAATACAGATAAAGACACTGAGACTGAGAAATTATGATTTGTTCAATCAAAAAGGTAGTAAGTGGCAAGGACATCACAAGAGCCTAAACTTGTACTAAGTCCTGAGTGCCATCAAACTATTTTGAGAGTCTGAGCTAATCTCACCATCAATATACTGTGGTCCCTTTCTTCAATTCCAAGAGGAGTAGACAAAAAGAAATATCTGTTTTTTTCCTTATACCAATTCAGTAAGTTTAAAATTTTTTATACTACAAAGACTATAGCACAGGTCTGTTACTAAAATGAACACATTTTAGGGAGTCTACCTAACACACGTGTCAGCAACTTCCCTTTCCTCAGAGAACTGTTCCCCAAATCTACAAAGGTCAGCTGCCGTGTTTGTATATGGTGCAGTCCCCCCTCCCCCACCACTGCAGGGCCATAGCTGATTGATCCAGAGGGGGACACTTGACCCAAAATGAAGTTTTGGAAATGGGACTAAGTCTGGGCTGTTTTCTTGAATGATGGAGAAGTTGCGGCATGACCACCTTCCAACAAGTGGTCTGAGTAACCAGTCTGCAGATACAACAGACTGGTATACAACAAGAAGCAGAGAAAAGTGGCAGAAGAAAAATACTCTCTAGGTCCTGAGGGGTTTCCATTTCTCAGCTCCAATCCTTTGCTAAGGTTTAGCTGCTTGCCTACCCTCAAGATTTTGAAACACACCCCTTGATCCCTGACTGTTTTTTTCTTATGCCAGCTCCAGTAGAGCCTATTACCTGCACTCAGAGACTTGCCCAGGTACTATGTGAGAGTTAGAAAAACATAGAATTGCTGTGAGGACTACTTGGCATATACTAAGAACTCAACAGGTTAAGATGAAAACTTAAAAATAATAGCTATGTGTCTATGAAGACCAATTTGATGTGCACATGAGAACATGGAGTTCGGTCAAATCTGCATTCAAATCCCAGCTCTGAAATGTGACTTTGGACAAATTAATATTTCTGAAACTTCCATTCATACCCCTCTATCCAACTTCTGCTCCTACCTTTTCACAAATCTAAGCCTCATAGGCTTTGTGCCTCCATGACCTTCACTCTGTTTTACACCTGTGATTATGTTATCTCACATGGCCAAAAAAAGTCTTTCCAGACAAGATTACTAATCAGTTGACCTTAAAATAGAGAGATTATCCTGATTTTCCAGGTGGGGCCAATATAAGCACATGAACCCTAAATGCAGAAGAGGACAGGAGCCCAGAATAGTCAAAACAATCTTGAAAAAGAATGTAGGAGCACTTATAGTTACCAATTTCAAAACTTACTGCAAACCGATGATAATCAAAACAGTGTGGAACTGGCACAAGGACAGACATGTGGAGCAATGGAATAGAACTGTGAGTCCAGAAATAAACCCACACATCTATGGTCACAACTATCAAACGGAAGAGTCTTTTCAACAAATCGTGCTGGGACAATGGGATCACCACATGCAGAAGAATAAGGTCAGACCCTTGTCTCACACCATGTATAAAAGTTAACTAAAAATGGATTAAAGACCTAAATGTAAAAGCTAAAACTATAAAAACTCTTGGCCAAAAACACAGGTAAAATTTCATGATCTTGGATTTGGTTTAGGAATCTTAGATATGACACCAAAAGCATAAACAACAAAAGAAAAGACAGATAAATTGTACTTCATCAGAATTAAAAACTTTTGTGCTTCCAAGGACCCCATCAAGAAAGTGAAAAGACAACCCACAGAACGGGAGAAAATATTTGCAAATCATGTATCTAATAAAGAACTTGTATACAGAGTGTGTAATGAACTGTTATAACTCAATATTTTTAAAGATAAACAACCCAATTTCTAAAATGGGTAAAAGATCTGAATAGACACTTCTCCAAGGAAGATATGCCAATGGTCAATAAGCATGTTAAATGACTTTTGACATCATTAGTCATTAGGGAAATAAAAATCAAAACCACAATGATATACCACTTCACATTCAGTTGGACGGCTAGTATTAAAAAGTCAGATAGGACTTCCCTGGTGGCACAGTGGTAAAGAATCCGCCTGCCAATGCAGGAGACATGGGTTCGAGCCCTGGTCCGGGAAGATCCCACATGCCACGGAGCAACTAAGCCTGTGTGCCACAACTACTGAGCTTGCGCTCTAGAGCCCATGAGCCACAACTACTGAGCCCACGCGCCACAACTACTGAAGCCTGCGCGCCTAGAGCCCGTGCTCTGCAACAAGACAAGCCACCACAGTGAGAAGCCCGTGCACTGCCTCAAAGTGTATCCCCCGCTCGCCACTAGAGAAAGCCCACATGCAGCAACGAAGACCCAACACAGCCAAAAAAAAAAAAAAAAAAAAAGTCAGATAATAACAAGTGTTGACAAAGATATGGAGAAATTGAAACACTCATACATTGCTGATGGGAATGTAAAATGGTGCAGATGCTTTTGGAAACCATCTGATGGTTCCTCAAATGATTTTTTTAAAAAATATTTTTGGCTGCGTTGGGTCTTCGTTGCTGTGCATGGGCTTTCTCTAGTTGCAGCGAGTGGGGGCTACTCTTCCCTGCAGTGCACAGGCTTCTCACTGTGGTGGCTTCTCTTGTGGCGGAGCACAGGCTCTAGGCACGCAGGCTTCAGCAGTTGTGGCACATGGGCTCAGTAGTTGCGGCTCGCAGGCTCTAGAGCACAGGCTCAGTAGTTCTGGTGCACGGGCGTAGCTGCTCTGTGGCATGTGGGATCTTCCCGGACCAGGGCTCGAACCTGTGTCCCCTGTATTGGCAGGTGGATTCTTAACCACTATGCCACCAGGGAAGCCCCCCTCAAATGATTTTAATTAGAGTTACCCAGCCATTCTGCTCCAAAGTATATACTCCAAGGTATATTTCCAAGAGAAATGAAAACATATGTCCACATAAAAACTTGTATATGAATGTTTATATCACCAATATCCATTACAGCCTAAAGATGGAAAACAACCCAAATGTCCACCAACTGGTGAACAGACAAAAGGTAGTATATTCATACAATGAAGGATTATTCAGTCATAAAGAGGAATTAAGAACTGACACATGCCGCAACATGACTAACCTTGAAAACATTATGCTAAGTGAAAGAAGCCAGTCATAAAAAGACAACACATTATATGACCCCATTCATATGAAGGTCCAGAACAGGGAAATCTAGAGAGACAGGGAGTAGAGTAGTGGTTGCTTGGGACTGAGAGGGAGAGAACAAAATAAGAAGATATCTAAAGGGCATGGAGTTCCTCTCTGAGATGATGAAAATGTTCTAAAGTTGGCTGTGGTGATGGTTGCTTTTGAATTGTGCCCTTTTTTAAAAATAAATTTATTCATTTACTTATTTTTGGCTGCATTGGGTCTTTGTTGCTGAGCACGGGCTTTCTCTAATTGAGGCGAGTGGGGGCTACTCTTTGTTGCGGTGCGCCGGCTTCTCATTGCAGTGACTTCTCTTGTTGAGGAGCACAGGCTCTAGGTGTGCGGGCTTCAGTAGTTGTGGCACACAGGCTCAGTAGTTGTGGCTTGCGGGCTCTAGAGTGCAGGCTCAGTAGTTGTGGCTCGCGGGCTCTAGAGTGCAGGCTCAGTAGTTGTGGCGCACAGGCTTAGTTGCTCGGCGGCATGTGAGATCTTCCAGGACCAGGGCTCAAACCCGTGTCCCCTGCACTGGCAGGTGGATTCTTAACCACTGAGCCACCAGGGAAGTCCTGAATCGTGCCCTTTAAATGGGTGAATTCTATGGTATGTGAATTATACCTCAATAAAATTGTTTTTAAAATATAAAGCAGAAGAGGAGGGCAGAATGGGAAGTCAAAGAGATTCAAAGAACCACTGTTGGCTTTGAAGGTGGAGAAATGTAAGAAATGTGGGTGGCTTCTAGAAGCTGAGAATGGCCCCTGGCTGACAGCCAGCAAAGAAATGAAGACCTCAGTTGCATAACTTCATTAAACTCAATTCTGCCAACATTTAAGTATGTCTGGAAGCAGATTCTCCCCATAGCCTCCAGATAAGAGCCCAGACTGGATGACATCTTAATTTGGACCTCTTGAGAACCTTAACAGAGTAGCTGGCTGAGCTGGCCAGGAGTGCTGACTTAACAATACTTACAATACTTTGGGTGTTGTTTTAAGCTGATAAGTTTGTGGTAACTTGCTATGGCAACAACAGAAAACTAATATAGGCCTCCTTTCAATTTCTCTCTTTTGGGGGCCTTTGCACAAGTGTTCTAATGCCTAAATGCTGTGACCCTTGCTGTTTATATGCTGATTTCCCTCTCCTCATTTAGGTCTCAGCTTTCATGTCATACTTTCAGAAAGGCCTTCCCTGACCACTCTGTCTAAAGCAGTACCTACCCCAACCTGCCCAACCCTCACCTCCACTGTGGGCCCAGAATTGTTTCTCCATATCCAGGAAGAGTTAACCAAGCAGGCCTGAGTTGCTCAAATTGTGCACATTCTCGTTTTCCGAAGGGCCTGCTTCTGTGGCTGACTCCTGGCCACCTCCTGGGAACTGAGGTCTTAGGAGTATCTTTATGTACTAACTGATAAGGGTGTTTTGTATGCTTGGAGTCTTAATCCACACTGTACCAACTTGTCTAGACAGTTTGTGCAGACTGTGTGATGTATGGTGAATACTGTTTTCCTTCTGTGGGGGGGGGGTCAATCATGAGGGTGCTTGTGCCTATGTGACCAGCCTCCAATAAAAACCCTGGAATCTTAGGCTTAAGTGAACTTCCCCAACAGAAAACACTTCACACATGTTGCCAGAGTTTGTTGCTGAGGGATTAAATGCACCCTGTCAACTCCACTGGGAGAAGACTCTTGGAAACTCATGCTTGGTATCCTCCAAATTCTGCTCAATGCACTATTTTCCTTCACTGATCCTGTTTAATATCCTTTCACTGTAATAAAACACAGCCAGGAGTACATGAGTTCTGCGAGCCCTTCTAGTGAATTACCAGACCTGGGGGCAGTCTTGGGGTCTGCCGACAGGACGTGATCATAAAGGGGTGGTATAAGGGAGATCTTAGTGGCAATAGTTCTGTATCTTGACTATGTTGGTGGTTACAGGAATCTACATATGTGATAAAATGGCACAGAACTATAATACACATTGTAGAGATGTCAACTTATTGGTTTTGACATTATACTATAGTTAACATAAGACATAGCCATTGGGCAAACTAGGTGAAGAGTACACAGGACCTTTCTGTATTATCTTTGCAAGTTCTTGTTAATCTGTAATTTCAAATTAAAAGTGTTTTTAAAAAAATTCCACTTAAAATTTATTAAATAAAAACACCTATGATTGAATTAACATGTATCAGACAGCTGTACATACCACTCAGATCATTTCTGTTCCTAAATATGGAAAACAAAGTGAGCAAGTGAGCAACCAAAATAAGAGTACACGCCCTGATTTGAAAGGCTATGCAGTGATGATGAAGCTGTTTTGGTGAGGCAAAGCAGGTACAGTCAGCACATCCAGATTAGACATCAGAATATATAGACACCATACCCTCAGTTAGGGAGAAACATGGGGGAATCAATTCTGAGACTCAATTCTGTCTTTCCTGGGCAGAAAGACCTATCCCTAGCCACAATCCAGAGGCAACTACCATCACTACTGCACCCAGCGGGGACGTCAGAGGGGCCACACCCAGCTCCTATTTGAGCTCTGCACTCCAGTAAGTAGTCTTTTACTGAGCAACCTGGGCACAAAGATTGCATAATTCAATTGGCCCACTCACATTAGGGAGGACAGAATAAAAATGATCTCTACTGCTGAGATAGCTGAGATTCCTGTGAATTCTGCCTCAGGGCTAGGTACCCTAAAAAGGGCCAGAGGAGCACAAAGCCCACAGAGTTGTGTATGTTCTTCCTTAAGGCTCTGCATGCAAACCACGTTCATTTCATAAAACAAAAAACAAAAAATACTTTGTAGATTTGAGTAGCTTCCCACTATCTTCCTTGTAAGAGTCCTGCTTCCTAGTCTTAGGTTTGATGTCATGTCCTCATAGATCATTCCTCTGGGCAACCCACCTGGGATTTACAAAAAACATCCAATCAACTCTACTAAAATGATAAACTATCCTTGAACCTCAGTTAACAAATAGAATTTACAGTTAAGCTTTTTCCCTTAAATTTGTTTTTTTTCCAGTTATAGAAGTAAAAGATGGTTACTCTAAAAAACCTGAGACATAAGTAGAAAATAAAGAAAACATCACCCAGAGGCAGTCACTATATTCTCATAGAGCTTTCTCTACTCATCATGATCTCATTCATTTATTCAACAAATATTTATGTACTGATTTACACTACATGACAGGCACTTAGGATACAAATTTAAGTAATAATAAAGTCTCAGTCCTCATAGAGCTTACTGTCAAGTATGGAAGATGTGACTATATATCTAGAAGGCCTGAAAGAAGAAATTAAAGCACTATGAACACCGAGGAATTAATTAATTTTAAAATTACTGAATTTCATAAAAGAATTTATGTTTATATGAAACAAGCTACATATGTGTACATGAAATCTATGAAATTCTTATAATAGCCTGACAATAAGAAGTTAGGAAATATAGAGATCTCATTCCCAATAGTATCGAAATGTAAAAACATCTAGTTACTATTTTAATAAGAAAATTATGTCACCTACATAAAAATACTGAGATATAAAGACGGCTTAAATAGTTGGCAACACATACCAGGACACAGTATGAGAAAGTTAAATATTTTATAAATGGCAAATGTTTCAAAATTTTTTTTTTTTTTTTTTTTTTTTTTTTTTTGCGGTACGCGGGCCCCTCACTGTTGTGGCCTCTCCCATTGCGGAGCACAGGCTCCGGACGCGCAGGCCCAGCAGCCATGGCTCACGGGCCCAGCCGCTCCGCGGCATGCGGGATCCTCCCAGACCGGGGCACGAACCCGTGTCCCCTGCATCGGCAGGCGGACTCTCAACCACTGCGCCACCAGGGAAGCCCCAAAATTTTTAAGTTTACTATAAATGACAAAAAAAATTCCAAAAGAATTTTTTGGAACTTGACAAAATTATTCCATATTTTATCAGCAATAATAAACGGGCAAGAATTTTTAAAAATACTCTAAATTGGGCTTCCCTGGTGGCGCAGTGTCTGAGAGTCCGCCTGCTGATGCAGGGGACACGGGTTCGTGCCCCGGTCCGGGGGGATCCCGCGTGTCGCAGAGTGGCTGGGCCCATGAGTCATGGCCGCTGGGCCTGAGCATCCAGAGCCTGTGCTCCACAACGGGAGAGGCCACAACGGTGAGAGGCCCGCAAAAAAAAAAAAAAAAAAAAAAAAAACTCTAAATTAATTTACTGAACTTTAATTTTCTGCAAACTAGTTAAAATAGTGTGAACGTAGCAAAAGAACTGGCAAATCACTTCAGAATGGATTAACCCCAAAATGAATTGCTAATACATAAAATAATTTATTATTAGAGGAAGGAGGAGAAGGGAAGAATTTTCAATAAACAATGCAGGGATAACTGGTCAGCAATCTGGTACCCCCCAAATTAATTACAGGAATCTTAAACAGGAATCTTAAAGAGTTAAAGTTTTTAAAAGACTAATGAAAAAATAGAAAGGACTAAAATTAAGTATTTATGAAACTTCTAAAGAGGTGAGGGCTATCTAAGCTCACAGGCTGCAGGAGAAATCAGAAAGGAAACTGATTTGAGTAAGTACATTGAAACTTCTACCTAGTTTTTAAAAGGCCCCACTTAGAACCAAAATAGAAAGGCAAATAAGAGACTAGGCAGAATATTTTAAGTAAACAGGACGAGAGTGTTTTACCATATTTAGAAATTACACTAATAAGATTTGTAAAACTCTGGTATGCAGTATAAGGATATGAGCAGACCATTCACAAAACGGAAATAGCTTCCTAGGAACAGACATAGAATGTCAGAGGGTTTGTGCCTTGTGAACTCAGATTTATATCACCAAATTGGCCTCACAAAAAGGTTATACCTATTTACATTCCCACCTACAGTGATCCACTTTCCCACAAACTCATAAAAACTGCATTATTAGTCTTTAATTTTTGCCAATCTGAAAGGCAAAAAAAGAAGCATTTCTTGTTTTAATACCCATGTCCTTAAATTAACCATCTTTATAGATATTTATTGGCCATTAGCATATTTTCTTTGAAGAATTAAACTGTTCCTGTTCTTTGCTCACTTTTCTATGACATCTTTTTTCTTTTTATAGTTGCTCTTTTTATGTTATCTTTTAGCCTTTGGCTGTGTATGTTAAGATACTATAGTTTTAACCAAAGACTGTATCCAGGTTTCACTGACTTTCATAGCGTTAAATACATTGCCTCCAAAATGAATGTGAATGTCACACAGATAATCAGTGGCAGAGTTCCAATGTTAAATATAACAATACAGGGCTTCCCTAGTGGTGCAGTGGTTGAGAGTCCGCCTGCCGATGCAGGGGACGCGGGTTCGTGCCCCGGTCCGGGAACATTCCACATGACACGGAGCGGCTAGGCCCGTGAGCCATGGCCGCTGAGCCTGCGCGTCCGGAGCCTGTGCTCCGCAACGGGAGAGGCCACAACAGTGAGAGGCCCACGTACTGCAAAAAAAAAAAAAAAAAAAAAAAAGTATATATGTGTGTGTATATATATATATAACAATACAAAGTATCCAAACACTAGCCTGCCCAAATAATTCCAAATGATAATCAAACCCATGTAATATAATGTAGAGTTTATGCTGCTGGAATGAGCAGAGCCAGCAGAGCAGCATTCTTAAGGAATGAATTCTAGACAACAATTTTCTATTGTATTATGTCACACCCTCTTCAGCAAAGTGAAATTATGACTCCAATTGGAGCATGCCATTCCCCAGGCAAATAACTCAAAATTACATGCAAAACAACCTGGCTGCTCAAGTCTACTTCTACCATGCTCTACCCTCTCTCTTCCATAGAAGCAGCCAATTCCTCAACTGGTCTATTTATTCAATAAGTAACTGACCAAAAATTACGTCTCTTAACTTAAAGTAACAGCAAACTGCAATATATAAGGTGGTTTCAATGATCAACGGTTTTTGGTTTTGTTTCTGCAAACTTACAGCTTAGTTTTACCTTTGCTGCAGCCATTTCAACCTTAGCCAGTTGCTGTGGCTGGGCTAGACATACACATATCTATGAGATAAGAGAAATACAAAAAGCAATTGACTGGATAGAAGTGTATTTATTCAGACTTGTTAGAGGGCTCAATCAAATAAATATTTGTATTATATTCTAAGTTTTTGAGAAGTGCCTTGTGCATAACAAAAAATTAAATTAAACTGCAGAAACTTTCAAAAGCTACTAAAACCATCCCATCTGTTGTAGGTTGAATTGTGTCCCCCCAAAAGATAGGTTGGACCCCAATATTGTAAATGTGACCTGATGTGGAAATAAGGTCTTTGCAGATGTAATTAGTTAAAATGAAGTCATACTGGATTAGGGTGGGCTCTAAATTGAATGACTAGTGTCCTCATAAGAAGGCCCTGAGAGACCCAGAGACACACATAGAGGCCGTGTGGTCACAGAAGCAGAGATTGGAAGGATGAAGCTACAAGCCAAGAACTCCAAGGACTGCCAGCAATCATCTTCCCTACAGCCTTCAGAGAGCATGGCCCTGCTGACACCTTGATTTCAGACTTCTAGCCTCCAGAACTCCAAAAAAATTAATTTCTGTTGTTTTAAGATTCTAGTTTGTGGTAATTTGTTACAGCAGCCCTAGGAAACTAGTAAACCATCCAATAAGAATTGTGGTAAATTCTAGAAATAATTTAAAGAAATGAGTTTTCCACCAGTTGACAGAGCTGTGGATTCACAGAATTACTTGCTCTTTACAAATAGGATGATCATATATCTCAGTTAATGAGAACAGTCCTGGCGTATGCCTGCTGTCCTGGTATAAAAGCATCCCTTTGGTTCTCAAAAGTGGCCTGTCTTCGATAATAAATTACATGGTCATCTTATGTATGAACAAGCCTAGAATACACTTCTGTTTGTCTGCCTTCAAATCCCACCTATTCAAATAACGTCAAATGCCCCTTCCCCACTCTCAGAATAATTCCATCTCTCTGGCTTCTATAGCATTTTATAAATACAACTATTATAACACTCATGTTTTATTACAATTACTTGCTTACTTGTCCACTCCATGTTCGTAGACAACACAGTGCCAGGAACAGAATGCGTACTCAATAGGTATCTTCTAAATGTATTAAATGATTTATTCAGAAGACTGACAAAGTACCTGCAGAGACGGTTTTCTTTCACTTTTGTCCCTTGTGAAAATTTAAAAAAGAAAATCTCAACTAGAACTGGCGACGGCAAGGCCTGTAAAGGGAGCTCTCGTGCCCTACCACTACACTCATCAGCCTCATCGTCAGTTACCCCGAACAGGAAGCCATCAATTACCCCAAGAGAAAGAGGTCAGTTACTGACTCCAACGGGAAAAGATGTACCTTGCACTCCCAAACAGGAAGTACACTACTTTACTACGTCAGCAAGAGAAAGACTTCCTTCTTTCCCAGCAACCAGCCTAGCCAACAGAAAATGCCATAGTTCAGCCAATGAGAAGCTGGCGTCACCTGAACTTTTACTTGCTTCCAATGAACTTTCATTTTTTCCTCGCTGATGACTTCCTTTCCTGTCCCCCCTCCTCCCTATAAAAGCCTTCCATGTTGTGTAACCCCTCAGAGTATCTCTGTTTGCCAGATGAGATGTTGCCTGATTCATGAATCACTTGATAAAACCAATTAGCTCTTCGAATTTACTCAGCTAAGTTTTGGTTTTAACACCCTTATATACTCTCTGGGGCGTAGGAGGTAGGAAGAGAAACTTAAACAGCAAAATGACTAGCTTATAAAGCCGTGGTTCTCAAATTTTAGCATGCATAAGTGTCACCTGGAAGACTTGTTAAAACACACAGTATGGGGCCCCAACCCAGACTTGCTGATTCAGGAGGTCTGGGGTAGGTAAGGCCTGAGAATTTGCATTTCTAACAGGTTTCCAGGTGATGTAGCTAGGAGCTACTCTTTGAGAACCACTGCTATAAAGTAAGCACCACAATTACTAAAAGATTAATTTCTTCTTATAACTTCATTCCTAGCGGGAAACTCTTTTCTGAATATGACGCTTAAGGCAGACCAACACTCCTGCTGAGAATTAGGAAAGCCAGATACATTTTAAAAACCAATGTTTAGGGGCTTCCCTGGTGGCGCAGTGGTTGAGAGTCCGCCTGCCGATGCAGGGGACACGGGTTCGTGCCCCGGTCCGGGAAGATCCCACATGCCGCAGAGCGGCTGGGCCCGTGAGCCATGGCTGCTGAGCCTGCGCGTCTGGAGCCTGTGCTCCGCAACGGGAGAGGCCCGCGTACCGCAAAAAACAAACAACAATAACAACAACAAAAAACCAAAAAACCAATGTTTAAAGGCACGAGAAAGCAGCTGAAGCAACCAAGACTAGAAGGGTCTAGGTTCTGGAAAAAGAGGGGAACTGTAGAGAAACAAAATGACATTCTGCAGCCACTTTTCCCCCAAGTGCATCTGCTGATTCTGGGGCAAAAAGCCGAGAATCCAGACTTTCCTTCAGCAGAGGAACCATGAGAGCTTTTGGAAGAGGTGAAAAGCAAGACTCAAGGAGTCAAGATCCCAGTGAAAGAGGAGAGTTGAAGAACTGGGCCTAACAAAAGGCTGGCTTTCCGCTGAAGACATTTACCAAATTCTGCAGTTGCACAAAGAAGGCTTCAAAACAAAACTAAAAGCCTCTGAAAATCAAGAGTAGAATTTTCAACAATCTCATTGTTCTCAGGAAACAAAGATTACAGAACAGAAGATACAAGGAGGAGGGACCCCTGTGAATTCAAGAAACTATCAGTTGGAAGCCCTGGATGCCTGGCTACTTGCTAGCATTAAAGGCAAACTAGAGGGAAACACTGCCTTACCAAACTGGCAACACAACCTCAACCAACAACTCAGTCCCTAATAGGATTAGGTGATGAGCCCCTACTCTACCTGGCTAGCAAAAGGGAGGGAGGATTTCCTTTGAAAAAGAACAGCATCATTTGGAGCTTCATTTTATTCATAACGCTCAGCATTCATATAACTGAAAACCAAAAGGAAAAAATAGATAGAAACAGATGCTCAGATAATCCAGACACTGAAGTTAACAGAAAGACTTTTAAATAATGATGGCTATTTAAATTTCCTATTTTAAAAAACAGGGGAAGTAAGAGGAAGCAACATATAAAAAGAAGAACTGCAACTGAGAATTGGAATCTATAAGAATCAAACTGAAATTCTAGATCTGAAAAGTATATTAACTAAAAGAATTCAAAGGGTAGACTTAAGAGCAGGTCAGACACAGTAGAAGAGAGGATTAGTAACTAGAACCCAAGTCGATAAAATATATCCATACTGAAGCAGAGATTAAAACTAACAGAAAATACAAGGGCTGGTGGGAATGTAAAAGGGAATGAGGAACACTGTGAAAAAGTCTACCAGGTGCGTAACTGGAGTCCCAAAAGGAGAGGAGAGAGTAATTAGGTCAGAAGTAATATTAAGAGGAAAGAATGAAGTTTTCCAAATTGATGAAGACAACCCATAAATTTAAGAAACTCTGTGAACCCCAAGCAGAATAAAGACAAAGAAAACCACACAAAGACATAGCATAATTAAACTGCTGATCATCAAAAACAAAGAAACTCTTAAAAGTAACCAGTGGAAAAAAGATACATTACTTTCTTAAGAGCAACAATAAAACTAACAGCTAAATTCTCAAAAGAAATAATAAGAAACTCTTAAAAGTAACCAGTGGATGGGCTCCCCTGGTGGCCGCAGTGGTTGAGAGTCCGCCTGCCGATGCAGGGGACACGGGTTCGTGCCCCTGTCCGGGAAGATCCCACATGCCGTGGAGCGGCTGGGCCGGGGGGCCATGTCCGCTGAGCCTGCGCGTCCGGAGCCTGTGCTCCGCAACGGGAGAGGCCACAACAGTGAGAGGCCCGCATATCACAAAAAAAAAAAAAAAAAAAAAGGCAAAATAAAGATATTTTTCAGACAAACAAAAAATGAAATAATTCATTATTGGCAGGCTTGCATTAGAAGAAATACCAGAGGGAACTCTTCACATGGAAAGGAAAATTATCCTATCCCAAACAGAAACAAAAATACAGGAAGGGATAAAGAGCAATGGAAAGAGTAAATATGTAAGGAAATATACATGAATATTGATTATTAAAAAACAATAATTTCTTATGGGTCTTCAAATATATGTCGAATTAAAATGGATAAAACAGAGTAACACAAAAATACAGGAAAAAGACAAATGGAGTTAGCATCTAAAGTTCTAGGGCAGTGGTTAAGACTGCGCTTCCAATGCAGGGGGCCTGGGTTCGATCGCTGGCCAGGGAACTAAGATCCCACATGCCTCCTGGCGTGGCCAAAAAATAAAATTAAAAAAATAAAGTTCTAGCATTATTGGAGAAGTGATAAAAGTTATAATTTGGGGCTTCCCTGGTGGTACAATGGTTAAGAATCCGCCTGCCAATGCAGGGGACACGGGTTCGAGCCCTGGCCTGGGAAGATCCCACATGCCGCAGAGCAACTAAGCCGGTGCGCCACAGCTACTGAACCTGCACTCTAGAGCCTGTGAGCCACAACTACTGAGCCCACGTGCTGCAACTACTGAAGCCCACGTGCCTAGAGCCTGTGCTCCGCAACAAAGGGAAGACACGGCAATGAGAATCCCACGCACCACAGGGAACAGTAGCCCCTGCTCACTGCAACTAGATAAAGTCCCCCCACAGCAACGAAGACCCAGTGCAGCCAAAAAAAAAAAAAGTTATAATTTGTATTAGATTATAAGTCAAGGGTGTATGCTATAATCTCTAGTGTAACCACAAAAGAATAATAAAAGAATGTATAACTAAGAAGTTACTAGAGAGGAAAAATTAAATTATAATTGAATAATAAATAATCCAAAAAGAGGTTAAAAAAGGAACAAAACAGGTGAGTCAAAAAGAAGATGGTAGATATAATACCAAATATAGTGACAATTACATTAAATGGACTAATGATTCTAATTTAAAGACTAAAATTGTCAGACTAAAGAAAAAAAAACTAAATCTAACTTCATGGTGCTTTCAAGGACAAAGAAAGTTGGAAAGTATAAGGATGGAAAAAGATATACATAGCATGCAACATTTATCAAGAGAAAGCAAGTAGAGCTATACTGGTATCACACAAAGTAGACTTTAAGGCAGAAAGCACTACTAATGATTTAAGGATAACAGTGTTAATCCACCAAGAAAATTCTAATGTCAGCCAACTGGTTAGAAATTAGTCATCACTGGGAGCTAAGAAGAATACACTGGGGCTTCCCTGGTGGCGCTGTCGTTGAGAGTCCGCCTGCCGATGCAGGGGACACGGGTTCGTGCCCCGGTCCGGGAAGATCCCACATGCTGCGGAGCAGCTAGGCCCGTGAGCCATGGCCACTGAGCCTGCGCGTCCGGAGCCTGTGCTCCGCAATGGGAGAGGCCACAACAGTGAGAGGTCCGTGTACCGCAAAAAAAAAAAAAAAAGAATACACTGGCTGAAACAATTCTGTTTAGGAAATCTATGGCAGCTCAAAGAAGGGTAGAACTACACAGTAACATAGAGCTTAAATACCAGACTTCTTTGCAATACAATAAAACTCACATTTGTACCTTATGGTGAGTTCTGAAATGCTTACACAAAATATTAAAACTTTAAAATCAAGAAATAACAGGTAGACAGATTTAGACCAAAAAAATACACATTAATAAAGATCAGAAGATATTCTGGGGTGATGTAGTGTTTACTAGACTGGGTAGTTTGGTAAAGCACTAAAATTCATAACTATAAAAACTAGACTTCCTGAAATTAAACCCTCAGAAAAAGAAAAAAAATTTTTTAAGTATTTTTCAGTGCTCAGATTGTTCTCCTCCAAATACAGCTGAAGCGTTCACTGAAGACTGAAATTGAAATCTCTGTATTACATTTACCTAAATGGCAGACTCACCATTATAACCATTATTGGTGGTGTTTGGAGCTGGAATTGATTGGACTAAAATCCAACCTCCTGATCAGTTTTTCTGTCAGAATCTAAGAACTTTAAACTTCAAAAGAACCTCAACTTATTTCTCAAGCATTATTTTGTAAGAAATAAGTTGAGATTATATATATATATTTATATGGGGGGATCAGTTATTAGACCAACATACTGAAAAGGCAAAAATTCTTCTTTAGGGAAATAGGCTACAACCTCTTATGGGTAACAACAACAAGAAAATCTGCCTGCAATTTGTTCTCAAATATGTGCAAGAATAAAAGTAGGCTCTTGAAAAGAACTTATTTACAAAACAGAAATAGAGTCACAGATGTAGAAAACAAACACATGGTTACCGGGGGAAGGGATAAATTGGGGGATTGGGATTGACATATACACACTACTATACATAAAATAGATAACTAATAAGGACCTACTGTATAGCACAGGGAACTCTACTCAATACTCTGTCATGGGCTGTATGGGAAAAGAATCTGAAAAAGAGTGGTTATATGTATATGTATAACTGATTCACTTTGCTATACACCTGAAACTAACACAACACTGTAAATCAACAATACGCCAATAAAAAATAAAATAAAATAAAATGAAAGTAGGCTCTTGGGAGAAAGTGGTGTCTACTTCATACAGTTGATATTCAAAGGACTTAATTTCAATTTTGTCTCTCATCAGCCACTCTATTTCCTGGGGCAGGTAACATCACATGATGCATTGTAAAGGTATCAGCAGCTAGCATGTCATATGAAAATACTTTGCCATCTGATTATTCCTTATAAATGATATTTAAGATGTGTCCATTCATAACTATACAACATTTGAGACCACAAATGAAATCTACACACTTATCACACTACAACCCCAACTGCAAAGGCTAATTAATTTACACAAATACATAATCCAATTTGCTAAGTAAAAGCTAAGCATATTACTTCCTGAGACACTAATTATAATGGATTTTAGACATTATGTTTCATCAGCCTATTTTTTGTTTGTTTGTTTTCACATTTTTAATTTGTATTCTTCTTATAATATCCTATTCAAAACTCAGGTCACTAGCCTACCTAATTTTTCAGGAACCTATTTAACAATGACAAAAGCTCTGTGGAAATGCAATTAAGGAAACACTATGTTACATAACTGTATTTAGGCAAGGACAGTTCCACCCACTGTTTACTAATTAAGGATGAATAAGGATGTTCTCTACTCTTTAGTTTTGTAGGCTAGGTCACAATTTACAATATACTGTAGGAACTATATTATAATACTTCAAAATAAAATAATCTGGAATAACCTGGAATAGTCTCATATGAAAACTCACAATAAATAATGGTTTACTTATCTGTACAACTCTAATGCAATACAATTCCTAATAAAACATGGAATAAGATTTAAGAACATATACACCCAGCGATGTCACTACAGAAGTATAACCTAAATTCATCCCAAATCATAGCAGTGAGATCACCAGCTAAAGTTTTACTCTAAAATATAAATATAGACCTCTCTTTCCAGAATGGCACACTATCTTTATAACTGTATCATTGTGGTTTTCCTGATCTGATGAGACAAATTTGTAACAAATAGAAAGAAAAAAATATGCATTTCAGATGCAAACAAACACATAAAATAATATTCCCACTTTTCTAACCCTGATAGATGCCTAGAAGATGTATGTTTCCCAGCTTTATAAACTATGGCCAAATGCCCTAAACTTGTAGCTCTCAGCTCACCTTCTGGATGGACGATTCAGAACTGTTCAAGGCCCTTCTGCAGTGGTGGGTTCTAATACTGGCCAGTGGGTTTACCTTTATTAACTGCATGGTCTAGCCCCATCTGTGGGCCCAGTCTAGTCCACCTCGAGCAGTATAAAGTCATATGTGCAGACCACTGAGTCTGTCAGACTACCTGAGTTCAAATCTCCATTACCTCTTGTATGACCTGGAACAAGTTACTGCTGTGAACCACATTTCTTTATATTTTTCTTTTAAGAAAGGGAATAAACGAAGATGACAACATTGAGATAATGCATGTAAAGAGCTTATTATTAGCACATGCCTGGCCCATGCTAGCACTTGATAAGTTCTAACTAATTACTTAAAAGGTCAACTTTTTATTTAGCTTGAGCAAAATACAGGTACATTAATTTACTGGACACTACATCTAAGATGAGCGGATCTGTTCCCTTCTTAAAAATAAATTACAGGGCTTCCCTGGTGGCGCAGTGGTTAAGAATCCGCCTGCCAATGCAAGGGACACAGGTTCGAGCTCTGGCCAGGGAAGATCTCACATGCTGCAGAGCAACTAAGCCCGTGCGCCACAACTACTGAGCCTGAGCTCTAGAGCCCGCGAGCCACAACTACTGAGCCCATGTGCCACAACAACTGAAGCCTGCGCGCTTAGAGCCCATGATCCGCAACAAGAGAAGCCACCACAATGAAGAGCAGCCCCCGCTCACCGCAACTAGAGAAAGCCCGCGCACAGCTACAAAGACCCAACACAGCCAAAAATAAATAAATAAAATAATTAATATTAATTAATTAATTAATTACATGCCTGGACTTTTCAAGCCAATGCTCTCTGTGCTGGAGCTAACACTCCGAACCTCCTTCCAGAAATGAATCTTGGTATTCACTGATATTCCTTCAGCCCATCTGAGTGTGGAGGTTAAGTGACTTTTACTTAAATATTTGTCAGTCTCCTCCATTTTCATACTCCCCATGATAAAGCATGCCTGCTAAAAATATGGCTCTGTGATTAACCAACAACACAAAAAATATATGTACTTAAGGAACTTGTTGGGAAGCACAAACACAAACACCACTGCTGATAAATTAATAACAAAAGCTCCATTGAGAAACAAAACATTTATGAAAGGTAACTTGAAAAATGTGTAATCCCCATCTACTTATCTAGATAATGTAAAACAGATCCTTAAGTTAAATCAGTCTACAGAGCTAAGTGCTTAGTCCACATTATTTTGCCAACACCAGAACTGTTTTTGTTGAATTATGTTTTGATCTTATGTCATCACCCTACACAATGAGGCAATGAGGAATTTTACTAAAAAACAAAGTAAAACACAACACAGCCCTCTGAAATGCATGGTGTATTTATACTTAAGGATGTAGTTGAGGAGTTTCTCAATACAAGGCATCTTTGGGAATCCAAAGGAGAAACTGGTCTTTTATCTTATGGTCACTGAACCATGTAACTGATTACATTTCTTTCTGAACTGGCTACTAAAAAGCAGAGTCAAATTTGTGGCCCTCTAACAAATACTTAAGACTCCAGTCCAAGTACTTTGTGTACAGATCTCATTTCTGTTTCCATCTTAATTTTTCTCCCACAGTCCTAAATCCATCACCCCTTTATTTCTGTCTGTTACCAAAAGCATGTTGTTTGTATCTTTGTAAGTCATTATGAATCCTTTCTGAAACAAGAGGTGATATAAGTAAATGGTATGCTCCACTTCAAAAACAGTATAGCACAATAGGAAGATATTTTCTTCCATTAATAAACATGTTATGAGTTCAATTTCTAGAGGCATTATCTTTCTTGTGCTCCAAAAGAAAAAAAGAAAGTGTTGTAGCAAACATTATATTTAAAATTAGGAAATTCTAACAACAGAGGAACTACCAAAATAAAACACTTTCATTATGTATTTTTAACTGTGGAGCACACAGAAACCTGTAAATATATCCCATGTAAAAATCCCCCAAGTCATTTTTATTTTTAAAATACAGACGAAATCACCACAAATGCAGTTGCATTTGAGTATTTATTCTGAATGAGAACTGAATAGGCTAGCTTCAAAAATGATTTATAAAATTTTGTACAGCTCCTTCTGAGTTGCCCTGTGCCTAGCACAGGGGATGCTGCCAACCATTCCTTACTGGGAGACAGCACAGAATTTAAAGCCCCAAATGCTCTTGCTACATTCCTGCTTCAGGGATTTCAGTAATCTTATTGCTGTCATCTGAACAAAACAAAAAGCTTAATATTCTCTTAGTGGGTAAAATTTTACCCTATCATGAACTCATACTTAGCATTCTGATCATAACTTCTAACTTTTAACTATAAATTTATCTAATTAATTGATTATAATTATAGTCCTTCACCCTCCTAGTGACCACAAACAAGTGAGCTATGCTACCAGAGACTTGAAAAACTGTTTTACTACACAATAAATATTACACTGCCTACCCCAACAACAGTAACTTCATCAACAACAGGAATCTCCCAGGGTAACTTGAAAGCAGCACCATAAAGTATAGTCTTTTCTTAAAGCATTTTAGGAGCTTTATCCAAATAACAAACAGATAAAATAAGAGCCACATAATATTATGTGGGATAAAGATGAGTCAATTGTTGTTTCTCCTAAGTGTTTATTCAACAAACAATAGTCTAGAGTATTTCAAGGCCTTTCAGTCATGTGAAAAAACATACATTATGTTCCTACAATGCTTTATGACAGAAATGAACATTTAATATGACTTTCAAAATGTTTGGCCTCTACTGTGAAACATTTTTTTTAGGGTGACAACTTTATTGCTGGGTTAAGAAGCCACTTAATAGCATTTCTATTCTAAGTCACAGAATAGACAGGTATGTTATGTTACACAGGTATGCCCTATATTTTAGGGATGGGTCATCTCTTCTAGAGATGTTTACTTTGCAACCAATATAAACACATGTGCCAAAAATTAAACTCACATTGTCAACATAGAAATTCTATGTCTCTAGCCAAAGATTGAGAAGAGTAAATGAAACAAGACCTTAGTTCTTCTATACATAGATATTAAAATAAGTACCGGTCAAGTCTTTTTTTCACTGAAAATCAACATCAGAAATCAATGATTTCTCATCGTCCTCATGGAACACTCATGAATGCCTGACTTGGATTGAGATGCAAAGAGATAAAAGCAGAATTCCTGCTTATAGAAGTTTAAAAATAAGCAGGGTCACACACTCTCATACAATTAGTAAATGAATACAAAATTCAATTCAAACATTTAACAAGCAGAAACGATTAAAATACAAGCTAGCACATAATCAAGCACTATACGGGGCACAATCCTCATCAGCTGCATAGCAGCCCGTGTGTTAAGCAGGCAAATAACATAAAACTCCATGTTAACCAGGCAAATAACCCTCCTTAAAACCCTTCCCTGGTTCTGTCACCATCAGAGAAACGCCCAAGAATCTCCTGCATCTCTGCCCCTATCTGCCACCCACCTCTGTCTGCATTTTTTCACTTTTCAAAAATCACCTCCTGGGAGTTGCTGGCCTCTTCTCCTTTAGTTGCCCCACGTCCACATTCCCACGACCTCTAAAATTCTCACCCCACCTTGTTAGGCTGAATGTTAACTCATTCTTCAAGACACTTCCAGAAATATTCTCTGGTACCTTCCTCCACCCTCCATGCCCTGCAGTCCCTCAAGACACCTGGGGTGTCCCCTCTCTGTGCTCTGCTGCTCACCACACTGCATGGCGAGGATCCTCGCTGTCCCTCTCTCCTAAAGTGGCTAACTTCTAGAGAGAAGAAAATGATTGCTTGGAAGGTCAATAAAAATTCAAATCCTTGAACACCTTAATCTTCCACCTAAGAACCAGTAACTCTTAAAATTAACATTATTTATCATTAAAGGGATTAAGTAAAATCAAATCTCCTTGCAACTCCGGCAAGCTTTCTTGGTACAACTATTTTAATTAGTAACCTTGATAGATTTTGGGGGGGTCGTTGTGCAGTTTTAGATTTACTGAAAAAACAGGTACAACTATTTTTTTAATCTCAAACAAACAAAACTCTTCAGATCCAAAAAAAAAAAAAAAACTATTCCCCAGGTGATGCTGGAACTCATCCTGAAAATTTTTCACATCTAATCTCTCTGCTAGGCGAGTCCCGGCGCCCAGTGACACATTTCCCAACCACAGGGCTTGGTCACCAGCGCTGAGACACCACCAGCAGGCTCTGACCTATTCTCTGAAAGCGCCTGAGTCCTTCCACCCTGTCGACTAAACTTCCGTGATGGGCATCACCTCTGCTCTCCTCCGAGACGATTCGGAAGCAGGGACTTTTGCTCCTAACCTCAGGCCCACAACTTCGCCCTCAACCACGGGGCGAAAGTTAGGACCAGTCTTCTAGTCCCCGCGCTGCGAAAGACAGCATCCTCCCACCTCCAGGACCTTTCCCTCCCCGAGACCGACGCGGGTCCCTGAGGTCCCGGCGCCCCTGCCCAGGCCGGGCTGCGACAGGTCCCCGAGGGGCTCGGGGCACGACCCTCCCGGTCACCACTACAGGTGTCCCTCGGCACTCCGCCGACTGGACAGTGAGGAGGGAGCCGGCTGGAGCACAGCCATCCCGCGAGGGGTGGACGGGTGGCAGGCGGCGGCCAGGAAACGATACACGTCTGCCCGTCGGAGCTGGGCCGGGCCTCGGAGAACTTGGCGACGAGCGCCCGAAACGGGCAGGCCGAGCACGCAGAGGATGAGGGGGGCCGGCGACGGCCTGGGACCGGTCAGGGCCGCGCCGCCGGGCCCCGGGCTGAGCCGGAGGGCGGCAGGAGGCACCGGTGCGAGACGGCCCCAACCGGGTGTACAGCCCGGACCAATGACCCAGTAACCCCCACCGGTACGGCGCCGCCGCCCCACTGCCCCGACGTCGCCCTGGGCCCCCGTCCGTCCGCCCCGTACCTCACCTGCTACTCCACCGACGTCCGGACCGCCGCTCTCCCCGCGTCGCTCGAGTAGGTCCGGGTGCCAGTCACAACCCGCCCTCACGCCGGCCCTCCCTCTCGCAGCCCCGCCCCCAGCGCCGCGCGCGCACGCCACGCACGCACGGACGTCACTTCCGGGGCCTCTGCGCGCCGCCGGGAGGATGAGGTTACTAGTGGGAGGATGAGGTTACTAGTACGAGTCTGCCCTGGGTGGAGCGGTCGGGCGAGACTGGCGTGGGTGACGGCACCGACAAAGCCGTATGGCGAAGGGAAGGAGGCGGCCTCGACTCTGGCCCCGGGGCGCTGACCTGGAGCGTTCGGGAGCCAGCGGAGAAGCGGGTGTTTCCTTGTCTTTTCCTCAACCCCTGCTACCGGGATCCCACTAGGAGTGGCCTGAGGGTGACACTGCCCATTCTTAGCTTGGAATGGGAGGCGGTGGCAAAGGCTGCGGCAGAGCGGTGTTTGGGCCAGTGCACGGTTCCAGCCCGTAGGGAATGAGGCTGCCTGAGAAACTAATGAATCCCATCGCTTCACACGGATTTTAGGATTTTAAAAGTTCTTGAGTTAGAGGACTTAAAGAAATTGGCTGATCTATTAGCTGGTTTTACAGCTGAGTATAACTGAGTTCCAGAAGTTAAATATGTTAGCCAGTGTCACACAGTATTAATGGTCGAGTTATAAATGGAATCCAATTCTCCGTGATTCCCGTTTCAGGAATGTTGGAGACAGCAGCTGCCTCTGTATTCTGGATGCCATCTATGGCACAAAGCGCAGCCACGACTGGAAAATAAATAAATAAGAGACAGAAAAGAAAATACTATAGTACAGTGTCTGGGAGGGAGCCCTGGGTTGGAATCCCAGGTTGGCTAAATGCTGCCTCTGTGATCTTGGACAGCTTGCCTAATATCTCAGTCTTTGCTCGTTATTTGCAAAATGGAGATTGATTTGTTCCTCACATTATTCCTAAACGTGGGAAGGTAGCAGAATATGCCACCCCAAAATATGCCTCTTTGACATAAGACTTATTCTGAGAAAGTAAACACAGAGAAGCCCTGAAAATAAACTAGAAGTTAACCTTTTGTAAGGGAAACGTACATTTATGAAGGAAATCGCTATTTGTAAAAGTGTCTCCCCCTCTGTACCTGGAAGAAAAGGACAACTCTAATAAATCGCTAGAGACTCATCAGTGGAGAAGACACTGACTTAAATCTGTATAACAAACTTCTTAGCTTGTTTATTTTTCTTTCCCTGGTCACCTCCATAACTGGTCTCCACCCTCTCCGCCCCCCACCCCCAACAGACACCTTTCCTTGTTTGTCTTCACCGGAAAATGGTATTTAAGTTGGCATTCTAAGCCTTTTCCCTGGGTATCTCCTATGTATATGTGAGGTATACATGTTAACAAATCTCTATTTGTTTTCCTCTTTGTTACTTTTTTATTATAAGGGTTTCAGCCAAGAACTCAGAAGAGCAGAGGGAAAATTATTTTCCCTCCCCTACAGTACCTAATGTATGCTAGGCTGAGGATACCAGACTATTAAAAAAAAAAAAAAAAGTAAGCTGAGAAGCTTACATTCTAGGGAAGAGGTGGAGGAGCCACTAAACAATAAATTATTTACAATAGTACATAGGATAGTGACCATTGCTATGGAAAAGAATAATGCAAGGGAGAGGGATAGCCAGTGCAACCAAAAAGTTTGATGTTTTAGGGTGGACAGGAAAGCCCTGGCTGAGAAGATGACCAGAGCAAAGGGTTAGGGAGCTAGCTATGCTACAATATTATGCAAGTATTTGGGCAAGAGTGTTCTAGGCACAGGGAACAGCAAGTGCGAAGGCCCTCCTGATGCCA